>NC_133649.1:205411843-205754580 GCF_009905375.1 Apium graveolens | reverse complement strand
ATAGTTGTTCAGGATGAGTCTTAAGAATAATACACTTGCATCCAAATACATGAAAGTACTTCAGATTTGGCTTCTTTTTCTTCACCATCTCATATGGTGTCTTTCCATGCTTGTAGATAAGTGTTGCATTTTGAGTAAAACAAGCAGTCTGTACAGCTTCAGCCCAAAAGTAGGTTGGTAACTTTGCTTCATCAATCATAGTTGTGTAGCTTCAATAAGAGTTCTATTCTTTCTTTCAACAACTCCATTTTGCTGTGGAGTTCCAGGAGCAGAAAAATCCTGCTTTATTCCATGGTCTTTGCAGAACTCTTCCATAATCATATTCTTGAACTCAGTGTCATTATAACTTCTTATGATTTTCACAGAGTCTTTGACAATTTATCCATTTGTTTGACATGATCATCAAGATAATATAGTTTCACTTTTTGTGTGTAAGAAATACACCCATGTGTATCTGGTAAACTCATCTACTATGACCATAACTATTTCTTCTTTGCAATAGACATGACATTCACTGGACCAAATAGATCAACATGTAGTAGGTGATAAGGCTCAAGAATTGAAGATTCAGTCTTGTTCTTGAATGAAGATTTTCTTTGTTTTGCCTTTTGACATGAATCACAAAGGCCATCAGGAGCAAATACTGATTTTGGTAGTCCTCTCACAAGATCTTTCTTGACTAGTTCATTTATATTGTTGAAATTTAAATGAGAGAGTTTCTTGTGCCAATCCCAGCTTTCTTCAATTGATGCTCTGCTTAACAGACAGATTGCAGAACCATCAGAACTTGTTGAAAGCTTGGCTTCATAAATGTTACCATGCATGTATCCCTTCAAAACAACTTTGCCTGTAGATTTGCTTACAACTTCACAGTGTTCTTCAAAGAAATCCACATGATAACCTCTGTCACAGATTTGACTAACACTCAGCAGATTGTGTTTAAGTCCTGAGATTAGAGCTACTTTTTCAATGATGACATTCCCAAGATTGATATTGCCATCCCAGAGTTTTTCCCATGTTTCCATCTCCATAAGAAACTCCTGGGCCAGCTTTCTCCACAAAGTCTGATAGCAGGACTTATTTCCAGTCATATGTCCTGAACATCCACTATCAAGAACAAGGATGTTCTTTCTGTTGCCCTGCAATCACAAAGACCACTAATGATTAGTTTTAAGGACCCAGACTTGCTAGGATCCTTTGGCCTTATTAAGTTTGTTAACATTTGCAGCGGATTTAACATCAGAGTTTATGTCAACATTTTTCTTATCATAATTTACAGTATCAGACTTTGCATCAGAACTTACACTAGAAGGAATAATGCTAACTTTCTTTAAAGAAGGTTTTATTTGATAATAATCATAGTACAAAACTATGATATTCCTTACAAGTATAAATGGAATGCCATAAACTACCACAATGAAAACAAGGATTGTGTGGCTTAAACCTAACAGACTGACTCTTAACTCCTAACTTAGAAGGTAAGGAGTTTATATTCTTATTCTTCCTGCAAAAAGAAGCCAGATGGTTAGAATTTCCACAGTTATAGCATTTCTTTCTAGGAGCATTAGGAATTGGCATATAATTATTGCTTTTATTCACACCTTCCTTTCCATTCCTATTTTTCCTAGGTGGCTTTACCTTGTTTACATTCTTAATCTCTTTCAGATTATACTTAAGCTGCTTCTTTGTCATTAAGCCTATGTTAACTTCAGCTGGTTTATCATGTTTTAACTTATCAGAAGTTGACTCTGCCTTAACTTCTGTCTCAATATCTTTCATCTTTTCAGAATCAGACTTTACAGTTTTAGCTACAAATTTAGCAGGATTTACCTTTGGCTTATTAGTCTGTTTAACAATAATTGGCTTAATTTTGTTCAGTTACTGTTTTACTTTTATCATCTCCATAACCTAAGCCCTCTTTCCAGTTTCCACTACTTAGTAAATTTTGAGTTGTTCTGCCAGAGTTAGTCCAAGTTCTGATAATCTCTCTTCTTTTTCTAGCTCAGTTTTTAGAGATTGATTCAATTTTAACACTTCATCTCTAACATAAAAAACATCATCTCTTTCTTTCTGAGTTTGATGGAACAAAACTAACTCCTTTTCTAAATAGTCATTCATTTTCTTAAAAGCCAGATTTTTAGAAGTTAACCTATCACATGTTAAAGTCTGATCTCTATAGCTAATGATATGGTTCTAAGATAAGATCTCAACTCAGTAATATCATCAGTATGAAAAGCATAAGTTGTTTGAGGTACATTTAACTCAGCAGCATCAGAACTGCTATCAGCATTTGCCATCAAGGCATAGTTCACCTCATTTTCAGAATCTGAAGTGTCTGTCCAGCTTTTCTTCTCTGTGACAAGTGCCTTGCCTTTGTCACCTTTTCCTTTCTTGAAATCAAGAGATATGTGGCCTTTCTCACCACAATTGTAGCATTTGACATTTGAGTAATCTCCTCTGTCAGACTTTCCTGCTTTGCTTCAGATTTTCTGAATCCCTTTTTATCAGAACTTCCACTTTTCCTGGAAAACTTCCTTCCCTTTCTGAATTTCCTGTAGGCTATCTTTGTGATACCCTTCACCATAAGAGCACACAATTTCATCATCTCTTCATCAGCATCCATCTTAGATAGACTTTCAGTTTCTGAATCCTCATCATCATCAGAACTTGATGAATCTGAATCAGACTTTGTGATGAGAGCCTTTCCTTTGCCTTTCTTTGAGAGAGCCACTTTGGGGGATTCCTCCTCAGCCTTAAGAGCAACTGTTCTTGACATCTTCTCATGTCTCTTGCTTCTTTGATCCATCTCAAGTTCATGAGTTTTGAGCATACCATAAATTTCATCAAGTGTAGTTTCATCAAGAGCATAGTTGTCTCTTATAGTAGTTGCCTTCAAATCCCAACTTTCAGAAAGAGCTAAAAGGATTTAAGATTAGTATCTTCAAGATTATATTCCTTATCCACCAGTGACAGATCATTCAAGAGTTTAACAAATCTGTCATATAAACCAGTTAACGACTCATCAGGTTTTGAGTCAAAGTGCTCATACTCTTGAGTGAGTATAGTCCTCCTATTCTTCTTAATTGCATCAGTTCCCTGGCATCTTATTTCCAAGGCATCTCATATCTCCTTTGCAGTCTTGCAGTTTATTACACTGTTTGACATGACATTATCAATGGCACTATGCAGTAAATGCCTTACCTTTGCATCATTGGCAATAGATGAGATATCTTCATCTGTATATTCACTTTTCTCCTTTGGTACAGTCATTGCTGGCTGATCTGCAACTACAACAGAAAGCTTGGTTGGTTTATGTGGTCCTTGATTAATTCTGTCAAGGTATTCTGGATCTGTAGCTTCCAGAAACATAGTCATCCTCACTTTCCATATGGGATACTCAGAAGGTTTCAGTATGGGAACCCTAATAGTCTCATATCGATTATGGATTTGAGTTTTGCAGTTTCTTCAGTTTTGGTGGGCTTGGTTGGAGTTTGTTCTTCTTCATACATGATTGTTTTGGATCTTTACTGTATATGTGTTAACAGATTGCTCTGATACCACTTGTTAGGTCATACACACTGTAGAAGGGGGTTGAATACAGTGTATACTACAATCAAATCGAATTAAGAACATAAGTATGAAACACAGAATAATCTTATTAATAAGATAGTATTGCAATAAAACCGTTCTCTCTCAGTGATGAACAAATATCACGAGAGCTGATAGGGTTACAATGAATAATATTCTCAATAAAGATAATACGTATAGTATAAACCCTATGTTGTGTTTATATAGACACACAGTTACAAGATAATCTTCTAATTGATATCGAATATGATTCTGTATCCTAAAATATATCAATTAGTTATCTTTTCCTCCAAGTCTTCTATTCTTCATAGAATTCTTCTCCATGCATATCTCTTCTTGTTTTAGTCTTGATCTTCTTTCCCTTTAAATCAGCCGCCTTCTTTATCTGAATGTCTTCTTAAGTCCTGATATTATCTTCTGATGAATATCTTCTGATATCTTAAGTTCTGATATCTTAAGCTCTGACTTCAGTATAAGTACTGATTTCCAGTTAAGTCCTGATTTGTCCTGTTAGTCAAGATCTGAAAACTATACACAAATCACTATTAGACATGAAATCACAAATATATCTAACAATAATGATATTCGAATTTACTAATATTAATTATGAAATTCATTTGTTAAATAATTAAGTGAGACTTAATTATAATACAAATACGAATTTTGAATTAATAATAACTCCTAATTAGTTAAGAGTTATAATTCGTTTTTCTACTCTCTATATAATATCTCCTATGTGGCTGATTTTTGGGGTGAAAAAAGACTTTTACTAAAACCCAGCCACCAAGGGAGAAGATGGAGAGAGCAAGAAGAAACAAGTTTGTGCTGGTACACATTCAATCCTTGCGTTCAAACATTCGTGTGGATACCGATAGAGCGTAGATCGCGAGAGCGGGATGCGTGGTGATTGAACAAGCTTTGGATCTCCATTAGACAACCAATTTATAAAGTTTCTTAAGGTAAACAATCTGATCTACGAATTGAATATCTATTTTTCGCATGGATCCTGCGGTGGGTTTCGAAAATTCTGATTTTTTACGTTTTTGATTACTATTTCCGTTGCGTTTTATGTGCTCGAAACCCTTCAATTGCATCAGATATAACTTGCGAAAAGTGTTTAATTCGTTTATGTGTTTACTGGTTTTATGATGATAATATGTATACAATATTCCATGACTGTTATGTATGCGATTTTGTATATTTTACATGTTGTTATGTTTATATATGCGTATGTATGTAGATGTTTTAAATATATGATATTCATGAGAGTTGTATAATCATATGATGATTATATAGTCTGTATATATACTGATATATACATGTTTGTGTTTGTTCTTATTATATGAATCATATTTGATACGATTCTGAATCGGATACAGCAGATTTGCTGAAATCTGGGTTGGTGTCCTATTTTGGCAAACAATACGTTATTTCATATGGAATCAGGCGTCTGAACAAAACTGATAGCTTAAGCTACCATTGACTGATATGTAAGGCATTTGACGTCGTTTAGATCATGTAATCTGCGATTTAATGTTATCAGATTTAATTTTGAATTTTTCTGATTTTTGCCATATTTGGTTTTTATGATTAGATCATGGTGGGTATGATATGTTAAGATCATATTATGTGTTTTGACATGTTCTTATGTGTTAATTGAGCATGGTGGATGGTTGTGGCTTATAACCTTAGGTTAATGGTTTGGTTTTTTAAATACGGCTTGCATGTCGTTTAATCTTGTAATTTTTAAATCTCGAATATAACTCGAGTTCTTCTTGTAAGTTCATTAGATTAGCTTTTGTATGTCATTCTTGTAATGTACATGAAGACATGGAGATTTGAAGATCAAGGGTAATCCAACATGGAGGCCATCCAAGGAAGCAATATAAGAAAGAAGACATGTCATATTAGCTTCTATTTATTTTTCCGCTAAGATTAACCTAGATCTTTATCATTAGCTTGATGAAGATCACATAGGATAAAGCCATAACCAACCACGTTTATTTATTGCACTTTACATATATATACGCATATGATGAATATATGTGTAGAGTAGTTTATAAAGATACATGCTTAATTAGATTAATGATGTATGTATTAGTTACAACACTCATGCCATGCTTGCGAAACAAGATAAAATCTGTAATGACTCAAGATTTTAAAATGAACAAATGATTATGAGATTCTCGTGTTTATGAAACACGAAATAAAATACAAATTTTCTTTATTTCTGACATGGAGCGATTTTGTCAAAAGCTAGTTCTTTGAACTTGTAAGGTTGTGGGTTTTAAGCGAGACCGTTGTGACTCCCTCACTACCTAGAAATCAAACCATTGACGAATATTGATTTGAAGTATTTATTCAAGGATAAATTGGGAATCTCTTTATGATGGGATTATGATCGTTTTAAAATTAACAAAACCCTAAAGTTAAGTTGATCGGATGCCTTCCAATAAGTCTAATACGTTAACTCTAGATCGATAAGGATTGGGTTCGCCAAAGCGAAGTACTCCCATCTATCGTGGGAGATGTGTTGAAGTATATTGATACTTTTGACTATTGGGTTTGACTTAACTAAATTACCATAATAGGATTGTGAACTTTGAGGCATAGAGTTTGGCGAGATTTATTAGATAAATATGAACAAATGTTGTTCCACCAAGCTATCCAAGAGTTATATAGTTGATAAAATTGATAAATGTTGTCTACCTAATAATCATGTTTTAGGAGAAAATCCAAAGCTGACCTACGCATGGTGAAATATGGATCTTGGCTCACTAGAAAGGATATAGAAGATATTCTTTCCGAATTAATAGTTAGGGCTATTAATTGATAAAAATAGTGGGAGATATATATTGTGTATATATATATATGAATAATCACTTGAACATAATTTAATGATCATCTGTAGACTAAGTCATTTTATGCACTTTAATATTGTAAATACCAAATGACAAATAACAAAATAACTTCTCTATGTAACAGTCCTTGAGAAGGACAAGCTGGCATGAAATAATTTCCTCAATTGACATGGGAACTTGAGGATTGTCCTCAGGTTCAAGAATGTCACTCAAACCCCTCCCTTATTTCTTCTAGCTGAGAATGAAACATGTGCTGAACAAAATGCTTACCAGAAGTAAATTGACTATGCAGCTGATGTTTCATGTCTCATGCTTGTAAATATGAGTGCTGAGCTTTAGAAGTAACAAGAGCGTAATGATGCTTATGATATGATTGAGCACCTTCAAAGGATGTTTGAAGGATAGGCTCTTCAGAAAGATTTGAAAATAATAGGGCACCATACTTTTGCATTAATGGGAGAATGATATCTGGTTGGACCACATTTTCTAAAGATGATAGGTATATGTACCTTGATATTTTGGGTTTCAAGAATAGTCTAGAGACTCAGCTTGATTTGATCAAAACAATCTTTGAACAACTTATGTTCTTAGTTTGTTAAGAACAAAAGGAATGAGATAGACTGAACACTCATTGAGTTGTTAAGCATGTTTAGAACTACTGAAAATACATGGTAAAGGCATGAATTATGTCCATATTGATGATGTACACATGGAATGCAAATGGGAAAGGAAAGTGGACAGGCAACGTGAAGATTTGATCTTATTCGGTGCCAAACCAAAGTCAATCCCAAAGGGCTTTTGAAGCCTGATAGTGGTGTTGCTAAAGGAGATAATTGTCAATTCTGTGGAAATAACTGGATGATTGGAAGTTAAATTATCAAGCTTGTTTGGAAGATCTAAAGAAGAAGACTAGCAATGGTCAAGCTTCAGGTATCGGGTTAGAATTGGAGCAAAAGTTGTTGCTTTAGTTGAGGGAACTCGATACCTAATTTTTCCCATATAGGCGAGATTGAGAACTTGATAAATTGTTATTACATGCATGCCTTTAGGGGATACATTAAATCAATTTCTTGTCAGGACAAGAAAGATTTTCATTTTAATTAAATAAACAATAGTTGTTTATTTTATGATAAGGCTTATAATGTTGCACAATTAGTTAACAATTTATATGTCTAAGATGACTCAAATCAAACATTACATCTACCATTGTCGTTAAGCCATATTAATGAGAAATGCATTTCTGAGTTACATATAGATAGATACTTGGATAAGTTTGATTTTGAATCATACGGAAGATGCAAACTTTTTCTCATTGGCAAAATGACTAAAGCTTCTTTAACCTAATCAGGTGAAAGGGCCACCAAACGATTATGAGTTATACATAATGATGTATGTGGTCGAATGCGTATGATGGCAAGGGGTGGCTTATACTACTTCATAACATTTACTAATGATTTTAGTAGATATGGATATGTGGTTCTTATGAAGAACAATTCCGATTCTTTTTAAATGTTCAAAGAATATAAGGCCGAAGTAGAAAATCAAACAAGGGAAAAGTATAAAAGTTTTACGATCAGATCGTGGAGGAGAATACTTAAACCTCAATTTCAAGAGTTTCTTGAAGGAGAGTGATAGTGTATCATAACTTACTCCTTATGGAAAACGTCAATGGAATAGGGATTCTGAGAGGACAAATCGTACCTTGTTGGACATAGTGCGATCGATGATGAGTCAAGCGGATCTTCCATTCAGTTTCTAGGGTTATGCTCTAGAAATGGCTGCATATACACTTAACCAAGTTCCGACTAAAGTGGTTCAAAACAACTCCGTATGAGATATAGAGTGATAAATGTCATAGCATGTCATTTATGAAAATTTGGGGACGTAAACGTTTGTAAAACATTTAGCCTCTAACAAGCTTGGACCAAATTAGATAGATGTTATTTTGTTGGATACCCAAGTGAGACTAGGGTATAATTTTTATAATCCTTCCGAGAACAAAGTGTTTGTTGCTCGGAGCCGCTGTATTTCTTGAGGGAGAACTACTTTCTAAGAAAATCAGTGGGAGGATAATACATCTCGATGAAGATCGAGAACCATATGATAACATTGAACCAGAGTTGGAATAAGATCAGGATTTACATCAAAATGTTGAAAGTAATCGTGTCCAAGAAACACAGGTTATTCGTAGATCTAGTAGGATTCACCATGAGACCGGGAAGAAATTATGAATTTCTTTTAACTCAAGATGGTGATGTGATGCTTACGGATAATAATAAGCCTCTCACCTACCAAGACGCTATGAAGAGTTTAGACTCCGAGAGATGGCTAGAGGCCATGAAATCCGAGATGCAATCCATGTATCAAAATAAAGTATTGACTTTAGTTGATCCACTCGGAAGGGGTAAAACCTATAGGGTGCAAGTGGGTTTTCAAAAAGGAAACTGACATGGATGGTAAAGTACATACCTATAAAGCGCGACTAGTGGCAAAAGGTTTCAAACAAATTCATGGTATAGACTATGATGAGACCTTTTCACCATTTTCTATGGTCAAGTCCATCAGGATTTTGCTAGCAATAGCTGCTTAGTACGACTACGAGATTTGGCAAATGGATGTCAAAACCGCTTTCTTAAATGGGAGCCTTGAAGAGGATGTATATATGATACAACCTGAGGGTTTTATCGATCTAAAGTTTGCTAAGATATTTTGTAAGTTGCTTCTATCTATTTATAGATTGAAGCAAGCCTCAAGGAGAATGAATATTCATTTTTGATGAAACGGTCACAGAGTTTGGCTTTATTCAAAACAAAGATGAACCACGTATTTTCAAGAAGGTTAGTGGGAGCCATGTGTTAGTCGCTAAACACGCGCTAATATACACGCAATGTATACGCATTCGCAAGTAGTATAGAATCTTTTCTAGTTCATTCCCACCGAGACTGTATTGGTTAACCAATTAATTCTTGCACTTAAGCAACAATGTATGGTTATTATTCAATGTTAAGACAATAACAAAATGAGGTTGTTTATAACTACGAATTACGCTAACTATTATAACTACGAGAATAAGATTGACTAAATTAATATATATGACAAATATGATATTCTAACTTCATTAAATACGTTCATTCAATAGCCTTATTATTCTCAACCTTAGCATGCAATGGTGATGACACTAATCAGACAACACGAAACTGATAACGCTCAACTTTCATTGCACGAGTACCATACTACCAGACATCCACAAAAGAGATAGAAGCTGAATAGATAGCAATTATATTGAGACCCTATATGTCTATAGGAATTTGACAATATAACGGTTTAAGTACAAGTTATCTATCTTGATTACATAGGGCAAGTAAGATGGGTAAATTATCTACGAATCATGCATAACAACACATGAACCTATGCTCGCATGGCAAGTTCTAAATCCTTAAATTCACTATCGCTTCATTAAGAATTAACACACTATCTTATAAGTTCGCGATGCTCATAAGACGAATACGCACAACCAATACTAGGATATCAATCAATCACCACATACTAAGGCATCAAAAAAAATTTAAATAAAAAACCATAAATAATTCGCTAGAACCCCACGATAACGATTAGCCCATAATCGGACTCATCATCAACGTGGGGTTTTGATGAAAGCATGGTATAACAAATATAGTCTTTATAACGAATAAATAACAGAGTATAACACAAGAGTAAAGGTTCAACAAAACAAGTAACGAGCATCCCAAATTACAACTCAAACAAAGATTTTCAAGAATAAACTAGATCGTCTTCGCCTTTGTTGATCCATGCTATAGGTCTCTGCCGTCTTCTCCTTAGCTCTGAAGTGTCTCTCACTTGATTACTTATTAAAAACGACCTTATTTGAATATATATAGCAGCCCTTTGCAATCCGGAAGTCTCCCCCACTTAGAATCAAATTATAATCAGGATTCTTTAATTTCGAATCGGCGCGGCCGCGCGCTATCATAGCGCGGGCGCGCTGCCTTTATGGAATCCTGGCGCGGCCGCCCGCTATCACAGCGCTGGTGCGCCGTCATTCTGGGAAAAACTCAGATTCATCTTTTTCCTTGCTGCTTCGAGCCGGCTTCCATGAGCTTTTATTTCAACACAACCTTGACACCATAAATTAGCACCAAAACAATGTTAATTCACCTGATTACCTAGATAATGCCTGAAATGCAAAAACATTAGAAAAACACATTAAATCACTTAACAACTTGAGTGCAAATGCATCAATTCAAAGCTTATTAGAGCATTATAAGGTGTCATATGTAATAACCCCAATTTTGGAATTTTTGAAACCCTTATGAATAGTGATTTTGCTGATTATGCTGAATAAGAAACTTTTCATACCACACTATGTAGGGGCTCTTTTATTGATCTTCTGGGATATTAGTACTCTATATGATAAATAAGTGTATGTAAAGATCGTCAGAATCCAAATTCGAACACTTTGATTTTTCCCGAAAATCTACCAGATACAGAAAGAATTGAGTATAAGGCAACAGAATAAAAAGGATTTAAATTCAAGGATTATAAGAGAGGATCATGAAAGGAATATAATGTATTGAGAAAGGTTAAAGAAACCTAAGTAATAAGATCCCGGGTATGATCCCTCAAACGATAAACGAAAACGAAAGTTAAGCGAACCGTATAACAGATCAGCGGTCATTAGGCAAGCAATTAGGAGTTAATCAAGGAGGTTAGGGATGATGATGTCATCAAACCAACAAGGTGTGGACAAGTGGAAGCATTATGACATGTGCAAGATGACATAAGCATGACAAGGGGTTTTGTTTTATTGGTTGATTTTGGGCCATGTAAAATTTACCATGGTAAAAAAAAGCTAAAACATTTTCCAAGGCAAAAAGGAGAAGCAACCAAGCAAATATCATAAAACACAAAAATTAGAAGTTGACTTTTGCTTCCAAGAGCAAAAGCTCTCGGCCAAAACAAACCCAGCAACTTTAAACTGCCATATCTCCTTCAATACTCACTCAAATGTTGTGTTCTATAGCTCGTTGAAAAGGTATTGAGATGACCTACAACTCTTGTTCACAAGTCTCGTCCAAATAAGCATGGTAAGACCCTAATTTTTACAGTTCTTTCAATTGGATTTTTAGAAACTTTAAAGCCTAACTTTGTGTTCTTGATTTCTTTGGAAAGATCAAGCTTGTAGGAGGCTCCATAAGGCTTCCTAGTAACTTTCCACCCTCCAAGAAAGGTATAAATCTTCACACCCTTTAGTAATAAGTTTGAATGTTGAAGTTTGGAGATGGTTTGGATGGATGAGTACTAATTTGAATGATAAGCATGATTCGAGCTTAATTGTTAAGTAGTTTAGTTGAATTTGGAGATGTTATTATATGATTGGATTGAGATCCTTGAGCTTATTATGACTGAAATCAGTAGCATTGATGTGTATCTTGAGTTGTTGTTGATTGGTAGTTGGATTGATATGATTTGGAATGGTAAAAATTGGGAAATCGCGTAAACATAGCCGTCGTAATGCCCGATTTACCGTAGACTGTTTTTGTTCTTAACATCAGAACCATTGAACTCACTGTTAGGTTTTTACCATTGCCATGTTTAGATAGTTCCTGTTACGAGCTTCGTTTTGATATGTAGTTCGTTTGATTCCGATGTACGGTTTAGGAGAAACGGCCGTTTTAAGTAACGACGTTTCGCGAACGAAACATTACCCCTCGCCTTACTTTGAAACATATGTTAAAGACCAAAAGGGCTAATTGGAGTATAAAACATTTATGTAGAGTGTTTTAGGCAGTTGGTAAGACACTCGCGAAAGAATCGCCTTAAAACTCGTAATGGTTAAATTATTAAAAATGGTGGAGTCGAGGATACTCGAGCGACTTAAGTAAATCGTTAAGCGCGAAAGCGAACATTAGGACTCTAAATGGTTAAAGTCTAGTTTCTTAAGCGACCGGGGTCTAATTCCGACTTATATTGTTATTCATAGGTTATTGGACCCACTCTAAGCTTAAGTCTATCCGGGAGCACTCAGGCAAGTTTTCTACCCGTTATACTGTTGTTGTGTGTATACACTTGTATATGCATTATCTTGTGATAGATGCATAATGGTTATTTAGCAAATTCTTGCGATATATTGGAGTATGTGATATGGTATATGCATGCCTGTTTCATATTCTTGATTATATTTGTTGGTTCAAATGCTTATCGTTGCATAATACCTACGCTAGAAATAAGCAGTATTTGAGTTTACTTTTAGTATAGGGGATCAAAAGGTGAGCATATTTCTAAAACCGAGAAGCGAGGCTCCCGAGTAATATATATATATATATATATGAATAGTATTCAAAACTATTAATCGAATAAGGTTTATTCGATAACTTTATATTATTTAATGAATATTACTTGAATATTCATTGGAGGACTTATGACTCCTTTTATTTTATTAATTAAATATTACTTGAATATTCATCCGAGGACTTATGACTCCTTTTATTTTATTAATTGAATATCTTGAATATTCATCCGAGGACTTATGACTCCTTTATTTTATTAATTGAATATTATTTTGAATTATCATTCGAGGGCTTATGACTCAGTGATATTATTTAATGAATATTATTTGAATATTCATTTGAGGATGCATGACTCCGTTTATTTTATTTAATGAATATTATTTATAATATTCATTCGAGGTATTATGACTCCGCTATTATTTAATAATATTCTTTATTTTATTAAAGAATAATGTTTCGATAATCAAACTTATTTTCGATTATTCAAATAAAGATAGTACTTTTGTATAAGTATATCTTTGGTTATTTAACATTCATTCAAGTATGAGTTTTAAAACTTCTACTTCAATTATTTTTATAAAGATTATTCTTTATGGGAATATTATTTAAATAATAATATTCAGATATTTTCTAATATATTGGGACTGATTTATTTTATTAAATCAGCATCACTCCAAACATTCTTAAAAATGTTTTGCGAGTCTTCAAAATGATTTTAAAAGTTAGAGCGGATCCCAAAACTCATTTTTATATTTAAGATCCTCCTTTCGAAGGGGATTTAAATACTCGCTCAAAACCTGAGGGATCCGGCTCTGTGGTGTTTATATTCGCAACAAGGTTGCTATTTTGATAAAAGAGTTTTTGATTACTTACCCAACACTCGGGAAGTAAAATTCTTGGAACAAGTTAATCCATTAACAGGCATCGCCTGGGAAATATCGGTGAGTTTCCTTTCCAACTAGATACGACTTCTGGTGGAGCCGTATCACAAGTTTCTACTTGGGGAAAGGGGGAACGAGCTTTACGTTTCAGAGTCATGGATTTCATCTGAACTAGGAGTGGCGTAAGTGGTCGAGTGGCGCCGGCCCAGCCTATTATATTGGCCCAAATGGCCTGGAAGTTCCGCTAAGACGGTCCATTCCTTAGGAGTCCAGTGTTCGGTTGACAAGTAAATCCGACAGGTTCTCCTCTACATGTAGAAAATGGTGGGGTTGCACTACTACGACTGATCATCGTAAGTGGTCTTCCTGGCGCGGCAAACTCCCGTAATGAGTTCATCATCCAATTGGATATTTCTGCAACACTACCCAGAGCACTTCGATAGAAAGGCTACGGTTGGGCGATTGTTGAGTGTTGGCAGGGTCAAGTTTTCAAAATGATGTTTGCATCAAATGAAGTATCTCATAACTTCATTTTATTTTGATGATATTTTAAAGATTGAATCTATTCAAGTATTATCTTGTAGTTCATCTATGTGGTGAACTTTGAACTAATTATAACTTGAACGGTGGTAGTTCAAGTAGTATTTGGAAAAGATATAAGTATATTGGAGTATCTTGTAACTTCATCTTTTAAACTTATATCTAGTAAATGATTATCTTATGCATGTCAAAGATTTTCAGAAAAACGTTGAGACAAGGTTAGATATATGAGATCACCTTGCAACGATATTTTATACAGTTATAAACTGGAACTCTGTGTATATTATGCATGGAAGAGGACTTCCAAGATTTTGAAAAGTATATATGTATATATACTGAATATTTTGCGACTTCATCGCATTAAGATATCAAACTTGGTTCATTTCTTTTGACCAAGACTTTCATGAGTACTATGAGAATGCTCATATATTGTAAATCATTATACATTATTTTGGTGGGCTTGTTGCTCACCCTTGCTTTCTTCTTTCATCACACAACTCAGATAGACAAGATGAACAGGACCAAGCTCCAATTCGCAAGCGGTTAGAAACGTTCCGCAGTTTCGAAGCGTTGATGCCGCGTAGCTGAGGTAGGAGCTACCAATAGGCTAGGTTTTCAACTTTGATACCAGACTTATGTAATATGAATTGTAATAATGGCAAAGAAATGTAAATTTATTCAGAACCTTTTAAGGTGTATGACTTATTATGTGGAATAAAATGACTTGTGTTATTTTTTGGTATTCATCTCTGAGACTATAACTTGTGGTGTGTGTGTGTATTGTGGGGTCACAGTACAGAATTGTTGATTGTTAAGATTAAGTGTGTTAAGGGAAATGGAACTCGTGACAACCCGGATCCCCGACCCCGGATTTGGGGGTGTTACAGAAATGGTATCAGAGCTAAGCGTTATAAACCTCAGAGATGATGTGACGTTAAATAATAAGTTCACTAAGATAATAAGAACTCTTGCCAAGTTCATAGTCGGACTACCTAAGTAGTACTGACAGTTAAAACCCTTATGGGAACCCTTATAAATATCGTGATAGAAGCGTAGTTCGTTATCGTATATGGTAGCGGGACCGAACCCTGAGGTTGAGGAGTAACACGCGATGATGTTTTATTACTAATTGGAGATCGGATTGTGGATCCGATAGAGCGTCCTAACGCAGGACCGGATGATGTTGATATTGAGGATGTACGGTTGAGGATGTTGTCCTAGAAGGGATTGTTGCTGAGGAGGATCCCGTGAAGGATCCTGACAAGAATGAATAAAGGACCACTGAGGAATTGATGACCATGGTTAGGGCAACTCCAGAGGTAGGATTGGCCGGTCACTACCAGAGGTTCGTTCAAGTTTGTAAAGATAGTAGCCCCTTTAACGCGGCTTACTCGTAAGACTGAGAAGTTCGAATGGACAGAGAAATGCGAGAACAACTTTAAGAACCGAAGCAAAGGTTGGTGACGTTCCCTATGTTGGCGTTGCCGGATGGAAAATGAGATTTTGTGAAGTGTAGTGACGCTTCGCATAAGGAATTAGGGTGCTTCTTATACAGCACAAGGTAATCGCGTACGCGTCAAGACAATTAAGGGAATATAAAATTCGATATCCCCACCCATGAGCTTGGGCTCGTGGCAATAGTTTTGCCCTAAAGATTGGAGGCACTACTTGTATGGAGAGAAGTGCGAGTTTACTAAGCCATAAGTGCTCTAGTACATTTTCACGTAGAAAGAGCTCAACATACGCCAGAGGAGGCGGTTAGAGCTAATCAAGAATATGATTGGGAGATTCTTTATCATTCGGGGAAAGCCAATGTGGTGGCTGATGCCCTTAGTAAAAAGGAGAGACTCAAGATGATAATGTCTTTGGGAGAGTTTATAAGAGATTTTGAGAAAATGGAAATAGAAGTGAAGGTAACCGGAGCCGGTACCGAAAAGCTGTTTGAGATTGCAATACAGAAAAGAACATATTGTGCCAGAAAAAGTGATGAATGAAGGCAGAGAGTCAATGACTGGAGAAAGATCCATACCGAGAAAGATGATAAGGGGATAGTGAGGTGTTCCTACAGAAATTGGGTTCCAAAAGTTCAAGAGCTTAAGGATGAGAACTTAGATGAGAGCCATAGTTTGAGGAATAAGATTTAGGGCAAACCCTGAATGTGATAGTCAGGGAGGTTGCCATCAAGAAAGAAAGAACCCATAACATAATAGAGTGGAAAACAAGGTTTTTAATGTATAAGATAACCCCGATTATGGGAGAAGGTTGAAACATTTCATACTAAGGAAACAGAAAGTCGAGTAAGGAAAGGAGACCCGAGACGGTACTCCTATACGGACAATTTATGGACCTGTCTAGACAGAACTTAGACTATTATCCCCAACCACCATTGAGGAAACAATGCGGTAGGAAATTCTTTCAGGACCTTTAAGTCTCTAAGCTCTCAGAGTTCCAAGGAACAGGTTGACCAGTCGAGGCAAGAGCCTGGCTAAAGGAAATAGAGGAATCATTTGAGATTCTGAATGATTGACGAATCACAAAAGACTGTTTTTGTCACTTACCCTCCTAAGAGAGAGACCACCCGCTGGTGAAAGGCCAAGGAAGGCACGGAGCAAGAGATTATAATAAACTGATTTAAGTTCAGTCAATTGTTTTAGGAAAGTACTTCCCAAGGTTATGGAGATAGTGTAAAAGCTTTAGAGCCAGAACAAAGGCAGACGAGTATGATGAATTATGAATCTAAGTTGTAAAAGTTGTCAAGATTCGTTCTGAGGACACGAATCCAGAATGACGGGATGTTTGAAATCAATGCTTATGTTGTGTTGGTTCATGAAATAATGATAAGAGAAAGGAAAATAAAAAGAAACTGAAGTGGAAAGGAATATAAAGGCAATAGAGTTTGAGGAATGATAAGGGAGTTGGGTATGAGGAAACCCTAAAGACTCGTAGCAATAGAAATAGAAAAGTATGTAATCGTCAGGATGAGGGTGATTCACCATGAGTTAAAGTTGATGATTGAAGGAATAAGAGATACATATATTTTATCCCCTGTGAGTTGGGAGGATTCGAGGAAACCTTGAAATAGTTCAAAGGATAAATAATGAGACGCGGATAGACTAAGGAGACAAGGAAGTAAGAAATTAGGAAAATTGGATGAAGGAAGTGACCTTCAAGAATGTGAAGTGTAAGACCAGTGGCTTGATACCCAGGAAGGGAGACACCAGGAATGAGAGATATCCCAATATTGAGGTGACTGTTGAGATAAACAACAAAAGTAAATAAGGAATTATTAAGAAGAGGTTCACGTAGAACATGACCAATATCTTCCAGAACATCCTTGTTATCGTTACCAAATTAGGCAAGAAAAGCGGATAACCGTTGTTATCTTTTGGAGGCCATATTGATTGACCTCATTTTGAATACAGATGTTATTGTGAAAATTAGGCATATACTATCGAGGTGGGAATGATTGAATAAGGCACCCTTATCAGGGATATATGACTTGATTATCCATGAAAGGATGCATTTACCTTTTTAAAGGTGGAATTAAAGATAGAACATCGGTAACTTAAAATGAATCCTAGGGGAATGCATAAAGGTTGGCATTTCACCCTTAATAGGGATAGTATGAGTTTTGACAGTATGAATTGGAAAGGATTAAGGTAATAACAACCTGTAAGAATCAGTGGAGAAATTTTTTAGAAGTATATAGACAATGATTCTAGTATTAATAAATGGTATCTTGATATGCCCTGTATCTAGGGAATTCATGAGGAACGATTCAAGGATAACCTTAGAGGTTTTACAAGGAGAAAGGTAAAAATCAAAATTCTCAAGAATAAAAATGTTGATAAAGGAAATATGACGTAATTATAATGATGCCAAGTGAGGCACGTGTTAAACCACGAGAAGGTATGGATCGAACCAGTAATGGTCGAAATTGTTCAGGGCAATTAGGACTTAAGATAAAAAGATGTTCTAATTATGATTGAGAGTCAGTCGTGACAGTGATTAACCTCTAAAGACTGAGGCAATAACTTATGGAAAAATGGTAATTTTTTTTTACTCATCAGATTTTAAGGAAAACATCTTCACATAAGCTGTGATTGAAATAAGGTAGAAAATTTATTTGGAGGTGGTTAAAATGACATTGACTGTAAGGAAATTTTACTATCAGGAAAGGCCAAAGAGGTGCCCGACACTTTAAAGGTAAGAGGATAATTATAGGCGCTTGTGCCAAAGGAATACAGTGATGATGGTTAAAGCTATGAAGGTTGTATTATGGTTTGGAAGATTGACATTCCTTCTGATGACTGTGCAATACCCAACCGTAATAGTAGTTGGTAAAGGTTTAATTCGTGTAATCGCCATGAGCGGGCTATCTATCTTAGAAGGTCCTATCTTGAGAATAATCCAGGACCATATTTCAAAAAGGACTAAACAAACCTTGAGTTAAGTCTTTTATTTAAGGCATACGATTAAGAATGGTATTCACCTGCTATCGTTGCTTTGACTGAAACTCTTCTGCAATTTTATCTGCTTCATGTCATGTATGTATGTCAAGATCAGGAGTGTTCTTCATGAATCATGAATGGTGATTATGTTAACTCCTTAGAAGAATTTGATACGACAGGTATGGACTCCGTATGGTTAGCTATTAAGATTCCAAGGAAAATGAATGATGACAGTAGGTCAGTGGTGGACCATAGTAATGCAGCAACGATTCTTTGAATAATGAGCCGATTACAACCGTGAGAGTTGTAGTGTAATGGATGTTGAGATTGGGTACCCCTAATCGGGTTGTGGTGATGTATAAGTTGTCGTTGAATAGACTAGTTAAGTAGATTATCTACCTATTGAATATTTATTCCTTCTTATCAATAGAGAGTCGTTTTACTATACGAGGAAGGTTGCGATGCAAGCATAGAATTCTAGTAACAATGATATCTAGAATGAGATCCCAGATTCGATTTTCGATATCGAGGGAGTTTCAAAGGTGATTGTGTATAAGCTCGAGGAAGAGCATGGGTCCATAGAATGATGGACGGAATAGCAAAAATATTTAGGCATGTGAAATACGATGCTATAAGTTGATATAAATACATATATGTTTTGTTCTCCTATGACAAACCTCTATAGTTCAGAGGTAGATTCCAAGCCAGATATTTTATGGCAATATTTTTTTACATATATACAATTCTCTTCAGTTCGTTCTTTTCTCTTCTTTTCATTTCATGTAAGCTGAGAAGAACAACCCTTTCAGAAGGGGAGGTATTGCCGAATGACTATCTATCTTTGTGATAGAAGCCTAGTAGGATACCACATGTTGTTTAATTTCTTGTCAAGTACTAAAGGCTAGCCACCTTCTGTACTAACTACGCGATATAACAAGTGTTCATGATCATAGTGATCTCTCAATAAATTCTTTTACTTCTATATGAAGGACCAAGCTTTCGAAGATGGAAGCAACTAAAGGAAGTAATATCAGTACGGTGGTATTCCGATTCTAACGCGTTCGTGATACTAAGGTTGACGTGGTTATTAAAAGGTTATAGAACGCTAACGAGCAAAAGTGTAACCAGTATAGTATTATGTACGGAAGATAGTAATGACTACAAACTGGAAAAGAATGGGTATTGAGAAACAAAAGCTCAAATGCTAAAAGCTATAATGAGAGTCTGTGCAATAGACTTGAAAGAATTTGGAATGATCACTTAACGCGGATTAAGTTATCTCACGATAATCGATCGTATGTCAGTATCGAGGTATCGCCTTATGAGATCTTTGAGGGAAGAAAATGTCGATCTCCCTTATGATAGGATGAAGATGTAGAGCGCAAGATGCTCGGACCAGCAGTGGTCCAAAGGACCAAGGATATGATAGATCTAATCAGAGGATGGCTGGTAGTAGCCCAAGATGGACATGATAAATATGCTGATTTGACTCAAAAGGACAAAGAGTATGAAATAGGGGACCTAGTAATGCTATAGGTATGCCTTGGAAAGGATTGATGAGGTTCGGAAAGAAAGGAAAGCTAAGTCTACAATTTGTCGGACCCTTGGATATATTAAGAAGTATTGGGAAGTTAGCATATGAGCTAGCCTTACCCCAGAACATGTAGCAAGTCATAACGTGTTTCACGTATCAATGTTAAGGAAGTGTAATTCGGATGCCAGATAAATAGGGGCATATGAGCGCATAGACATGCAACCAGACGTAACCTATATGGAGCAACCAGGAAGGGTTATAGATTGAAAAAGGAACAAGTGCTTAGGAGAAGGGTTATCAAACTATTCAGAGTTTGATGGAAGAACCACAATGTGGGAAAAATTTACTTGAGAGTTAGAAAGTGTAATGCTAAGAAAGTATCCCTATTCATTTTCTATCTGATTCCGGGACGGAATCCTTTTAAGAAGGGGAGACTGTAATAATCCCAATTTTTGGAATTTTTGAAACCCTTATAAATAGTGATTTTGCTGATTATGCTGAATAAGAAAACTTTTCATACCACACTATGTAGGGGCTCTTTTATTGATCTTCTGGAATATTATTAGTACTCTATATGATAAATAAGTGTATGTAAAGATCGTCAGAATCCAAATTCGAACACTTTGATTTTTCCCGAAAATCTACCAGATACAGAAAGAATTGAGTATAAGGTAACAGAATAAAAAGGATTTAAATTCAAGGATTATAAGAGAGGATCATGAAAGGAATATAATGTATTGAGAAAGGTTAAAGAAACCTAAGTAATAAGATCCCGGGTATGATCCCTCAAACGATAAATAAAAACGAAAGTTAAGCGAACCGTATAACAGATCAGCAGTCATTAGGCAAGCAATTAGGAGTTAATCAAGGAGGTTAGGGATGATGATGTCATCAAACCAACAAGGTGTGGACAAGTGGAAGCATTATGACATGTGCAAGATGACATAAGCATGACAAGGGGTTTTGTTTTGTTGGTTGATTTTGGGCCATGTAAAATTTACAATGGTAAAAAAAAAGCTAAAACATTTTCCAAGGCAAAAAGGAGAAGCAACCAAGTAAATATCATAAAACACAAAAATTAGAAGTTGACTTTTGCTTCCAAGAGCAAAAGCTCTCGGCCAAAACAAACCCAGCAACTTTAAACTGCCATATCTCCTTCAATACTCACTCAAATGTTGTGTTCTATAGCTAGTTGGAAAGGTATTGAGATGACCTACAACTCTTGTTCACAAGTCTCATCCAAATAAGCATGGTAAGAGCCTCATTTTTACAGTTCTGTTAATCGGACTTTTAGAAACTTTAAAGCCTAACTTTGTGTTCTTGATTTCTTTGGAAAGATCAAGCTTGTAGGAGGCTCCATAAGGCTTCCTAGTAACTTTCCACCCTCCAAGAAAGGTATAAATCTTCACACCCTTTAGTAATAAGTTTGAATGTTGAAGTTTGGAGATGGTTTGGATGGATGAGTAGTAATTTGAATGATAAGCATGATTCGAGCTTAATTGTTAAGTAGTTTAGTTGAATTTGGAGATGTTATAATATATGATTGGATTGAGATCCTTGAGCTTATTATGACTGAAATCAGTAGAATTGATGTGTATCTTGAGTTGTTGTTGATTGGTAGTTGGATTGATATGATTTGGAATGGTAAAAAATTGGAAAATCGCGTAAACATAGCCGTCGTAATGCCCGATTTACCGTAGACTGTTTTTGTTCTTAACATCAGAACCCTTGAACTCACTGTTAGGTTTTTACCATTGCCATGTTTAGATAGTTCCTGTTACGAGCTTCGTTTTAATATGTAGTTCGTTTGATTCCGATGTACGGTTTAGGAGAAACGGCCGTTTTAAGTAACGACGTTTCGCGAACGAAACATTACCCCTCGCCTTACTTTGAAACATATGTTAAAGACCAAATGGGCTAATTGGAGTATGAAACATTTATGTAGAGTGTGTTAGGCAGTTGGTAAGACACTCGCGAAAGAATCGACTTAAAACTCGTAATGGTTAAATTATTAAAAATGGTGGAGTCAAGGATACTCGAGCGACTTAAGTAAATCGTTAAGCGCGAAAGCGAACATTAGGACTCTAAATGGTTAAAGTCTAGTTTCTTAAGCGATCGGGGTCTAATTCCGACTTATGTTGTTATTCATAGGTTATCGGACCCACTCTAAGCTTAAGTCTATCCGGGAGCACTCAGGCAAGTTTTCTACCCGTTATACTGTTGTTGTGATGTATACACTTGTATATGTATTATCTTGTGATAGATGCATAATGGTTATTTAGAAAATTCTTGCGATATATTGGAGCATGTGATATGGTATATATGCATGTCTGTTTCATATTCTTGATTATATATCTGTTGGTTCAAATGCTTATAGTTGCATAATACATATGCTAGAAATAAGCAGTATTTGAGTTTACCCTTAGTATAGGGGATCAAAAGGTGAGCATATTTCTAAAACCGGGAAGCGAGGCTCCCGAGTATAATATATATATATATATATATATATATATGAATAGTTTTTAAAACTATTAATCGAATAAGGTTTATTCGATAACTTTATATTATTTAATGAATATTACTTGAATATTCATCCGAGGACTTATGACTCCTTTTATTTTATTAATTGAATATTACTTGAATATTCATCCGAGGACTTATGACTCCTTTTATTTTATTAATTGAATATCTTGAATATTCATCCGAGGACTTATGACTCCTTTTATTTTATTAATTGAATATTATTTTGAATATTCATTCGAGGGCTTATGACTCAGTGATATTATTTGAATATTCATTTGAGGATGTATGACTCCGTTTATTTTATTTAATGAATATTATTTATAATATTCATTTGAGGTATTATGACTCCACTTATTATTTAATAATATTCTTTATTTTATTAAAGAATAATGTTTCGATAGTCAAACTTATTTTCGATTATTCAAATAAAGATAGTACTTTTGTATAAGTATATCTTTGGTTATTTAACATTCATTCAAGTATGAGTTTTAAAACTTCTACTTCAATTATTTTTATAAAGATTATTCTTTATGGGAATATTATTTAAATAATAATATTCAGATATTTTCTAATATATTGGGACTGATTTATTTTATTAAATCAGCATCACTCCAAACATTCTTAAAAATGTTTTGCGAGTCTTCAAAATGATTTTAAAAGTTAGAGCGGATCCCAAAACTCATTTTTATATTTAAGATCCTCCTTTCGAAGGGGATTTACATACTCGCTCAAAACCTGAGGGATCCGGCTCTGTGGTGTATTGTATATTCGCAACAAGGTTGCTATTTTGATAAAAGAGTTTTTGATTACTTACCCAACATTCGGGAAGTAAAATTCTTGGAACAAGTTAATCCATTAACAAGCATCGCCTGGGAAATATCGGTGAGTTTTCCTTTCCAGCTAGATACGACTTCTGGGTGGAGTCGTATCAA
The DNA here is from genome assembly GCF_009905375.1 of Apium graveolens. NCBI lineage: Eukaryota > Viridiplantae > Streptophyta > Magnoliopsida > Apiales > Apiaceae > Apium > Apium graveolens. Next base: position 205,730,962 of record NC_133649.1, on the reverse strand, counting down.
CAAGTTTCTACTTGGGGAAAGGGGGAACGAGCTTTACGTTTCAGAGTCATGGATTTCATCTGAACTAGGAGTGGCGTAAGTGGTCGAGTGGCGCCGGCCCAGCCTAATTATAATGGCCCAAATGGCCTGGAAGTTCCGCTAAGACGGTCCATTCCTTAGGAGTCCAGTGTTCGGTTGACAAGTAAATCCGACAGGTTCTCCTCTACATGTAGAAAATGGTGGGGTTGCACTACTACGACTAATCATCATAAGTGGTCTTCCTGGCGCGGCAAACTCCCGTAATGAGTTCATCATCCAATTGGATATTTCTGCAACACTACCCAGAGCACTTCGATAGAAAGGCTACGGTTGGGCGATTGTTGAGTGTTGGCAGGGTCAAGTTTTTAAAATAATGTTTGCATCAAATGAAGTATCTCATAACTTCATTTTATTTTGATGATATTTTAAAGATTGAATCTATTCAAGTATTATCTTGTAGTCTCATCTATGTGGTGAACTGTTGAACTAATTATAACTTGAACGGTGGTAGTTCAAGTAGTATTTGGAAAAGATATAAGTATATTGGAGTATCTTGTAACTTCATCTTTTAAACTTATATCTAGTAAATGATTATCTTATGCATGTCAAAGATTTTCAGAAAAATGTTGAGACAAGGTTAGATATATGAGATCACCTTACAACGATAATTTTATACAGTTATAAACCGGAACTCTGTGTATATTATGCATGGAAGAGGACTTCCAAGATTTTGAAAAGTATATATGTATATATACTGAATATTTTGCGACTTCATCGCATTAAGATATCAAACTTGGTTCATTTCTTCTTGACCAAGACTTTCATGAGTACTATGAGAATGCTCATATATTGTAAATCATTATACATATTATTTTGGTGGGCTTGTTGCTCACCCTTGCTTTCTTCTTTCATCACACAACATCAGATAGACAAGATGAACAGGACCAAGCTTCCAATTCGCAAGCAGTTAGAAAATGTTCCGCAGTTTTCTGGAAGCGTTGATGCCGCCGTAGCTGAGGTAGGAGCTACCAATAGGCTAGATTTTCAACTATTGATAAACCAGACTTATGTATAATATGAATTGTAATAATGGCAAAGAAATGTAAATTTATTCAGAACCTTCTTGAGGTGTAATGACTTATTATGTGGAATAAAATGACTTGTGTTATTTTTTTGGGTATTCATCTTTGAGACTATAAATTGCGGTGTGTGTGTGTATATTGTGGGGTCACAGTACGCAGGAATTGGTTGATTGTTAAGATTAAGTGTTGTTAAGGGATATGGAACTCGTGACAACCCGAATCCCCGACCCCGGATTTGGGGGTGTTACAATTCCTGCTGGTTGGAGACTTGGAAACGATTACCTGCTTTTTGTGTACCCTGTCCTATCCTTTTGAAATTTAGATTTTCCCGGGCTTGAAATCCCGGCTTCCTGTTGAAACGGTCTTGGAAACTTCACTGTCCTCTGTCTCGTTGAGATCTTTCACTTTCCCCTTCGATGATCACAGCTTTCTGGACTACAGCGGTATATGTTGGTAATTGAAAAACTGCAACTTGTCCGCATATCCATTGTCGTAATCCCTCTTGAAATCTCTGCACTCATTTCTCTTCAGTGTCTACCTGTTCCGGAACAAACCTAGATAATTCATTGAATTTGGCTTCATACTCTGTTACAGACATACTTCCCTGCTTCAGCTCTAAAAACTTTATCTGCATCTGATTCCTTACGTAGCGAGGAAAATGCTTTTCTAAAAATAACTTTTTAAACTTATCCCAAGCAATAACATCTTCACCCTCTAAAGCCTTCTTAGATTCCCACCAATAATTTGCCTCTCCTTTCAACAAGTAACTAGCAAAATCAGTCTTCTGGTCCTCACCTACCTTCACTAGTACAAAAGCTTAATCTATTTCCTTTAACCAGGTGGTAGCTTTAATAGGATCAGTAGACCCATCAAATTCTGGAGGTTTAACTGACTGAAACTGCTTAAAAGTAACAACAGGTAATGCTGGTGGTAATTGAGGCTCAAGACGAGGTGGCTGTTGTAACATTTGTTGTATCTGTTGTTGCTGATGCTGCATCTGCTGCTGCATCATTACCATCTGTTGTTGCATCAGATGTAACATTTGGTTCATGGTCTCATTAGTCTGACCCTCAGAATTGCTGTTAGAGGTTTCAGTCCTAGTCTTTCTTTTTGGTGTCATCTTCTTCTGATAATAAAATAGGTGATATTTATTTAACAGTTTAATAAACAATTGACAGTATGTAAGAGAACAATTGATCCAGTATTAATAACATGATTTATATAAAGAAAAGAGTTGCTGAATATAAAAACTAGAAATGTAAGCAGTTAAATAAAATGGTTGTCCTTTCATTCATTTCATTTTCATTCATTCATTCTTTTTTTTTTTTCTTTTTTTTCAACATGAATTATAATATAAAAGACTGTAAAGCAATAAAGTGAAAGTAAATGCTGTAAAATTGGAAAGACTGAAATTTAAATAAAAGAAATTTGAAAAGTTCAGTTAATATATATAACACCAGCCTCAGGTGTAAATGCTTGATACAAAAAGTCTCGCTCTGCTGGTAACCACCGCGGCTACAAGTCATACTACCACTACAGGTCAAAATCCTACTACAGGTTAAACTACTAGTACACACATGCACACTACTCACTAGGTTATACTATGCTGCCTCTATATACATCTATACTCTGAAGTCACTGTCTCAACTGTCCCTGTCTCAGAACCCAGGCGGAATACGCCTAAGCTCCTCTCTAAGTGCCTGGACCAAAGTCTGTGCCAAGCGGAAAACCCTGTAGAATTCTGCAAAAGAAGGAGGTCCATCATGAGTCAAATCATCCAGCTCCCAAGTAGCGTTTATCAACACCGACTGCAGTCGCTGCCTTATAGAGTAATCTGGCTGTAGGGCCGCTAACGGTCCTCTGTCCCTCTGATCAAACAGATGCATAATCTCTCAACACTGTGCCCGCCAATACTCCAAATCATCCCTCATAACTCTATACTCATGGTATGGTACCATGTGCGGCTGAGCAACCTGACCTACTAACTCCTGGGAAGGAACCCTCGGAATACCTGCACCCGGCTTTGGTAAGCCTAGCTGTAGATCCACCTCATGCTCTCCCATTCCCTCGACTGGAATCATCTGAACTATGTCTGGCTCTGGGCATGCACTGGTATAGGAGGTAACAATGGTTGTGGTGGTAACTCCTGCTCAATACACGGTATAAACTGATGTTCAATAGGTAAAGGAACTATCGGCTCGAAGAACTCAAAAAGATCAAACATCTCTATGGGGTCATGAACTATCCCCTGAACTGGGGGTACCGGCTCCTGTGGCAATGGTGGTGGAGGTGGTAAAGGAGGAAACATATGCTCAGATACTGGAGGTATGACTGGCGCTGCTAGTCCAGTGACTGTCCTCTCGGAAGATGCAAAATAACCAGAAGATGCCATCTGATAATACACCAAAGAAAAGAAAAGGTCACTAAACAATCCTAAGATTTTATACTTTCCTATTCTAATCTGACCTAAATCCTAACATTATCTTTCCTAATCTGACTATCCCTATCTTATGTGATCTCCCTATCCTATCTTAATCCTAATGTTCTTATTTTCAGGGACCAAACCTACAGCTCTGATGCCAAACTGTAACGCCCTCCAGACCCGGGGTATAAGTCTGTGGGTTACGAGCTAATCACCAAACCTGTACAAGCTTATTAATAAATAATAAAGAAATGAAACTAAACCCCTTAACAACTACCAGGACCTTTTTAGGTTGAAGTATGAAAACAAAAACCACTAACTACTTTTATTACAAACCAACATTCAAAATCTCACAAACTTTCTTTATTACAAACCATTGTCTAATTCATTTTAAACTAAGTTCAGCTTTTATTCAAACACACATACTATCTATCAACACTCCACCTGCTCGGGCAACTCAAAGCTTTCTTCCTGGATTGGGATCAACACCTTGGGTATAAGAGGATCCCGAGGCTTGACCCGCTTCTTTACCACTCGTGTCCTGACGGGTTTCATATTCCTTCTTAACTGAAATAATAAGGTGAATAACAACAAAAAGGGGTGAGCCAAAATTGCTCAACAAGTCTACAAAATATACACAATGTTAAAGCAATATAACTGAATCTGTATCCCAGGTATATCTGCAAAGATATAACCTCATAAGAATTAAAAGAAGGCCATTGCTGGAAAATACAAACGAACTACACTGGACTCAAGTTCGCAGCTATACCCTGCTGATCAGCCAGGATACAGTGCAGATCTATATCTCACTATATAGACCCCGTCGGGCACCCAGGCACTACGGCCCATCTCAAGGATCCGGTTATGTCCCGGTCCTTAGGATTAAGTAAACTTAATCCCCAAAAGTAATGTTATCCAGTTCCTGGAATAGCAACCGGAACAATCGGTATACTTTGATATATTCTAATCACCAGAATATATCAATAATTGTGAGTAACAATTGGAATATGAATAATAAATTCAAATGAAAAGAATAATTCAAGAATCGAACTGAGATATGAATAAAGGAATTAAAGTAATGCAAATGTAATAAGAATCTGAAGAGAATATCACTATTCTGGAAAATAGAATAGAGGAGAAACTTGCCTTCTGTGCGACTTACTGCAATTAAATCACTTCCGTCTATCCCCTACTTGACCTGCCTTGCTGGCTTAGTTTCTGTTAGCAAAATAGACTGGTTAATTCATTTTGTACTTCGGTTGCACCTTAAATCGACTTCATTTTGTTCCTACTATCTACCCATACGCTTATAACCAACTCGAATATTACATATAAGCAAGTAAGACTCGATTAACCACATAATACACATAAGCACATAAGCACATAATCGTTTTTATAGTTAAAATAATTTTTAGAATCGAAATCGACTCGCTGATTGCTCCGTTGATCATCTTCTACTTCATTTCCCATTTTTTCAGAATTTTTCGAACTCGTCTCGGCACGCATTTCAACTGATAATCAAGCAATCAATAAAATCAACTAATTTCAAGAAGAAATTAGGTCTTCATATTATTTTTAGTGAAAAGAATTCATTTTTCTGAGTCAACAGGCTTTCGTTTCGCTCAATTCGGACTAACGGTTGAATTATTATCAATTAAACACTGATAATTTAATTTATTATTCAATATAAATAATTATTGCTAATTTTTAAATCCCAAAATAATTTTTAAATAATTATTTAAGAAAAATCAAAGTCAAAAATAATTTTTTTTTATAATTTTTGGAGTTAAATGAAGAAGTTATGATTTATCAAAAATTATGTGATTAATTATCGAAATAATTATCACTTTTTAAATATTTAATAAATAATTAACTAATAAATAATTAATAGATAATTATTTACTAATTTAAAATAATTAATCCCTAATTATTAGGATTAATCACAATTTATTACAAATATTTACAACTCATCATTATTTATTTGATTAGATCGATTATTTATAAATAATCAATCGATTTAATTAAATGATACGCTATTTATCGAATAACTACGAATTACTCGAATTATAACCCAACTCAACGATTAATCACTCGTATAAATACGAGCTACGCACTATTCTCGAATACTACCGAACTAATATATTATTATTGGAATTTAAAAGATTCGTTAATCAATTAATTATCGGTATTTAATTATACGATACGAACAATTACTGCAATATTATTCGAATAACTAACGCTCAAATAATAATTCTCATTATCGAATCACTATTTGTAATATTACTAATTATTAAATTATTAATCATATTATTTAATTATTTTTAATCCTTATTTATTAATTAATTACCTAACTATTAATTAATTACCTAATTATTACTTAATTAGATAACTGATAAATAATTAGATAAATAATTAAATAATTAATTAAATAATTAAATCTGAATTTATAATTTAATAATGTAATTCAGAAATTAATAATATTTTTTTCAGAATTCAAAACTGATTTTTATTTAATTTTTAGAATTATTAAAACTAATTTTCTGATTTATCAAGATAAAATAAATAAGTTAATTAATTAAAACACAGAAACACATTTCAGGTACACAATTAGGGGAATTACAGATTGAAACCGGGTCGAACATTTACAGAAAACGGGTCTTCAAGCAACTGAGCGGGTCGGGTCTACAGGTGGCCGGAAACTGGAATGGATAATCGGAATCGGCCGCCGCCCGTCGCCCAGCTCCGGTAGCGTCGCCGTCGTGCCATTTCGAGGCCATCTCGATCGATTTCGACGGGGATCGATTCGTAACGCTCCTGGGAATTCACCTACACCATCAACATCCCTTCTCCAGCCCTCCTCCAATTCCACCGGCCAAAAACCCGAAGTTTTCCGGCGACATCACCGGAAAATGACACCTCCTCCAAACATAATCAACCTCAACGATTAATACGTAAAATCGAAGCTTATGAGTTCTACAGTCAATCTCAATACTCAACAACAATCAAAACTTCTTCAAAATCACAGAAAACGAATTCAAAATTGCTAAAAATTCAAGAACTCGGGAACTACTTTCCCGGGGTTATACAAGCTAATTAACTATGCAAAATCATTCCTGAATTCAATATACAACTACTGGAATCATCAGAACAAACAAACGATTCTTGAATCAAAAATCCCTAAATTAAACATAAATCCTAGAAAATCGAATTGAAAATAACATCAATAAAACACGAAATTAATAGTATGAATAGAAAGTAGAGATTGAGAGGATCATTTTGGTTACTCACATGAAAGATTTGGTGAACAAAATCAAGATCAAACTTAGCTTTGATTCCAGGAACTTCAAGAACCCTAATCCCCCTTTTTTGAATTTTCAGCTTAATTTCTGATTTTTTTATAATTAATTAATAATTATTTACTGAAAAATCAACTATTTATAATATGTAAAATAATACCCCTAAATAAAATTAAGGGGCTAATTACACTCCTAATAAAAATATTTGGCCCTAATTTCCATAATTTTTGGGTATTAAAATTTAATTTATAAATATTTTATATATACAATATATATGCCAAAAATTCCCAAAAATTGTGAATAATTCAAAAATACAAAGAAATGGTATAAATAAAAGTCCTATAATTTTATAAAAATAAAAATGTGATTTTTGTGGGGTTTTTAACACCCAATGGGGCCCGGAAAAGTCATTTTTCGTAAAACGAGAAAATTTATAAAATATCTAGATGTTCAGAATATTGCGATTGTAAAAGCCGTTTGATGAAAAATAAGGTCCATTATTTTATTTGAAATACTGGCTTTAAAATTATTGTTTGGATCATAAAACATTTGAAATGAAACCTATGAATACGATATAAAACATCTGAAAAATACCTTAAAAATACAGAAATGATACGGAATACACGTAACACATAACAATTGGGGTTTAACAGATAATCACACATAAATGACATATTAATACACATATTTTATTATAAATATGATATAATACAACATAAATTTCCCGGTCGTTACATCTTCTATGGCGATCGAAACAGAAACACAACACATGCATGCACAGGAGACTTCTTGTGGGAAAGAAAAAAGACGCCAGGGGAGCGCTTGTGGAGCACGCACTGAAAACAGAATGGGATCTGTGCGTATGGGCGCCACGCGCGCGTCGAGCGTCTCCGGAAGACACAACAAAACGCTGCCATTTCTTGATCATTACCGTTTCTTTTATATGCACAAATGTTGACTGTTTTCTTTTGTTTACACAGTATAATCTTCAAATTGTCTTCTTGGATCCCACGACTTGTCCCAACAAAATGAAGAAAGTAAGATGCCAATTGACTTTGTTTATTTTGTTTTGCAAATTGCTGATTTCTTTTATTATTTTTGTTTTGAATTCAATTGGCTGGAAATTAAAGTAAATATTTGATATTAACATAAATAAATAAATAAACAGTGAATATTTATTTATTTAAACAAAATTTAAATATTAATTTTAATTTACCAAAATTAAATATTGATATCAAATTTAAATAAATAAATCTTTTGAGATTAATTTATTCATTTAAAAAAATCAATTTTTAATTTATTTATTTTAAAATCAAATGTGATATTAAATTAAATAAATAAATGATTAATTTTCATTTATTCATTTATTCATTTAATAAAATCAGTCATTGATTTGAAAATAAATCCAATAAATTCTCGAGTTGTACTCCTCTGTATCCGCGGGCCTTCTAATCTCCGGGATTTTGTACTTCAAAATATTTCCAGACTCCTCGATTGTTTCTAAAAGTAATACTCCGTTTCCTTTCACGGATCACTGACGTCTCGTACACGGGTCTGGTTCACAAACGACTAGTTCCACTCTCAGGCCTTCGTATTATACCCGTACAAACCACTGTTAAGACTTCTACCAAATATAACCAACTACACTAGGAATCCTTGAGGTCTTCACACTGATTCTGATAACTGCTTCAAATGACTCAAACCTTATTCCTCCGATACCTGAACATATTAATGAACTTCATACGGATCACTGTTGACGTCTTATTCACTGCAGCTAACAAAATCTTTTGTGCATATACCCAATAAACTATCTGTACTGATCCTATTGGAACATAGATTATTTCAAAGTACTTGTTCTATGTTGAGTTATCCAAACCAGTATTGTTGAGTTAAACGTATAGCTTCAATCTTGCTCAACAAAGCACAATCCGGGAACATTTCATTATTATAATATAAAAAGTTAAAATTACATCTTCATAACAATTGTTCAATATTAGAAATAATAATTGCAACAACTAATAGATGTTTAAAAGGTTTAGACTAATCATCTTCAATTTCTCATCATCGTTGAATCTTTTGGCTTCATTCTTTGTAATGTCTTCATTTTCGTCATTGTTTTTCCATTTCTTGCACTACGCCATAAGGGCACATAGGCAACGGTTTTTATCCAGCGTTGCACGAAAAGCGTTGCATTATCTACAAAATTTTTAGTTTATTGCAACACAGTGGAGAAAGCATTGCAGTACATTAAAGCTACTGTTGCTAATAACTGTTAGTGTTGTGCAGCATGCAACAGTAGAGGTCATAGCGTTGCATTAGATATATTTTTTATTTAATAAATGCTGACATGGAAAATAAATCTGAGGTGGCATGTTGGGGACCCACAGTTGCTGACGTGCATGCTGACGTGGCATGTGGGTTGTTGGATCTAACAAATCTTGGCCCTGCGTTTTATAATATTAATTAAAAGAGTACGAATAGAACATCAACCTTAATCGCTACGGCGCAAGCGATTCAAATCCACGTCTTCTACTATATTCCCTGATTCTCCTTGGATGAAGTGTGGGCTTCGATCTCCCAAGGTGTACCTCTCCTAAAGCTTCGAAATTCCAAAACCCTAGCTGGCTCCTTGAGAAAAAATGGCTGCCTCTATCAAACCCTAGGATGGGATTTCGTTTTTGTGTGTTAACCCTAGCTTTAGGAGAATGAAAATATTTATAGGCTGCAGTAGGGATCATGGACCATTAGGTCAGGCCTTCTAAAGACATTCCGGGCGAAGCCCAATGTCATTAAATATTAATTCAATCCACTAAAGAATTAATATTTGTACTACATTTTCTAATTCCGTAAATTAATTATTTAATTCGGCTCTCATATTATTTGCTTATAAATTCCCCATGTTTAAGATATCGCATGTCCATTAATTAAATTAATTTCTGACAATTAATTTAATCAATATCTTTTATCCTTGATCATCCACTCAACCTTATAATTATGCAAGAACAAATCTGCCTGCAGGACTAAAGCATAATTATCTTTATGAGCTTTCAAGAGGACATCATCACCCGAATATAATTTTCGGACACGGTTTCTTTTTATATTTAATATCCCACTCTGTATATAATGTCATTGCCCAATACATAAATTTTTTAATTTAAAATAAATTACTTAATGTATGAATCAAGGCATGTGCATTAAATACAAGTGTCAATTACTACATCCGGATTAAGAACCTAAGCAATAATAATATCGTAGAATCTTAGTTCTTCTTTATTGTCAGAATAAAAGAAATAATTATTCTACTATTTTGATCCCGTTCAATATACACAAAGTATACAAGTATTATTCAATAGTCAAGATAAACTATTTCTAAATAATACTTCAGCCGTTCCAGTGGTTTGTCTAATACCACTTAGACTGTGAACCTTTATTATAGTATATAAGGAGTTTGACAATATAATCTTCTGCTATCCTATTTGATACTAGATTATCTATAATATATAATATACAGACTATGTGAAAACATTCATTCAAGATTCTCAAATAATTTATTATTAAAGTATATACTTCAAACGAATATTTCAGTATAAACCCTAACAATCTCCCACTTATACTCAAGATATTTTTTGAGTATATCAGTGTTTATGACAAGCAATCCACTACCAACTATATAACTATGTAACCAAGTATCTGACTCCTATCGCTTCCACGTGCTCTTGAAAAGCCTTAGCTGGTAAGCTCTTTGTGAAAGGATCTGCCCGGTTATCCTTTGATACTATATAAGCCACAATGAAATCTCCTTGCTTAACAAACTGCCGTATGAGATGATACTTACGCTCTATGTGTTTTGCTGCCTTATGGGCCCGTGGTTCCTTGGTATTTGCCACAACACCAGTATTATCACAATAAATTGTGATTTTCCGTGGAAAATTAGGAACCACATCCAAATCCAGCAAGAAGTTTCGGAACCATATAGGCTCTTTGGCTGCCTCAGAGGCTGCCATATATTCGGCTTCCATGGTTGAGTCTGCAATGCATTTCTGCTTCACACTCCTCCATATTACGGCTCCACCTCCCAAAGTAAAAACACATCCTGAGGTGGATTTTCTCTTATCCTTATCTGTCTGAAAATCTGAATCAGTATATCCCAGAGGCAATAAATCAAAAAGACTTGTAAACTAACATATACTCCTTAGTCCTTCGCAGGTACTTGAGTATTGTTTTTACTGCACTCCAATGTTCTTGTCCTGGGTTTGACTGGTATCGGCTAACCATGCCCACGGCAAAGCAGATATCAGGCCTCGTACATAACATAGCATACATTAGGCTTTCACATGCCGAAGCATAAGGAACTGCCTTCATGTTCTCTATCTCCTTAGGTGTCGAAGGGCACTGACTCTTTGATAGAGAAATTCCATGCCTGAAAGGTAAATTACCCTTCTTGGAGTCCTGCATGTTAAAACGAGCTAATACGTCATCTATGTAGGGCTCCTAAGATAAAGCCAACATCTTTTTCTTGAGATCCCTTATAAGTTTGATCCCAAGGATGTATGCTGCATCACCTAAGTCCTTCATTTTAAATTGTTTGAACAACCATGCCTTTATTGAAGAAAACATCTTAACATTGTTTCTAATGAGTAAAATGTCATCAACATATAGTACTAGAAAAACCATTGCATTCCCCTCACATCTCTTATACACGCATGCTTCGCTTGGAATTTGATCAAATCCATACGACTGGATTGCCTGATCAAAACGAATGTTCCAATACTTAGAAGCTTGTTTAAGTCCATAAATAGACCTCTTAAGCATACATACAAGATGCTCTTGGCCTTCTTTAATGAATCCCTCTGGTTGCTGCATATAGATGGTTTCCTCAAGACTTCCATTAAGGAAAGCTGTCTTGACATCCATTTGCCAAATCTCATAATCGAGATGAGCTGCAATAGATAAAAGAATACGGATTGACTTAAGCATGACTACCGGCAAAAAGGTTTCCTCATAATCGATACCTTCCACTGAGTATACCCTTTTGCAACAAGTCTTGCTTTTCAGACTTTCACCTTTTTATCTAGTCCCCTCTTTTTCTTGTAGATCCACTTACATCCAATAGGTTTTATACCTTTGGGTGGTTCCATGAGCTCCCAGACCTGATTAGAATATATTAATTCCATCTTAGATTCCATCACCTTTTTCCAAAGATCTACATCTTTGTCTTGTACTGCCTCTTCGTATGTACGAGGATCATCATCATGTTCACCAGAGACCAAGTTTGAAGACTCTCCCAAAAACATGAATCTATCAGGCTATTGAACAACCCTCCCACTACGATGAGGCACTGGTGCGGTATTAGTGACAGGTTGTACATTTTGTTGTGGTTGTTCTACTTGTACTATAGCTTCATGTCCCTCCCACTAGTTCCTCTAAAATGAAACTACTCATGGGTTTGTGATTCATTATATAGTCCTCCTCTAAGAATCTTGCATTGGTGCTAACAATGACATCCCGATTCTTCCGGCTATAAAAAAAATAACCTTTCGTTCCCATGGGGTAGCCTACAAATAACTTTACTTCTATACGAGATTCTAACTTAGTCGCGTTCTTGTTCATCACATGTGCCGGACAACCCCATATCCGAATGTGTCTTATACTCGGTTTATCCCCGGTCCACAATTCTAAGGGGGTTTTAGGAACCGACTTAGAAGTTACTAAGTTCAGAAGATAAGCTGTTTGTTAGGAATATGTGTATCAGTTTGATGATAAGTTAAACAAAACACTTAAGTAGAAATCTAGTGTTCGTAGCCTCAACAGATAAGACCATTTTGGCTATCCGTTGAAGGAGTAGCTTTACTTAGAAATAAGTTTAGCATTGTAGCACATTTCATTCTCTGTATTTAAGTTGTAATTCTTAGATGTTGTGGGAAATTATCAGTCATGTTGACTACTAGTGGATATGCAAATAGGAGGGCTAATTGTAAATATTTCATGCCTTGTAATTTTGTATAAATGAAGTAGTATCAACTGATATTAAAGGCCTTCAACGGATGAGAAATAAAGCTTCAACGGATGTCTCTAAAGCTTCAACTGATAACATCCATCAACGAATGAGTGCTTCAACGAATAAAGCTTCAACGGATGCTTAGTTCAATAGCAGTTGATAGTGACAATTCATAAGCTGACAGAGGCACATGGGTTGACAGAGTCAAACTGGAATGTGGCAGCCTCTAGGAGGAATCAAGAAAATGCAGCATTTCCATTCTGGTGCAAACAAGGAAGTATTCAAAGATTCATAGCTTAACCTAAATTGCATTGGATAGAGAAATGAAGAAGAAACAGGTGAAGAATCTTTTATTTCTATTTTACAGTTTTGTCTTCACTTGTAAACTTGGTGATATATAAACCAAGTAGCAGGTAGTAATTAGATGTGAATTTTCAAGAGCTGTTTAGAAAAATCCAGAGAGAAAATCATCTAGTTTGTACTAGGACGCAGCTGTGATTTAATTCTTTAAATCACAGATTTTCTGAAATAACACATCTCTGGTGGAACAACAAATCCACCAGAAAAGTTTTAAGTCTGTTGTGTTCTTTACATTTGTGTTTGAATATATATCTGTCTGCATTAGCTGAAAGCAATTCATACACACTTGTTCATCAAAACACAATAGTCTAGAAACTGCTCAAAACTTGAAAAAGTTTTGAGATTTACATTCAACCTCCATTCTGTAAATCTCATTATTAGTTCACTGGGAATAACAATTGGTATCAGAGCTAGCTCATAACAAACAAAGAGTTTAAAGATCTATTCTGCTAACATCATGAGTAAGAAGGATATTGGTGTAAAGATTCCAATCCTGGAAAGAGATAACTATCATCACTGGAAAGTGAAGATGCATTTACATCTTCTCTCTCAAGATGAAAGCTACATCAACTGCATTGAAAATGGTCCTCACATCCCTCACAAGGTGGCCACAGCTGCTACTGCAACAGTTGCTATTGGACAGTCTATTCCCAAGCCAAAAGCAGAATGGACTGTTGAAGATATTGAAGAGGTTCACAAGGACAAGAAAGCCATGAACATTCTGTTTAATGGCCTAGATCAAGATATGTTTGACAATGTCATTAACAGCCAAACTGCTAAGGAAATTTGGGATACTATACAACTTATCTGTGAGGGTACTGAGCAAGTTAGAGAAAACAAAATGCAGCTTCTCATTCAACAGTATGAATATTTTCATTTTGAAGAAGGAGAATCATTGAATGATACCTTCAACAGATTTCAGAAACTGTTAAATGGATTGAAGCTGTATGGCAGAGTGTACCAAGTCAAGGACTCCAATTTAAAATTTCTGAGGTCTCTACCAAAGGAATGGAAGCCTATGACTGTTTCTCTAAGAAATTCTCAAGATTATAAGGACTTCACACTTGAAAGATTATATGGAATTTTGAAGACATATGAACTTGAGATGGAGCAAGATGAGCTGTTGGAAAAGGGAAAGAGAAAAGGAGGATCAGTTGCACTTGTAGCTGACAATGAGAAGATTGAAGCCAGGAATGAGGAAAAGACAATGCCAAGTCTCAAAATTGGCACAAGCAAATCAGAATCAAGCAAGGGAAATGAGCAAGTAGCTGAGGATGAAGACAATTCCAGTCAAGATGACTCTGATGATGTTGATGAACATCTGGCCTTTCTGTCCAGGAGGTTTGCAAAGATGAAATTCAGGAAAAATACAAAATTCACTAAGCCAAACAAAAACTTGGTGGACAAATCTAAGTTCAAATGTTATAACTGTGGCATTAGTGGACACTTTGCAAATGAGTGCAGGAAGCCAACCTCTGATAAGAAGAAATTTGAGCAAGTTGATTACAAAAAGAAGTATTTTGATTTGCTCAAACAAAAGGAAAGAGCTTTTCTGACTCAAGAGGATTGGGCAGCAGATGGAGCCAATGAAGATGATGATATGGAATATGTCAACCTAGCCCTGATGGCTAATTCTGATGAAAATGAAACTAGTTCATCAAGCAACCAGGTAATTACTACTGATCTCTCTCAACTTTCTAAGATTGAATTTAATGAAGCCATAAATGATATGTCCAATGAATTATATCATTTGCGTGTTTCCTTTAAATCATTAGTTAAAGAAAACACAAGAATCAAAGAGAATAATTTGTTTTTAAGTGATAGGAATGCTGTGTTAGAGAATCAGGTAATTGAGCTTGAAAAGATTAAAATTAAATGTTTGACTGTTGAGTGTGAACTAGAAGAAGCTATTAAGAAAGTAGAAATTCTTTCTAAACAGTTAGAAAGTGAGCAAGAGGTAATCAAGGCCTGGAAAACATCTAGGGATGTTAGTGCTCAGATTGTCAATATTCAGGGAATTGAATCATTCTGTGAGAATGCCTGGAAGAAAAACAAAAAGAAGTTAGAATTAATTGATGGATTGTCAACGGATGTGGAATCAACAGATGATGAAATTTATCCGTTGAAGGAAGAAAAAGAGCATCCGTTGAAGGCTCATCAATTAAAAAAGGCAAGTGATTCTAAAAAGAAAAATCTCAATAAGAAGGATGGTTCAACTTTCAAGAACTTTGTCAAAGAAGGAGCTAGCACATCCAAAGATGCCAGTAAGGTGAATATAGGACACATGACTTTGAATCAGCTGAAAAATAGGCTTAAATTGGTTGAGGATCAAAAGGAGACTAAAAGAAAATCTAATAGAAATGGGAAGGTAGGGATTAATAAACACAAAAATTACACACCTAACAAGTATGCTCCTAGAAAAAGCTGTGTGCATTGTAAAAGTGTTAATCATCTATCTGATAACTGCAAATCTGTTAAGAATGCTCCCATGCCTTTAACTCCCTCCATGCCTAACATGTCTATGTCACCTCTGCATGCTATGCCTGTTATGTCTCATCAGAACCCTCATGCACATTTTGCAAACATGCCATATATTAATAATCCTTATTTTACTGCATTCAGTATGCCTCAGATGCCATACAACATGCCTATGTGGAATAATATGTTTGCACAATCTATGCCCTATCAAATTCAATCAAATGTGCTAAATGATTCTGTGACTAACCCTACACTTCAACTAACTACATCTGAGATCAAGGTTGACCCAAAGTTACCTAAATCAAAAGATGCAGGAGGAATGAAGTCTAGGAAAAAGACTAACAAGGCTGGACCCAAGGAAACTTGGGTACCAAAATCAACTTGATTGATTTTGTTGTGTGCAGGGAAAAAGAAGGAATCTATGGTACTTGGACAGTGGTTGTTCAAGACACATGACAGGAGATTTCACCCTGCTCACAGAGTTCAAGGAGAGAGCTGGCCCTAGCATAACCTTTGGAGATGACAACAAAGGGTTCACTATGGGATATGGCTTGATTTCAAAAGAAAATGTCATCATTGATGAAGTTGCATTAGTTGATGGTCTCAAACACAATCTATTGAGCATCAGTCAACTATGTGACAGAGGGAATACTGTTTCCTTCAATTCTGAAGCCTGTGTTATCACAAGTAAGAAGGACAAAAAAGTGGTTCTAACTGGAGTTAGAAAAGGGAATGTGTACTTAGCTGACTTCAACTCTACAGATTCAGAATCAATTACTTGTCTTCTCAGCAAAGCAAGTCCAGATGAAAGTTGGCTATAGCACAAGAAGCTATCCCATTTCAATTTCAAGACAATGAATGATGAAAGGCATATGTCATAGCCTATTTGTTTATTCGAGGATTTAACTCAACTCAAATAAGGATGTAACAAGTAAATAGTGGTTCTATCGTCAGAGAGATCTCTCAGAGTAACATATGTCAAAGGATTAAGTAACATTGTTCTTCTACAGACTTGATGACTTAATTCACTGGAAGAAGTTCAAGAAATTGATCAAGCCTCAGTGATATAAATCAAGATTGTGGATTTAATCAAGTGACAGAGATCTTGTCAGGGTATCAATTAATTACAAGGATCTAGTCTGAAGAAAATCAAGAGTATCAAAGTCAAGTCATGAAGAAACGTCACGAAAGTTAGTCACTCATGAACCAGACAATACATCGAGTGTCAATATTGAAGTGGTGGAATAGATTCGTAATTGACAGTGATTTTCAGAAGGTTTTCAGAAGAATGGTTGCTGCTCAAGATTGGTATTAATTCTCTATTAATTAATTAAGTCATATAATTTAATTAAGAAAATAAATTTAATCTGCAAAGATTAATTTATTGATTAATTAAATTAATTGGTTAATTAATTCTGAATTAATATTATGAATTTTTCAAAAATGATTTTGAAATAATATTCAAAAAGAAAATCAGCAAAACAAACTTGAACTAGTATGACAATTGGATTGTCATACCGAAAGTCTTTCCAAGTCTTTCTGGATTGTCCTACCGATAGTTCTACCAGTTAAAAGGATTGTCCTACCGATAGTTCTACCAGTTAAAAGGATTGTCTTGCTAGTTCATTTTTGATTGTCTTGCCGAATGTCTTGCTGGTTCAATTCAAGTGATTTGTTTACTTAAACAAACAGAAGCAGATTATTGCAAAAGCAGAGCATTGAATATCATACAGAAGAACACAGAACAAAAAAGAAAACCTGCAGAGAAATTATTGCAAATTCACAGATCATTTATTTCTAGTATTTATTGTTAAATCCAATCCACTAGAAATACTTTTCTTGTTCTTGTGTAACTATCTAGCGGATCGAAATCCCTAGAACTTAATCTCAAATCACTTTTAGCATTTGATCTTTTTATTGCAAAAATAGAAAAAGTTCATGTCGAATTTATTCTAGATTTGTAATAATTGATTTGAGATTAATCCCTTGTAAACGATACCGTTGTTGTAACACCTTTCAAGTTTAATAATAATTTTATTTAACTTGAATTTTGTTTCACCTTTTTTATTCCGTATTTTATTCGATTAAACGGTATTGTTTGTATTCAACCCCCCTTCTACAAACATATTGAGACCTAACAATTGGTATCAGAGCCTTCTGATTAACGTACAAGTCAAGATCCTAGACTTTTGTGTTTCTTTCACTCCTTGAATTTTTATTTACTCAAAAATTCATAATGACTACACAAAAAGTTAGAACCGTTAAAATTCCACTATTCGATAAAGAAAATTATGTTATGTGGAAGAAGAAGATGCTATTATTTTTACAAGTTGCAAATTCCAAATATCTGGAAGTGTTAAAGAAGGGTCATAAAATTCCGATGGTTATTGAACCAGAGTTAATAGAAAATGATGTGGTGATTACCAAAGCAAGAACTTATGTGAAAGATCCTGAGGATTTTTCTCCTGCTGAAAAAGAAGAAGCCTCCCTGGATGCTAGCCTTCAATTAATTTTAGTAGATTCCCTTAATCCCTTGATGAATAGACATGTGATGAACTGTAAAGATTCCAAACATATCTGGGAAACTATTGAGGTTATTAATGAAGGCACAGAGGAAGTTAGGGAGAACAAGTTAGAAATCCTAACCTCTGAGTATGAATATTTAAATCCAATCCGGGAGAAGGAATCACTGAAGTGTTTGAGAGGTACAATGCATTAATCAACAACCTGAAAATTAATGGTAAATACTGTTCCATCAGGGAGGTCAACAAAAAGTTCCTTTTAACACTGCCAACTCATCTTGAACATAGAATCACTGCCATAAGAGAAGCAAGAGATCTGAGTGAGATTTCTTTGGAAAGGCTCTATGGTGTGTTAAAGACTTATGAGTTGGAGCAGATTCAGTAGAAGGAAGTTTACGGGAAAGGAAGAGTGGTCAGCACGTCTACTGCTCTAGTAGCTGATGAACAACAACAACAACCACAATATCAACAACAATCTCAACAGTCAGAAAGAATGGTACAGTCTTCCTAGGTTGAAGAAAATGTGATTGTAGCAGAATTTGATCCTCCTACTACAAATTAATCAGGAGATGATTTTTATTCCTTGGAAGAACTAGAGCAATTGGAGGATGAGTCAATGGCCCTGATTGTCAAGAGATTCTCAAATGTCAGATTCAAAAGGAATCCCAAGTTCAAGTACAAGTCCAACTACAATAGATTTCAGAAAGGTGGATCTTCATCCTCTAACACCAGCATTGGTGGGTACAAAACAGGGATGGTTGATCGAAGCACCATTCGATGCTTCAACTGCAATGAGTTGGGACACTTTGCCACAGAATGCAGGAAGCCAAAACAAGTTAGGAAGAACTCTTACGATTCTAATCAGAAGAGTAAATCTGAAAGGGCTTACCCAGCAAAGGGAAGAAGCTGGGATGATACTGACAGTGAAGATGAAGAAGTTGGGAATCTTGCTCTCATGGCTAGTGATGCAAACACCTCATCGTCAAGAAAAGAGGTAAAATTTACTGATGTTGAATTAGTTTATCATCTAGGAGGTTCCTTAGATTGTGCTCGTCGTGATAATGAATTGTTAAATCAACAAATCAAAGACCTTGAGAAAGAGGTCAATGAATTAAGACTTGTGCACATTAATCAAGATAAATTAAAAGAACAAGTATCTTTTCTAGAGAATAGAGTTGACTGTTATAGACAACTTGAAACTATTCTCAAAGACAAGATCACCGGTCTTGAGGCTAAGGTTAAAGCTTACTTTAATTCTTGTTCGAAGTCTAAAGAGTTTTACAATAAGCAAGCTGTTAATCAAACATCTGGAATAGGTTATAATTACAATGTTGCTATTGGAAAATTAGGCATAAACTCCCCTCCTCATGTCTGTGCTAAAGGCAGGGAAGTACCACATGTGCTTAAGGGTGTTGATGAACCCCTCTATAAAGAATCAATTGCTGAACCATTTGATGAGACCTCATTTATTATTCAAGAAGAAATCCGTGCTGAAGATCATGCTAATGAGAAAGCTGTCTCCAAGTCAAGTGTGTCAAAGGTTCCAGTCAAAGTTGTGAAAGCAACTGAGACTAACTCAGACACACATGAGTTGGATAACACAAATGCCATGTCTACCATGCATAAGTTGCCTATTGTTAATCCCTCTCATAAAGCATGTGGTGTTCCTGATTGTATGACTTGTGCTTTTAATTTGATGTATGCTTATTTTAATGGTAAACATGTTTCTAATGATAAGACTACTCCTCGTCAGCATATGAATAATAGAAAGCATGATAGGTCTAAGACTGCTAGTCCTCCTAAAGCTAGAAAGGAGACATTTGTGCCTAAGCCTAAACAGAAATTTGTCAAGGCTGTTCACAAGGTCAAATGTCCAGTCATTGAGAAAGTTGAGAACAATAAAATTAAAATGTTGTTTTGCCTGATAAAGGCCAATTTTACAAGTATGCCGGACCCAGCCAAGCTTGGGTTCCGAAGAAGGTCTAATCCATTTGTATTGCAGGGCATTAAACAGGTACAACCGGTAGTGTGGATTCTTGACAGCGGATCGTCAAGACATATGACCGGAGATAGAGCCCTGCTATCAAATGTGGTTGAGAAAGCTGACCCAGTGGTTACCTTTGGAGATAACAACAAAGGTTTAACGGAGGGATATGGCTGTTTGCTAGCTGGAAATGTTATCATTGAAAATGTGTATGTTGTGCAAGGACTTGAACACAATCTGCTTAGCATTAGTTAGTTCTGTGACAACGGCTACAATGTTTTATTCGACAAGCTGAAGTGTCAGATTCTGCACAAGAAAAATGAAAAACCCTCCTTGATGGGAATCCAGAAAGGAAATCTGTTCGTAGCTGACATGAACTCTGGAAGCAATCCTGAAGTCAATTGTTTCTATGCAAAGGCATCGTCAGATGAGAGTTGGCTATGGCACAAAAGACTTTCTCATTTCAATTTCAAAACAATGAATTCTCTTGTCAAAAGAGAATTGGTCAGAGGTCTGCCTCAGCTGGAATTTTCCCCAGAAGGACTATGTGAGGCTTGCCAGAAAGGAAAGTCAAAGAAAGCAAGTCACAAAGGCACTAACACATCTTCCATAACTGGTGTTTTGCAATTATTGCACATGGATTTATTTGGACCAGTTAATGTCCTTTCGATGTCAAAGAAGTGTTACTGTCTTGTGATAGTTGATGACTATTCCAAGTATACGTGGGTTTTATTCCTTCACTCTAAGGATGAAACACCACAAGTTGTGATTGATCATATCAAGTTGATCGAGTTAGATTCTAATGTCCCTGTTAGAGCAATAAGGTCAGATAATGGAACAGAATTTAAGAATTCACTTCTCAATGGATTCTGTATAGACAAAGGGATTACCAGATAATTTTCAGCTCTTAGAACCCCTCAGCAAAATGGAGTGGTAGAAAGGTAGAATCGTACATTGATTGAAGCTGCAAGAACGATGTTAAGTGAATCAGGTCTTCCAATGTACTTTTGGGCTGAAGCTGTCAATACTGCATGTTATACTCAGAATCGAACTCTAATCAACAAAGACTTCATGAAAACTCCTTATGAGATTTTGAATGAACAGAAACCTTCTATCAAATACTTTCATGTATTTGGTGCCAGATGCTTCGTGCTCAAGGATGGAGATGATCGTCGTGGTAAATTCGAGGCAAAGGCATATGAGGGTATTTTTGTTGGATATGGAAGAAGATCATACAGAGTGTATATCATTGATCAACTCAAAGTAACTGAAAGTGTCAATGTTACATTTGATGACACTAAACTCCCTAGTATCCAAACTGAAGATCCTTCTGAGAAACTGAAGTTTGATGATATGTCAGATTCAGAATCAGAATATGGTTAAGAACCTGAGGTTGTTGCTGGTGAAGAACTTGTTAATCATCATGATACTCAAGGTAATGGTGATGGAAACTTTGGCAACAATGGAGATACCACTGCTACTGACGGAGAATCTTCAAGTCAACATGGCAACAACTCAGGGGGAGATGCTGAAGGATCAACTAGTAGGACACAACATCCCAATGAATTTCAAGGCGAATCATCAAGATCAAATCTTCCAAGACAGACTATCTGGAATAAAGCTCATCCTTTTGAGTTGATTATTGGTGATCCAGATGTTGGAGTCAGAACTAGACGTGCTACTCAAAATGAGTGTCTGTTCTCAGGATTTCTTTCTGAGATGGAACCTAAGAAGATTGAGGAAGCACTGACTGATCCAGATTGGGTGATTGCTATGCAAGATGAACTCAATCAGTTTGAACATCAACAAGTCTGGAAACTGGTACCTAGACCTACACACAAAAAAGCTGTTGGTACTAGGTGGGTATTCAGGAATAAACTAGATGAAGATGGTGTGGTTACAAAAAACAAAGGAAGACTGGTAGCTAAAGGGTATTCTCAAGCTGAAGGCATTGATTATGATGAAATCTATGCTCCAGTGGCTAGACTAAAGGCCATCAAGATATTTCTGGCATTTGCAGCATTCTCTAACTTTAAAGTTTATCAAATGGATGTCAAGAGTGCCTTTCTGAATGGAAAGCTGGATGAAGAGGTATTTGTAGAGCAACCTCCTGGTTTTGAAGATCCAGATCATTTGGATTTTGTCTACTTTCTGTTCAAGGCTATCTATGGACTCAAACAGTCTCCGAGAAAATGGTATGACACTCTTTCTGAATTTCTTATTAAAAATAGCTTTATTAGAGGTGTCATAGACAAAACTCTCTTTTCTAAAAAGCATAAGAATGATACTATATTAGTCCAAGTCTATGTGGATGATATAATATTTGGGTCTACTAATGATAATCTCTGTAAGAGATTTGCTAAGTTAATGCACAGCAAATTTGAAATGAGCATGATGGGAGAGCTGAAGTTCTTTCTTGGATTACAAGTAAATCAAAGGTTAGATGGAACTTTTATTTGTCAATCCATGTATCTCAAAGAACTCCTCAAAAAGTACAATCTAGAGGATTCTGCATCAGCAAGGACTCCGTCAACTACAGCTGTCAAGCTTGGACCATGTGAAAACTCCATTAAGGTAGATGTCACAAGCTACAGAGGTATGATTGGCTCGTTACTCTATCTTACTGCAAGTAGACCAGATATTATGTATGCTACATGCTTATGTGCAAGGTTCCAAGCGGATCCTAGAGATATTCATCTCGTTGCTGTTAAACGAATCTTAAGATATCTTAAGGGAACACCAAATCTAGGTATTTGGTACCCTAAAGAATCTGGTTTTAACCTTGTTGGATATACAGATTCAGATTACGCAGGAAGTGTTGTTGATAGGAAAAGCACCTCAAGGAGTTGTCAATTCCTAGGTAGCAGACTAGTCTCATGGTACAGCAAGAAACAGCAAACAGTTTCAAATTCAACGGCCGAGGCTGAATATATTGCTGCTGGAAGCTGCTGTGCTCAGATCTTGTGGATTAGGAATCAGCTACGGGACTATGGCTCTGTATTGAACAAAATACCTATTCTATGTGACAATACAAGTGCAATAGCCATCACCAAAGGCAAAGTTGTTCTGAAAGGATACAGGCGTGGTAACATTTATGAAGCTAAGCTTTCAACAAGTACTGATGGTTCTGCAATCTGTCTGATGAGTAGAGTATCAATTGAAGAAAGCTGGAATTGGCAAAAGAAACTCTCTCATTTAAATTTCAACAATATAAATGAACTGGTCAAGAAAGATCTTGTGAGAGGACTGCCAAAGTCAGTATTTGCTCCTGATGGCCTTTGTGATTCTTGTCAGAAGGCCAAACAAAGAAAATCTTCATTCAAGAGCAAGACTGAATCATCAATTCTTGAGCCTTATCATCTACTACATGTTGATCTATTTGGTCCAGTAAATGTCATGTCTATTGCAAAGAAGAAATATGCATTGGTCATAGTGGATGAGTTCACTAGATACACATGGGTGTATTTCTTGCACACAAAAAGTGAAACTGCATCTATCTTGATTGATCATGTCAAACATCTGGATAAATTGGTCAAAGATTCTGTGAAAACCTTAAGGAGTGATAATGGTACTGAGTTCAAGAATTTGATAATGGAAGAATTCTGCAAAAACCATGGAATAAAGCAGGAATTTTCTGCTCCTGGAACTCCACAGCAAAATGGAGTTGTTGAAAGGAAGAATAGAACTCTCATTGAAGCTGCACGTACAATGTTTGAAGAAGCAAAGCTTCCAACCTATTTCTGGGCTGAAGCTGTGCAGACTGCTTATTTTACTCAAAATGCAACACTCATTAACAAGCAAGGAAAAACACCATATGAGATGGTGAAGAAAAAGAAGCCAAATCTGAAGTACTTTCATGTATTTGGATGCAAGTGTTTTGTTCTCAAGACTCATCCTGAACAGCTATCCAAGTTTGATCTAAAAGCTGATGAAGGAATCTTTATTGGATATCCACTTTCCACAAAAGCCTTCAGAGTCTATAATTTGAGAACAAAAGTGGTCATGGAATCTAGAAGATTACTGGTCTTGAAGATTTTATTGACCATGATCAGCTTAGATTTGAAAATGAAGACTCAAATTCTGATACTGAAAATCCTGACAGTCTAAGTCCTGATATTGTAAATTCTGATGGATTAAACTCTGATGTTATTGAAACTGTGATGACTACGCCAAAGGAAGATGCACCTGTGTAGGGGGAGCATACTCAAGATCTTACCACATCTCAAGAAACATCAGAACATACGTCTGGCTCTTTAAGTTCTGATTCGTCAAGTTCTGATAAGCCAAGTTCTGATAGTGCTGAAAATCTAAATTCTGAAAAATCCAACTCAGAGAGCATAGTTTCAGGGGGAGCATCAGAAAATGAAAATGAAGACAGCATGGATCATGGTGGAGCATCCAGTTCTAGAGAGAACCTTCCATCTGCAAGGAAGTGGACAAAATCACATAAACCTGATTTGATAATTGGAAATCCTGATGCAGGTGTCAAAACTAGAACAGGTACTTCAAACGAATGTCTTTACAATTCTTTTCTCTCTCAGACTGAGCCAAAGAAAGTGGAAGAAGCTCTTCAAGATGCTGATTGGGTGCAAGCAATGTAGGAAGAGTTAAATGAATTTGAAAGAAATAAAGTCTGGACCCTAGTGCCAAGACCAAAGAATAGATCTGTTGTTGGTACAAAGTGGGTATTCAGAAACAAAACTGACAGTGATGGCATAATTACAAGGAATAAGGCAAGGCTGGTTGCAAAAGGATATTTTCAACATGAGGGAATTGATTATGATGAAACATTTGCACCAGTTGCTAGGTTAGAAGCCATAAGGATATTTTTGGCTTATGCTGCTCACAAAAAGTTTACTGTCTTTCAAATGGATGTGAAAAGTGCTTTTCTCAATGGAGAATTGGAGGAGGAAGTATATGTTGAACAACCTCCAGGCTTTGTAAACTCCAAACATCCAGATTATGTCTACAGGCTTGATAAAGCACTTTATGGACTTAAGCAAGCTCCTAGAGCATGGTATGAGACTTTAGCTCAGTTTCTTCTGAAAAGTGGATTCAACAGAGGAACAATAGACAAAACACTGTTCTACCTCAACCATGGAAAAGACTTACTTCTGGTCCAGATTTATGTTGATGATATCATTTTTGGGTCTACAAATGACAGACTTTGCAAGAAGTTTGCCAAACTGATGCAGTCAAGGTATCAGATGAGTATGATGGGGGAACTTAGCTATTTTCTGGGCCTTCAAGTCAAGCAGAATGAAGAAGGCACTTTTATTTGTCAAACTAAGTACACCAGAAACTTGCTGAAGAAATTTGGAATGCAAGATTGTTCAAGTGCATCCACTCCCATGGCCACTGCAACAAAACTGGATAAGGATACTGGTAAATCAGTAGATATTACTGATTACAGAGGTACGATTGGCTCTCTACTCTATCTAACTGCTAGTAGACCTGATATCATGTATGCTACCTGTCTTTGTGCAAGATTTCGAGCAGATCCAAGAGAACCTCACTTAACAGCTGTAAAAAGAATTTTCAAGTATCTTAAAGGAACAGCTGATCTGGGATTGTGGTATCCTAGAGAATCAGATTTTAAATTAATAGGTTACTCAGATGCAGATTTTGCAGGTTGCAAAATTGACAGGAAAAGCACAAGTGGAAGCTGCCAATTTCTTGGAGGCAGAGTGATTTCTTGGTTCAGCAAGAAACAAAAGTCAATTTCCACATCAACTGCAGAAGCAGAGTATATTGCTGCAGGAAGCTGTTATGCACAGATTCTTTGGATGAAGAATCAGTTACTGGATTATGGGTTAACATATTTCAAAATCCCTATTTACTATGATAATCAAAGTGCTATTGCTATGACAGGTAATCCAGTTCAACACTCTATGACAAAGCACATCAGCATCAGGTACCACTTCATAAGGGAACATGTGGATGAAGGTACAGTGGAATTGCACTTTGTTCCAATAGATCAACAACTAGCAGATATCTTCACAAAACCATTGTGTGAAGCCACTTTTACAAGATTGGTAAATGAACTTGGAATGGTTTCAGGTTCTTTCTCTAAATTTACTTAGTCTTGTTCTGTTATATCAGACTTTATGATCAGTATTTACAGAAATTAATCTCTTTGTGTATTCTGTGCTTAATTGACAAATGTGTTTAAATACTGACTGTTGTCTGATATATGTTTCTAAACTCTGATAAGTAATATGACTGTTTAAGTAACTATTCAATCCTATGAGGATAACTGTGCTAGATGCTGACCTAGTAGTCTTCAATAAACAAATGATCCCATATAAGAAGTAGTTATTTCTGTGGAAATCTTTTGACACAAGCAAAATTCTGATAATTGAGCTTAGTTGAGTTTACTTTGTTTATCTTATTACTAAGTCACAAATTAGAATAATGCTACTCATCTGTTAAGTTCTGATACTAGTAAATCTGCTGAATGCACTAAGTGCTGATAAACCTCACTTATCAAAAGAAAAAGCAAAAGGATCAGAGAATAAAATCAGGTACTCCGTTGAGATCTAGAGTAAAAATGTGGAAGGGACGACCCAAGTGCATTGCTGGTATTAAGTAAATATGCATTAGAAAAGCAAAATATTTTCTTGGTGACTTTTCACACTCTATGATTACTGGAGAAATACTCTGATAATAGCATAAATTCTGATAAGCAGTCGTGACTCACTTACACTGAGAAGACACTGTGAAATGGAATTAAAAAAGATGCATAAAATTAGCACAAAATAGTTGAGGTGGACTCAAGCATGAACTTATTCAACAGTAGGTTTCAGAATAATGACAGCTCTTTAGCAATGTTTTAGTTATGCCTTATTTCTAAGATGTACTGAAGTGAATTAGACTTTACTCTTTGTCTGACATTTAGCTTAATGTACACACTAATCACTCCATATGAATGATGAAAATTACTGTGGTGGTCTATGTTATTTTAGATAAACAGTCATTGTGTCATATTGCACAAATTCTGAGGACAAGTTCTGATTGCATGTTCTGATGATTAAGTTCTGAAGAATAGAACTCAGAACTTGTATGAGGACTTACTAAGATAGGCATTCCTTTTTCGAGTTAAGAAATTATGTTCTGATGACTATTAAGTTCTGATATAAGCCTAAGTTCTGATATTACAGTCTAATTCTTTACTTGACTTATCTGTGGATAAAATTTGATAACAGTCTCGGTTCAAACTAGAATATGTTGAAGTGGAAGATTAATAGTCACTATGGTTAGGGTTAATGGTATTCGTACTTGAACAGTCAACTTTTACTTGCTTCTTGTGCGCATTAAACCATGTTTTCTCTTTCTAATGAATGTTTTTCTTTTTCCAAGTCTGGGGAGACGAGGTAGAATTAATTCTACCTGTCAGCATTAAATTCCTTTACATCTCTAGACATTCTCTTGCCTATATAAGCAACCACTTCACATCAGCCTTCCCATCAAATCTTTTCTCCCAAACTCACCTTACCTTCATACTTTTTCATTCAAAAACACCATGGTCAGATACAACATGTTTTTGAACTACGAAACCTTCAATATGGAGCTAAGCTGTGCCGATTGGCAGCAGGAAGGGCATGTCACTGCCATTCCTGATGAGATATGGGACTCTGTCCCACAGGAGGTACTCACCCACCTCCTGTTCTTCTATATGGACTACCATCGCCATCTGGAGTGATTGGAGGAGGAAAGGCTGGAAGCTCTCCGCCAGCAAGAGCGAATCATTCGACTCGCCATTCTGTTTGTCGGGAGTAGGAAGAAGAAATGATTTATTTTCTTCTTCCTGTTTTTCTTCATCATCAGCCTTGCCCTGCTTCTTGAGCTAGGACTAAGGCTGTTGATGTTAGGTTTAGCAGCTTAGGGAAATCTTGTATAAATTCTGATGTAATTTCAATTTCATGAATGTATTCTCTTGATATATTAATGAAATTTGTTTTTGTTTTAAGATTTTGTCTCTGAGATATTTTGTAATGCATTGATAAATCCTGATAAATATTCATATTCTGATGACCATATAAATTCTGTTTTAATTTAAGTTCTGATTTTACTTTATCAGTACTTACTCATCTGATTTATCTTGGTCATTTTCACTTGATTTATTTTCAGAATATTAATGTTGCAGTGAAAAATAGTTAAATAAGTGGGAACAGTTTCAATTTTGAATTAAAACTGTTTCACCTTGATTAATGGAATATCTGGGTAAGTGGAACGGTTTTTCCTTGAAAAACGGCAAGTGGGTAAGTAATGATTACTGTTTTCTCGAGCCCAGTAACTATCCGTTATTACTGCATGTCTGACAGGTGTCCAACGGTAACATTTTTTTTCAGAGTGTAAGTAAGAAAGAGAGAGGATTTTTTTAATCTTTTATTTCCCTTCATAATTTTTTTCTCTACTTGTTTTTACTCTCCTTCTTCTTCTAACGTTGGTTTTTCATACAGACATTTTATCAAACACCTAACAGGCACTTTTAAATCTAAATTTTTCACATGGCACCTAAGGATTTAATCATTGATGAAGCTGAGAAAGAGACTTCTCAGAAGGATTCTGGAATTGGGGGATCTAGGCTTCTCAAGAGGCTTAGAAGAATGATAGTTCCTGAAACTCCCAAGGAATTAAAATTTACAAAGAGATACAAGAAACAGAGGGCAAATAGGCCAGTTTCAGATGATGAAGATAAAGCAGCTAAGGAAGGGGATCAGGAATCTCTAATCTCACAAGAAAAGGAATTTGCTGAAGTTACTTCTTCTCCATCAACTCCATCTAAGGAAGCTGTTTTTGAAAAGGTCAACACACCATCTGTATCTCCTGTTGATCCAGGCACAAGTGCTGATATTGATGTTCAAAACTTGGTTGTGCTTGAAGTAATTCTCTTAGAAGCTCCAACATCAACTAATCCTTCACCAACACCTGTTACTGATGCTGTTCAAACTCCAGAGTTATCTACAACACCTTCTCTGCATCTAGATGCTGATGATCAGACTTTAGGTGAACATCAGGATATGGCTGTTGATCAGAACTTAGAACCAGATCAGCAATTAGAGGATGCTGAAGCCTCCATTGCTACTCACACTGTTGTCTTATCCGAAGATACTGATTCTGTAAGTTCTGATGCTGCAAATGCTGGAGATACTGGTGATGCTGCTCTAAATGCAGATGTTGATACAGCAGGTCCTTCAGGAAATGCTCCTCAACAAACTATTCTTAAGTCTGAACTTGTTAAGAAGTTTGTTACCAGAGAAGCACCAGTGCCTTGGAATGAAACTCCTGCAGGACAGGAGTGGACTAAGGAATGGAACTCAGTCACCTGTGTTCCAACTGCACAGAATCTGGCTGAGCAATTGACAAAAGCTGATGAGATGTTAAATACTGATGATTTCAAAACACAGCTTAGAGTCACTGCATTGAGTACTAAACATTTACAAGGTCTTCATTCAAATACTCAAGCAGAGTTACATCTCTTAAGGGAAGAACTGAAGCAATAACAAGTTCACAAGATTGATAAGAAAAAGTTCTTCCAACCTACCTTTGACAGGATTGCTTATATCGAGAAGACTCAAGATAATGAACAAACTCAGATTGATGATATTCTGAAAAATCAAGCTTCTCAGCAATCACAACTTAATGAAATCCAAGCCTCAGTGGAATTGCTTGTCTCTCTTCTACTACCTGCTGATGCCAAAAAGGGGGAGAAAGTAATTAAGTCCAAATGCAAGACTGACAAGACACTGAAAGGGAAGGATGATGAAAAGGATGATCAAGGAAACTCTGGAATGGGTAGAGGTCATAGTCAAGGTAGAGGTTTCACATCAAGAAAAGCTGAAATCACAAGTCACAGGACAAGTTCTGATACTGGGAAAAGAATAAGTTCTGCTACTGGTAAAAGGATAAGTTCTGATGAACTTTTAGATCTTGATGAGGAAATGTCAAGACAGTTATTTCTTCAGGAAAATCCAGGAATGGACTTGGAGAGTTTAATGGAAGAAGAAGCCAGACTTAAATCAGAGAAAGTCACATCTAAATCTGAAGCTTCTGGTAAAAAACCACTTCCAAAACTCAAAGGCATTGTGATCAAAGAAAGGACACATACTGAAGCAACATTGGCTAAATCACAACCGTAGATAGATCCAAGATCCAAGGGTAAAGAAAAGGTTGGTGAACCTATCAAGGTTTATGTGCCTCCTGAGGATGAAGAAATTACTGATGAAAAGGATGATCTTGCTCTGACTTCAAGAAAAGTTCTTAAAACAACCTCTGACATGGCTCAAGTTGTTCAGAGTCAAGAAACTGTAAGTTCTGATATTCAGAAGAAGCAAGTAACCTCTGACATAGCTCAAGTTAACTTGATATCAGAAGATAGACCAAAGACACTCCTACCAGGATTCACTAAAGCAAAACAGACTCAACCTTTGAAGACTACTGAAAGTGGTTTTGAAGCTAGAGTAGTTACTGGAAAGGAAGCAAGAGATAAAACTGGATTGGGAAGTGCTGATGAAAGAAGAATACATAACACTACCAATGATCCAACTTCCTTGAGTGAACCAGGTATTGGAGCAACTCCTGAGAGATTGAATCAACTGGAATCTGTACAAATGGTTTATCATACCTACTTGAAAGAATACATCTTGTTATATTTCATGACAGATGGTAGGGTTTATCATATAAGGCAAAATGCCATTCCATTGAAGTATTTTGAAGAATTGGATCATGTACTATTCTTACTTCAAGTGGATGACAGATTGACAGGAACTGCTGCAAACTATTTGAAGGATCAGATTCAGAGACAGAAAAGGCTTTATTCTGTTAAGTATGACAACACATATGTTCCAAAGTACAGAGATCACAAGGGTGATATAGTTGAAATGAAGCCCAATTCTGCTCAAATTATAACTACCTTTCTAGGGTACAGGGCTGTGGAATTCAATCTTGAGTCTGATAAAGCTTATTTGATCAGACTGGATCAGGATATAAGAAAAGCAAAGATTAATGATCTCAGGGCTGCAATCTTTCAAATTGGTGAAGATACTGCAGAGCTTAAAGATGCCAAAAGGAGAATGATTGATGAACTTAGATATGCTGCGAGATGTTTGTTGAAGAACTATCTCAGAACAACTCCTGACATCAGAGAGATCAGAAGATGAAGCCAAGTCAAAGATCTAAAACTGCTTAAATTCTGATATTTGTACAGACTGAAGTTGTTATCAGAAGTTAAATATTGGTAAAGCTTTAAGGACTGTAAGTTGTAGTTATCTAGTCTAATTCTCATGCATTTGTACTTAATGTTTTTGACATCATCAAATATCTGTTAAACTTATATATTATGCTAATTTACAAGTTGGGGGAGATTGTTAGATATATTTGATAATGTCATGGCTAATATAATTTATGTTTAGTTTTTCAGATCTTACTTAACAGCACAAATCAGTACTTAACTGGGAATCAGTACTTATACTAGAAGTCAGGATTTAAGGATATCAGTACTTATATTATCAGGAGATAATCATCAGAAGTTGGATATCAGAACTTAAGTGCTGAAGGACGATTAGATAAGGAAAGTAATTGATTAAAGGAAAGAAGATCGAGATAAACATAAGAGGAGATATGCATGAAGAAGGAGTTCCGTGAAGAATGGAATACTTGGAAGAAAAGATATCTGATTGATGTATTTTAGGAAGCAGAATTATATTCCATATCAATTAGTGATGATCTTGTAACTGTGTAGTATATAAACACAGACATAGGGTTTACACTATAAGTGTTATCATATTCGAGAAGATTATTCATTGTAACCCTAGCAGCTCTCGTGATATTTGTTCATCACTGAGAGGTAACAGTTTCATACTGTAACAGAGTTTATTGTTTCAATAAAGTTTGTTTTCTGTTAATTAAGATATTAAAGTTCGATTTGATTGTATTATACACTGTATTCACCCCCTCTACAGTGTGTGTGACCTAACATTTTAGCAACTATGTCATGCTAGAATTAGGTTCAAGGTTAGAAAACAAAGCTAATAGACCTCATAACATCTACTATGCTAGATCCTTTATATTATTGGCTAACCATGTTGCTGAAGGTTTGGTCATAACTAATGAGAGCAATAAACTCAAATGCTGGGCACAAGAGAAAAGGGTCCTTGCAGACCTTTTGAGAATTAACCTCAACAGCCAGGTGCCATTGGTATATTTACCAATAATGCATGCACCTCAGGTAAGTGAGGTAAATACTTCTGCAACTCCTACATCTTCCACCCCCATTGTTTCTTTGCCTTCTAGTGTGGCAATGGAATCAGTGTCTTTGTCCCAACAGATTCCTACCAAAGCCACTAAAACTAAAATTCCAAAACACAAGTCAAAGAAAACCACCTCTGTTGTCTCTCAAAAGACAACAGTTGTAACAACTACCATAAACCCTGAAGGGAGTGAACAGGGTGTGAGTGGTGAGGGGAGGGGTGAACATCAAGAAACCCCCCAAGATAAGGTGGGAGAGGTGAGTGGTAGCCTAGCCAGCCAAGCCACAGTTTCTCAAAAGACTGTGGTGGTTCAAAAGGAGTCAAACACATCCCTAGTTGCATCCTCCCAAAAGGATGCAGCTATTGAAAATAGTCCCCAACCAGGGACACAGAACAAAAGAGGGAGGGACACTGAAGCCACACATTCACCTGTCAAAGCTTTTTCAAGAAGAAAGAAGGCTAAAACCCAAGTTTCCACACAGGGGGCACACACTGCACAGATACATCCACCTGTATCTTTGCCTTCTCAAATTCAGCTTGATGTGGCTCCAGCAAATGTGGAATCACAGCCCCATTCTCTCATAATAGACACACAACAATCACCAAATTCTCCATCACCATCACCATCTCTGGATGTGGATATGATATTCACATCAGTTCCTGATTCTCCCTCTTTAAAACTCAGGGAGGAGCCCCACTCAAATCCTGGTGATCATCATCTGTTAGATGATTTGTTGGATCAGCAGCCAATTTTTTCAGACTTAGTTGAAGAATCTGTGTCACCTCACTTAAAATCAATTCACACAGATTCAACAATTATGTCACTTTCAAAATCTACATCTTTTCCTTCTTCAACGGATACTCTCATCCTTTGACAAGTGGTTGTTCTTCGACGGATAAGCTTAACAGCAGTTATCCGTTGATATCATCAGTTCCCATTTCAATGGATACTCCCTATCCGTTGATGGTCTCTACACATATAACTGAATCAATTCCAAGTGTAGAAGACATGGTTACTGTACAATCACTTCTAGGATTGAGGGAAGGGAGTGATAATTTGAGTGAGAGGCTGGGTTGCTCCCAGGCAAAAGGAGAGGTTGAGAGTCAAAATATGCATGCTATTTCTTCCAGCATGGCAAAAGTAAGTGAGGGGAGTGCCACCTTAGTAGGTGAGGGTGAGGGTGTGAGGGTGTGTGTGAGCCAAGGGGAGCCCCTGATGCAAGAATATAGAGAAAATGAGAGAAAAGCAGGTACATAAGCTATAAGGGTGGATCCAGCCATTGCTAGTGAGTCAATGATTGTGGATGATGCTGAAAAGGGAAGACAATTTCAGCAACATTACAAAGTTGAAATTGATAACATTTCCTTGGATGCTGACACTTTACTCATCCTGTTTCAGCCTATCAACTGTTGGCTGCTCAGGGCAATGTGGAGGCAGAGCAGACTTTGAACATAGTGCACACTTCAGAATTTCTTCAAAGAGATAAAGCTGCTGTTAATAGGATGCCTTCTCGAGCTGGTGAGCCATCTGAAGAATTTGAAGTAAATTCTAATGATGATGTCTCTAATTCTTTGGATGGGAGCATGAACTTAGGGGGAGATGCAGGCCCAAGTTCTGTTCCAGATTTACCTGAATGGGCATGGACAAAGAAATCTACACCAGGGCAGTTTGGTGTAGCTTTGGTCAAGCAAGTAATGGCTATTCAAAAGGCCCTTCTGGAGGCTACAGATGCTGGTACAAAGGCTATTCTTCAAGCTCATCTAGACTCTCTGCATCTCTTGCAGTTGCAGCATATCAGACAAAATTTAAGTGTGGATGAACTCAAAAAGGATATTGCTGATCTGAAATCCTACAATTCTGAGAAGTTGGATTCAGTTATGCCTTATGGTACTATGCAAGATTTGTTGCTGAGATTGAGGAGGGAATCTGATGCTGACAAGTGGCTGGCCAAGTTGAAAAACAAAGTTCAAATCATTGAAGACTCTATGGTCACCATTCTTCAAAATCAACAATCTCAGACAAATCTACTATTGCAGCTGGTAAAAGCACAAGGCTTGACCCCTGTCCTTGATGATAACACAAAGGGGGAGAATAAAAGGGAAGGGGAAGGAGAGCCATCAACAACAGTTCAAATATCTAAAGTGCTAGTTCCTGCCATCACCACTTCTCCAACTCTTCAAATCAAAGAAAAGCTTGATGGAATTGATCTAATCCAGATAGCAGCAGCTGAGATGAAAGTCAAGGAGAAAAGGAAGAAAATTGATGAAAGGATGCAACAAATTTTTGGTTTTACAACTTCTAAATCACAATCTGTGAAGCATAGCACAAAGGTGGATCAAATCATTATGGAGCTCAAGCCAGTAAGGAGGAATAAGGTTGGAGAGACTTCTTCCAAGAATCTGAAACCTATGGTTCTCAAGCCCAACAACAGATCCAATAAGGACTCTACAAAGAACCCTCTAAGCCTTGCTCAGTTGAAAGGAGTGGATTTTCCTCTTCCAAAGCCTGATGAAGACAAGGTTTTGGGTGGTAATACCATGAAGCACAAGGAGACCAAGGATGTGGTTGAAAGGATGAACATGGCCATTATCTTTAGAGAGGGAAAGAGTATCTGTGTGATACAAGGACATCCCAAATTCTCAATAGCCAAAAGGGAAGAAACCAGAAGGTTGAAGGAAGAAGCTAAAAAGCTAAAGGCTGACAAAAGAGCACAAGCAAAGCTTGAAAAACAGCTAAATTCAAGTCAAGCTGAAGAAAAAAAAGAAATTGAAGAAAAGAGTGAAGATGTAGGTATGGGGGACATGATTAGTGATGATGTGGAAGAAAGAAGTAAGGAAAGAAAGGAATGGCAGAAAGGGAATAGAAAGAAGGCCAATGCAAAAAGGAAGATGGTAGATGAAACTGAAGAAACCCAATCAAAATCCATACCATTACCTTCTATTCCTGAACCCATTGTGCCTAACCCCTTCATAAACATCCATGGTGAAACAATCACTCCTAAGGAGGAACCAATTGATCGGGACACCATCAAATTGCCCACCTTCTTAACCACTTCTCCACCATCAAAGAAATAGAAAAGGAAAATCAAATCAACACCTCCTCTAACCTCAATCAAATTTACTCAGAAGCCTAAGCCACAAGCCTCAAAGGATGATTATGTTCACATTTGTGACATAAAGGAATTTTCAGACATTGAACTCTATCTGGATGAGCTGGAGGAAGTAAGGGGAATAGATGCCTACAAACAGCTTCCAGAAAGACTAGTGTTCAAATATAAAGGAAGTGGGGAAAGGACTTGGCCTCTCTACAGGATTCTGAATGAAGGCTATTCTACCTTGGTTAGAGTCTACTCAGCCATAAAAAGGGATTCTGGATTTACCAGGACTGCCAAAACTGAGATTCTCAACAAGATTGCCAGCATAAGGAAAACTTGGTGGGAGCCCAATGCCTTGCCTAGAACATTACTCATCCAAGAGAGAGGAATTACAATTCATAAATCACCTCATTGGTTGATGGAGTTCAGAGACAATAAAGGAGTCAGAAGATTTTTCATACTTGAAGATCAGCTCAAGATTGCCAGTAATGAAACTCTCAAGGATATGCAATCTAAGTTGGACATCTATGAAGAAGATGAAGCTGAATTCTACAGACAACTCCAACTCCAAATAGAGGAGAATGACAGGAGGCTAGGGAAGAAAATAAGGGATCAAAGGAAAAGAAATTAATCTGCTCAGACTAAAGGAGCACCCTTGGAAATAATGTAATTCTTCAATTCTATCTCAGTATACACACTTTTGCAGCACTTTTGTATTTTTACTTTATTTCAGTTCATATGTTTGTTAAGTGTTTTGTTATCATCAAGTTGAACCCAAATTTATGCCTACAGTTCTAGTAGACATAAATAGGGGGAGATTGTTAGGAATATGTGTATCAGTTTGATGATAAGTTAAACAAAACACTTAAATAGAAATCTAGTGTTTGTAGCCTCAACGGATAAGACCATTTTGGCTATCCATTGAAGGAGTAGCTTTACTTAGAAATAAGTTTAGTATTGTAGCACATTTCATTCTCTGTATTTAAGTTGTAATTCTTAGATGTTGTGGGAAATTATCAGTCATGTTGACTACTAGTGGATATGCAAATAGGAGGGCTAATTGTAAATATTTCATGCCTTGTAATTTTGTATAAGTGAAGTAGTATCAACTGATATTAAAGGCCTTCAACGGATGAGAAACAAAGCTTCAACGGATGTCTCTAAAGCTTCAACGGATAACATCCATCAATGGATGAGTGCTTCAATGGATAAAGCTTCAACGGATAAAGCATCAACAGATGAAAGCTTCAACGGATGCTTAGTTCAATAGCAGTTGATAGTGACAATTCATAAGCTGACAGAGGCACATGGGTTGACAGAGTCAAACTGGAATGTGGCAGCCTCTAGGAGGAATCAAGAAAATGCAGCATTTCCATTTTGGTGCAAACAAGGAAGTATTCAAAGATTCATAGCTAAACCTAAATTGCATTGGATAGAGAAATAAAGAAGAAACAGGTGAAGAATCTTTTATTTGTATTTTACAGTTTTGTCTTCACTTGTAAACTTGGTGATATATAAACCAAGTAGCATCTAGTAATTAGATGTGAATTTTCAAGAGCTGTTTAGAAAAATCCAGAGAGAAAATCATCTAGTTTGTACTAGGACGCAGCTGTGATTTAATTCTTTGAATCACAGATTTTCTGAAATAACGCATCTCTGGTGAAACAACAAATCCACCAGAAAAGTTTTTAAGTCTGTTGTGTTCTTTACATTTGTATTTGAATATATATCTGTCTGCATTAGCTGAAAGCAATTCACACACACTTGTTCATCAAAACACAATAGTCTAGAAACTGCTCAAAACTTGAAAAAGTTTTGAGATTTACATTCAACCCCCCTTCTGTAAATCTCATTGTTAGTTCACTGGGAATAACACTGCTGTCTCTAAGGCATGTCCCCAAAACAACTTGGGTAAATCCGAATAACTCATCATCGATCTAACACTCTCTAAAAGAGTCCGGTTCCTTCTCTCTACTACACCGTTCTACTGGGGTGTGCCTGGTGCAGTTAACTGGGATTCTATCCCATTTTCTGATAAATATTCCCTAAATTCTCCAAGCAAGTATGCGCCACCATGATCTGATCGTAGTGACTTGATACTTTTATTAAGTCGCTTCTCCGTTTTAGCTTTGTACTCTTTGAACTTATCAAAGCACTCAGACTTACGGCGCAACAAATAAACGTACCCATATCTAGAATAATCATCAATCAAAGTGACGAAATACTCATAACCACCTCTTGCTTGGATATTCATGGGTCCACATAAATCAGAGTGAACCAATTCTAACACTTGTTTGGCTCTATTCCCCTTTTCCTTGAAAGGCCTATTAGTCATTTTACCTTCCAAGCAGGATTCACAAACTGGAAATGGCTCCACTGCCAATGAGCTTAAAGGCCCATCCACTACCAGTCTTTGAATCCTCCTCAAGTTAATATGACCTAATCTCAAGTGCCAAAGATATGTTTGGTTCAAACTAGAAGGTTCCTTTCTTTTAGTAGAGTTAGAAGATGTGTTGTTCAATTCCCTATATTGTAGTTGCAGTGCAGGTTTACTATGATTAATTATATACAAATTGTCTTGCAATGTACCAGAACATATAATTCGTTTATTCATCATAATAGAAACATTACGATCCAAACAAACATTATAACCGTCCAAAGCAAGTTTAGAAACCGAAATTAAATTTCTTCTAAAAGAAGGTACATAAAGACAATTGTTCAAAACCAAAATCCTATTAGAACCAAAAGATAAATGAATAACTCCTACTGCAACTACTGCTACTTTCGTAGCATCTCCCATGAACACGTATATATCACCATCTCTAAGTATTCTGGATAGCTAGAACCCCTGCTTAGAATTACAAACATGATCAGTGGCTCCTGTATCTACACACCAAGTGCTCGTAGATATAGCCGCTATAAATGTTTCTGTAACTAAAGAAAGAGACATACCAGTATTGTTTATCTTCTTAGGAAGAGGACAATCCTGTTTCCAGTGACCTGACTATTTGCACCTGATGCACTTTCCCTTAGGCTTTTTCACACCACCTTGCACTCCCACTGCCTTCACAGCTTTCTGTATCTGAGCCTTTTTATTCTTCTTAATACCTTTCGACTTAGAGGAAGAACCTTCCTCAGCCACATTCACTTGAACACTCTGCCGAAATAATCCTTCAGCTGCCTGAAGTTCTGTCAACAGTTCCGCGAGACTATACTGCCTCTTGTTCATGTTGTAATTCAAGCGGAACTGCTCAAAACTCTTGGACAAGCTCATAAGGATAATGTCAATCTGGGTTTCCCCGTCAAGTTCAACACCAAGGATCTCTATCTCATTCAGATGTGACATCATCTTGAGAACATGATCCCTTATAAGTGTTCCTTCAGCCATCTGAGTGTTTATTAAAGCCTTCATGGCTATTTGCCTAGCAGCCCTATTCTGATCTCCAAAAAGTTCCTTGAGATTAAAGAGCATATCCGAAGTAGTGGCCATAGACTGAGCTGAAGCTGCAAAACACCCGACATTGCTGCCAGAATATAATATCGCGACATCTCATCAGCCTTAATCCACTGCTTATAATACTCTTTCTCATCTTCAGGAGCATCAGCAACAGGCTGATTAGGCTTGAGTTCATAAGTGCAAAACTTGTACTCCTCAGCAGTCAACACAATGTCCAAATTTTGTTTCCATTCAATATAGTTAGGTCCGGTAAGTTTGTTATCCTTAAGTATGGTGAATAGTGGATTAAAGCCCATTTTATCCTGAGAATCATGCATTAAAAAAACATCACATTACACATAAATAAGGGTGCATTAAATATTGAAACCTATTGATTCCTTTAACAATTATTAAAATTAAATGTACTAACATCTAAACACCATAAGTTTCTCGTACGCCACGATGTGTGACATGTATACCACCTAAATTTGTTTAAATGTTACTTCGGTCCTATTACTTATAAATAATATGCCACGTTGGGGTGGTTTATATTATTTTTCATAGCTAAGTGTATACCATCATCAAATCTTAAATTATTTGAAATCTATGGAACTTGGTACGCCATGATGGGTGGCGTGTATACCTTCCAATATTCGTAATTTTTCCTTGAATAGAATACTTCAATTCAATATTCATCAATAGTTTGATTTCCAGGTAGTGGATGAGTCACATCGGTCTCACTTAATACCCACAGCCTTACAAGTTTGATGAACCCGTTTTTGACAAAATCGCCCCATATCAGAAATAAAGAAAATTCGTATTTATTCCTTTTTAAAACTTATTAATTTAAGAAGTTTGTTCTAGTAATTTCTATAATATTCTAGGCACCATAAATTACATGCCACGATGGGTGACGTATATATAATTTATATTCGTCTTTATGTTAAATTACATACAAATAATAATGGAGACCATGGGATTTAATTTCATATTAATTCCCTCTCCCACTTAGTATTTACTTTGAGGATTTTAATCTAGATTCATTGTCCTATGTTATTTCTTCGAAGTCCGCATGTATTATCACAACACAAAGAACACATAACACAGCAGCATACTATCATGATTAAAGCATTAATAAAAACATCCCTGTCCATGTCATTCTAGCATGAAAAGGGTTAGTATCACTTGACATAACAACACAGACAAGAAACACATAGTAGCAATAATCAAGAGAAGCAGAAATTATGTAAAACATAATAAAACACATCCATTATTATGGCCCCAGAAAAATAGCTTCGAATTCATCCTTCGAAAAATTCTGGAAATCTTCGAGAGCCCGGTTGGAGGCCTAAACAGCCTCAAAACGCCTTGAAATAATGGGTCAATGCTCTTTGACCCTTTTATCCTTGATCGTCTCGTTCTGCCATTTCCGAAAAGGTATCGTACACCCAAATTGGACATCGTATGCAAAATCTGCAGCCAAAACAGCGAAGCACCCCAAAAACAGAATGCAGCAGCGGAAAATCTCTGTTCCTTGCAGTTTTGTTGATCAAATAATTACATACAAAATAATAGAGATTAACCAGCCTATTCTATTACATCAGATCATAATCTAAAACAATTACAAATTGATTTACAAGATTACAAGATCAGAATAAGAAAAAAAACTATCACGATCAACCCTTGTGATTTACAACAAAACCACGATAAACCACGTGGAATCCAATCAAAACAAAATAACCACGATTAAACTACGTGGGATCCAAACACATAATTAAAACATGGCCATAATAGTGAATAATAACCTGCATCACAGAATCAATACAAGTATACCACTATATACATACATATATAATCATGACATGGACAACATATCATAAAACGCAGAACCTTGAACCAGGCTCTTGATACCAATTGTTAGATCTAAAAAATCTTGGCTTGCGTTTTATGATATTAGTTAAAAGAGTACGAATAGAACATCAACCTTAATCGCTACGGCGCAAGCGATTCAAATCCACGTCTTCTACTATATTCCCTGATTCTCCTTGGACGAAGTGTGGGCTTCGATCTCCCAAGGTGTACCTCTCCCAAAGCTTCGAAATTCCAAAACCCTAGCTGGCTCCTTGAGAAAAACGGCTGCCTCTCTCAAACCCTATGATGTGATTTCATTTTTGTGTGTTAACCCTAGCTTTAGGAGAATGAGAATATTTATAGGCTGCAGTAGGGATCATGGACCATTAGGTCAGGCCTTTTAATGACATTTCGGGCCAAGCCCAATGTCATTAAATATTAATTCAATCCACTAAAGAATTAATATTTGTACTACCTTTCCTAATTCTGTGAATTAATTATTTAATTTGGCCCCATATTAATTGCTTATAAATTCCCCATGTTTAAGATATCGCATGTCCATTAATTAAATTAATTTCTGACAAATAATTTAATCAATATCTTTTATCCTTGATCATCCACTCAACCTTATAATTATGGAAGAACAAATCTGCCTACAGGACTAAAGCATAATTATCTTTATGAGCTTTCAAGAGGACATCATCACCCGAATATATTTTTCGAACACGGTTTCCTTTTATAGTTAATATCCCACTCTATATATAATGTCATTGCCCAATACATAAATTTTGTAATTTAAAATAAATTACTTAATGTATGAATCAAGGCATGTGCATTAAATACAAGTGTCAATTACTACATCCGAATTAAGAACCTAAGCAATAATAATATCATAGAATCTTAGTTCTTCTTTATTGTCAGAATAAAAGAAACAATTATTCTACTATTTTGATCCCGTTCAATATACATAAAGTATATAAGTATTATTCAATAGTCAAGATAAACTATTTCTAAATAATACTTCAGCCGTTCCAGTGGTTTGTCTAATACCACTTAGACTGTGAACCTTTATTATATTATATAAGGAGTTTGACAATCTAATCTTCTGCTATCTCATTTGATACTAGATTGTCTACAATATATAATATACAGACTATGTGAAAATATGCATTCAAGATTCTCAAATAATTTATTATTAAAGTATATACTTCAAACGAATATTTCAGTATAAACCCTAACATGGGTCCCCCTGGAGGAGGTCAATTTTTGCTGACGTGGCATTTGTGGGTCCCACATCCGGGTCCACTGGTGACGTGGCATGCTGACATGGTATGCCACATCAACATGCTGATGCATCATCTCTATTTTGTCGGGGAAAAGAATCTCAAGCTTTGTCAATAGATCATAAAGTAGGCACAGTGTTTCTGTTTTGATGTCTGACTACTATTTAGAAAGTTTCCGAGTCTCTGTTGGAGGCTGACTTAACTTTTGTTTGTAGCCTGGTCGAAATGATGAGCATAAAAGGATAGAAGTTGCAGGTGGCATGGTTATTTACTAGGACGAGTTGCGTGTTTCAGGTGTGCTTGCAATGTCAAGGTCCATCGGTAAGTTCATCTTAATCGTGTTCATAACTGAAACACATCATGTATCTGCATGTCTATTATATGAAGGTTAAATCCCACTTTTGATATTTTATCATTTACATAACTTCTGATGGTCTTTACATTTAGTGGTATCTGTGGGCATTAACTATGTAAACAATTTCTGGATATCTAATAGAAAATCGTCTTTATTCCAAATTACTCATTTAATAGTAAAATTAATTAACATTAGTAGATAGTGCTGCATTGAGATGTAATATGTGGAAGTAAATATGCATGCAAGGAAATTATATTTAATTAATATATGTTCCCTATAAAAGATAATACTTATTCCAGTAATTTAATTAACAGTTGTCCTTGTTGCTAGGTTGCTAATTACTGTCGGGACCGTATACATTTAGCTTTGGATAAGGAGTTTAATGTTGTAAAAGAGCATTTAAAATGTGATAATGTTGGGAATAATTGGCATGTGCAGTTGGAGAACGCCTTTCTGAGATGTTTTAGAAAAGTTGATATGGAGGTTGCAGGAGTCCATGCAGGCGACCGACATAATGCTAATGCAGATGAACATATTACTGAACCTGTTGCTTCAGATGATGTTGGCTCTACAGCTGTTGTTGCTGTTATTTGTTCAACCCATATTTAAAGTTAGAATTTGATACTTTGATAGTTAGAACCAAATGCTTGTTGATAAGACTTTAGAAATAGTTTAGTAAGTTTTAAATTTCATTGGATGCTTGTTGTATTGATTGTTGGATGCCTTGTTTGGTAGGAATAATGTAAAAGCATAATAACTATGTCAATTTTTTTAATTTTTATAGTGTTGCATTTGACTCTATATGGTGTTGCATAAGATTAAACATAATATTACATATGAATAAAAATGGTGTTGCAAATGACTAAAATCAGTATTGCATTATATTGTGGGACCCACCCCTGACGTGGCAAAAGTGGAGCCCACTGCTGACGTGGCAAATATGGGACCCCTTGCCGACGTGTCAAAGTAGGGATCACTGCTGACGTGGCAAAATGATGTGTCACTTGCCACGTAGGACACAGTGGTGATGTGGCTTCATTTTATGCAACACTAAGTGTTGTTGTCATCGTAAGCTTTTACTGTTGCAAAAGACGCATAATGCAACGCTTTCTGGTGTTGCATAATTCGTTGCCTTGGGGCTCTACGGCCACGTCCACATTGGCAAATCCTGCCTGGTGTTGCCTATTATCTTATGCAACACCATTTAGGCCTTATGCAACTATAGTAGGGGTTGCCTATGTGCACTTATGGCGTAATGTTGGCCTCAAATGAATAAAATCT
This sequence comes from Apium graveolens, assembly GCF_009905375.1. Taxonomy (NCBI): domain Eukaryota; kingdom Viridiplantae; phylum Streptophyta; class Magnoliopsida; order Apiales; family Apiaceae; genus Apium; species Apium graveolens. The sequence goes on along the minus strand of NC_133649.1, from coordinate 205,687,250 downwards.
ACATAAAAAAGTAAATAAATGTTAGTAGTCATTAACACACATGAATAACTAATACATGTAGTAAAATGAAAGTGAAAATAGAAAGATAGTAGTTTATAGGTTTAAGTCACCTATTTCCTACCAATATTGGCAGGTTATGACCTCGGACGCAATTTTTAAATTTTTTGATTTCGTTTTGGCTCTATATTTGAAATTTTTATTTTTGGTTTTGGCTCCATGTTTGATATTCTTGTCAAATTATGGTTCATTTCCTACTAATATTGGTAGGTTTTGAATTGGGCGAAATTTTTGAATTTTTGATTTTGCCTCCATGTTTGAATTTTTTTTATTTGGCTCCATGTTTGAAATTTTCGTGAAACTAAGGTTTATTTCCTACCAATATTGGTAGGTTTTGAGTTTGGCAAAAAAAAATTAATTTTTGGTTTTGGCTCCATTTTTAAAATTTTGGTTTTGGCTCCATGTTTGAAATTTCGTGAAAATAAGGTTTATTTCCTTCCAATATCGATAGGCAGAGATGTTCACGACCGATCCGAGTTTTAATCGAATCGAGCCGAGCTTTAAAATTTTTTTGACGAGTAGAGTCGAGCGGAGCTTTTTTATTGAATAAAAAATTATGTTACAACTCAAACTCGTTAACTAACGAGCCAATTCGAGTGGATCTGAATACGAATTTTCTCCATCAATACGAGTCAGGTCGAGCCGAGTCAAGCTGAAGTAAAAAATTCTGGTCAAATTACTGGTTGACTGTTAAAATAGCAAACTAAATATATTTTTTTCTAAAAGTTTTATCATATCACTTATATATATATATCTTGACATCCGTACGGTTGGATCATTCGTAAATATTTTAAAAAAATCAAAACATCAATATTGGACTAATCGCTCGTATGAAGAACATGTCAAACCATTTGTTAATTGTTAAAATAACAAATAGAATAAATTTATTTTTTTCTAAAAATTTTGTCATATCACCAAAATATATAAATCTTGATATCCGTACGGTTGGATCATTCATAAATATTTTAAAAAAATCGAAACATCAATATGAAACTAAACACTAGTTAAAAGTACTATTCAAAAAAGTGGTTGATTGTTAAAATAACAAACAAAATAAATTTATTTTTTTGTAAATTTTTTGTCATGTCTGTCAGTCCCTTAACAATATAGCAAGAATTACAGAAGGGGGGTTGAATGGAATTCTTGAACCTTTTTCTCGAAATAAAAATGTTCAACTCGAATATAGATATAAGTGTTTTGATTAGCACAATGCGGAATAGAAACTTAATTGAATCAAAACATAAGTAATTAAAAACAAGAGTCTTTAAAAACTTTCTGGTGGATTTAAATAATTCCAGTAGAGATATATATTATATATCGAGAGGACTCTGTGTGCAAGAATACTCATAGCTGCTTACAAATTGAACTGCTGAGAATACACGGAAATGCTAATGATTCTGCTTACAAAGATTTCTCAGTTTTTGTTTCTCAACACCTTTTCTATTTGCTACGTTCTTGGTTTATATATTACCAAGATTACAAAGTCAAAAAGACTGAATAAATATAAAAACTATCAGTCTTAAGCTTTGCTGCTTTTCGTCCTCTATTACCCAGTTAATGGGCTTCCACAGTAGATTTGTATACATCTCGACGGCTGTGCTCAGCTTTCACTGTTCAACTGTTGTTTGAATTCTTTATATGATCATCCGTTGGATTTTATGAACATTCGTTAGATATATGATCATCCGTCGACTTTCTGAACATCCGTTGATGGCTTCATTGATCATCCGTCAACTTCTATACTAAACATCCGTTGATAGTCATTTGATCATCCGTCGATGGCTTTGTTAATCATCCGTCGGTAGCTATTTTGGCACTTGACTTCATTTCACTTATGTAGAATTACAAGACATCATTTATATACAATTAATCAACCTATTCTGCATATCTAGTTAAAGTCAACATGACTTATAGGCTACTACAGAATCTACACAAAGATGTATACAGAACTGTGTTACAGACTTATTATTATATAAGCTACTCACTCGATGGATAATAAGTTAACATCCGTCGGGACTATAATGAGTTATCCGTCGGAACTATAATTCTTATCCGTCGTGTGCTACATTATTTCACTAAGTAAAATCTACTTAGATGTTTTATTTATGAAATCATCAAGTACACAACATATGCACAATAATCTCCCCCAATTTATGTCTACTGGAATTGTAGCCATAAATTAAAAGATACTTGATGATAACAAAACATCCTAAACATACAGCTTTAAAGATAAGCAGATAATACTGAAAGTGCTTCAAATAATCAAAATGTATAAGGTTTGGCTCACAGTCATTTTTAAGATGCTCCTCTAGCCTGAGCAGATTTTTCTAGTTTCTTGAAGGTCTGGATCTTCTTCCAAGCTTTCTGTTGTTTTCATCAATCTGATTTTGGAGTTGCCTGTGGAATTCCAGTTCATCAGATTCTAAGAGATCTAGCTTTTCTTGCATTTCCAAGAGAGTCTCATTGCTAGAGATACTCAATTGGTCTTCTAACCTGAAGAATCTTCTCACACCTTTGTCATATATGAACTCCATCAGCCAATAGGGCCTTAGATGCACTCTTCTCCCTGTGTATGGGATGATTAGAGTCTTTGGGAGTGCATCTTTAGCTCTAATACTCCTTAGTTTTTCAATCTCCTTCAATACTAGTCTTCTTGCAGTTACATTGAACCCAAAGTTCTTCTTGAAGGGTGAATAAACTTTAATCAGCACAACTTGGCTTTCTTGAAGAATCCTGTGAAGTGGCCACTGAATCTCCCTTCCTCCTTTGTACTTGAACACTAACCTTTCAGGTAGGTTCCTGTATGCATCAATTCCCCTCACTTCATCCAGTTCATCCAGATAAAGATTTAGATCTGAAAATTCTTTGATGTCACACAAGTACAAGTAGTCTCCCCTGTTGACTTTGGGTTGAGCTTTAACTACTGATTTGGATTTGAGAGGTGACAGCTTCACTTTCTTGACTGCCCTTAACTTTGTCCTTTTTGGCTTGCTCAGGATTGGTAAATTGAAGTTAGGAATTGGTATATTATCCCATCTATTGGCTCATCTTTGGGCACAATAGGTTCACCATGAATATTCCTGTAGGGATCCACCACCCTTATATCTTCAAATACCACAGAGGGCTTTGATGCTTGAGTTGTAGATGGTGTGGGTACCTTAGGAAATTGATCTTCCAATCCTTTGTCAACAATATCCAGTTTCCTTTTTGTTCTTCTAGCCAATTCTTTCTTTCTTGGAGATTTCTTCTGTTCTTCAATTTTCTTCTTTGATTCAGCAGCTTCAGATGGTTGAGAGGGAATTTGTTGAGATGAATTCACAGCCTGTAGCTTGGCTAAGATAGCAATTTGCTCTTTCTTTTGTTTAGACTTCTTTGCATCTAGAGTAACTTGCTTCTTTTCCTGCTTTAATCTGGCTTTTTCTTCTCTCTTTGCTTAAGCAAATTGTGGATGTCCAGCTACCACACAAATTTCCTTTCCATTTCTGAATATCTTAGCAATTCTCCTTTTTGAAGCTGAATCAGCTGGATCTTTATAGAAGACAATTGATCTTGACAGAAGCTTCTTCTCATCAGGCTTGGGTGTCTCATACACAGTGTCCAAGGGGTTCTTCAAAGATGATTTTGGATAATTTGCCCTTGGTTTAAGAATTGTTTCAGCCTTTGGAGACTTGATGCAGGAAGATTGTCCTCTTTCCAGATAATTCATGCTCATCTCATTCACACTTATTTGCTTGACTTGAGAGTGATGGATGGCTGACTTAACTGGCTCCTTGACAAGTTCAAACTTTTTTTGTATCTCCTCATCAATCTTATTCCAGTTGATCAAACTCAACTTTCCTTTCTCAACAACTTTCAAATTTGTTGCTGCTGCTTTAATTAGATCTATACCATCTGCAACTGGTGGCTTGGAGACAGTAATTGAAGGTACAATTACTTTGCTGATTTGAACTTGAAGTTTCTCCCCCTCACTTGGTTCTCTCCCCCCCTTTTGTTATCATCAAATTGAGGAGTTAGACTTTGTGCTTTAGCCAGTTGCATGAGAAGATTTGTCTGAGTCTGTTGATTTTGAAGAAGGGTGGCCACTGAATTCTCAATAACTTGAACTCTATCTTCCAGCTTGGCCAGCTTCTTTTCAGAATCTGATTCTCTCCTCAGTCTTAGTAATAGATCCTGCATGGTACCATATGGCATGACTGAATCCAGCTTCTCAGAATTATAGGTCTTCAAGTCAGCTATATCCTTTTTGAGTTCATCCACACTCAGATTTTGTCTTAATTGCTGGATCTTCATGAGATGTAGAGAGTCTAGGTGAGCTTGAAGAATAGCCTTGGTACCAGCATCTGAAATTTCCTGAAGGGCCTTTTGAATATCCATAACTTTCTTAACCAAAGATACACCAAATTGTCCTGGTGTAGATTCCTTTGTCCATGCCCATTCAGGTAAATTTGAAACAGAACTTGGGCCTTCATCTCCCCCTAAGTTCATGCTTCCATCCAAAGAAACAGAGTCATCATCATTAGAATTTACTTCAAATTCTTCAAATGGCTCACCAGCTTGAGAAAACATCCTATTGACAGCAGATTTATCTCTTTGAAGAGATTCTGAGGTGTGTACTAAGTTCAAAGTTTGTTCTGCCTCCACATTGCCCTGAGCAGCCAAGAGTTGATAGGCTGACACAGGGTGACTAAAAGTGTCAGCATCCAAGGAAATGTTATCAATTACAGCTTTGTAATGTTGCTGAAATTGTCTTTCCTTTTCAGCATCATCCACAATCATTGACTCACTAGCAATGGCTGGATCCACCCTTATGGCTTCTGTACCTACTTTTCTCTCAAAATCTCTCTTTTGTTGCATCAGGGTCTCACCCTGGCTCCCCACCCTCACACCCTCACCTTCACCTACTAAGGTGGGACTCCTCTCACTCACTTTTTCCAATCCTGAATAAATGGATTGCTGATTTTCACTCTTTTCCTCTCCTTTTGCCTGAGAGCAAACCAGCCTCCCACTCAATACACACTCTCTCTCAGTCCTAAGAGTGACTGTATAACCACTAAATCTTCTGCACTTGAAATAGTTGAAGTTTGAAGTTGTGCAGAGATACTCGACGGATAAGTGATATCCGTCAAGTGAGTGGTAATGCTATTCGACGGATAACTGCTGTTAGGCTTATCCGTCAGGATACAATCACTACTCGACGGATGAGCAATATCCACCGAGAGAGTAGAAATGAATGAGGTGAGAAGAAAAACTATTGTTGACTCTGTGTTGATTAAAGATATTAGGGGCACAGATGTCACAATAGAATCTGAAAGAATTGGCAAGTGAGCCAACAAATCATCTAAAAGATGATGCTCACTTGCACTAGATTTTAGCTTCCCCAACAGAGTTAAAGAAGGGGAATCAGGAATTGAAGTGTTTATCATATCCACTTCCAGAGAGTTTGTTGGTGAGTATGGTGTTTCAGATGCTTCTATTATTAGAGATTTTGGCTGTGACTCCACATTTATTGGAGCCCCATCAAACTAAATTTGAGAGAGTGCAGGGACTGTGTCTTTAGCACCAGTTTGCACTGTGTGTGTGCCCTGTGCATCCCCAGAGGTTTTAGATTTCTTCTTTCTTGTGTAAGTTTGGGGTGAGCTTATGTCCCTAACCCTTTTGGCCTGTGCTCTTGGCTGAGAGCTTTGTTCAATAACTGCATCCTTTTGGGAGGATGTAGCTAGAAGTGAGCTTTTATCCTTTTTAAGCACTACAGTTTGTTGGGAAACTGCAGTGTGGCTAGGCTGGGGTTCACTCAACTCTCCATCCTTATTATTGGGGTATCTTTGATGTTCACCCCTTCCCTCACCTAACTTACCCTCCTTCACACTCCCCTCTTTTGCTTTGGTGGATTTTTCAACTGGTACCTTTTGAGAGATACCAGAGGGGGTTTTCTTTGATTTAGATTTAGAAATAGCAGTAGTTTTGGCAGCTTTGGTAGGCAACTGTTTGGTCATTGTCACAGTTATCATAGCTACTCCTGAACTCAAAGAAATTGAGGAGGTTGGAACAGTTGTAGGGATGGATGAACTTACCTCACTTACCTGAGGTGCCTGCATTACAGGAAAATAGAACATTGGCACATCCCTGTGATGGTTGGCTCTATTCAAATCTGCAATGAGTCTTCTCTCTTGAACCCAACAAGCCAGTTTGTTGTTTGGGTTCTCAAGTACAATCTCTTGACATAGATGGTTAGCTAATAACATGAAAAATCTAACATAATACACATTCTTTCCTCTTTTAGCTAACTCACCTAGTTTAAAACCTAACTCAAACAAGACAAGGTCACTGAAATTGTAAAATTTATCTGTAACTAGCATGTTTAGCATGTTAAGCATGAAAATGTTCACAGAATCAAAATTACTGACTTTTCCAGAGAAAACCTTAGTAACTACATCACACATGAAACTCCACTCCTTCCTAAGACCCATTCTTCTAATATCACTCAGTTTAGAAGTAGGAAGTGCATAATGTATGGAATTAAGCATATTGATAATATCAGTGTCAGTGTGTGGTGAAGTCACATTATTATCAGGAATTTTGAAACATGTTTTTATCACATCACTATTGATGGTTAGAGTGATGGTCTTGTCAGTAGAGTTGTAGATTGCAGTGGTCCACATCTCTTCAACAACTTCACAGAAGATTGTGGATGATTCCAGCATGGCGTAATTTAGCTTGCAGTTCTTCACAAAATCCATCATCTTGTGATAGTCCTCTGATTGCTGAATACCCTTATTGACCAATGCAGTGAAGTTGTTCTTCTCATAAATGAACCCAGTTTGAGACATAATCTTTACTACAGGTGCCATTGTTAGAGAATGAAAGCTTGAAGAAAAAGAGAATATTTGCTTGAGAGAGAATGAAATAACAGCAGTTGAATTTGAGAATGATAAAAGAAAATAATTGGAATGAAATAAGCTTTTATACTATCTCAAAAATAACTGACAAAAATAATAAAGAAAAGTAAATTAACCAATAGAAATTTCCTAAAATAGCCGTTTAAAAATAAACTGTAAAAATTCCACCCATTATCCATTGTGTAATGTTTACAAACTGTAAGTATACTCGATGGATAATGTTCAGGGAATTAATGGCTGAGATTTAGACAATTCGACGGATGAGGATAAACTGATATCCGTCGAGTCATAAAGTATTCCAGAAAAATAATTGACTTTTATTAGCAAGTAGTATATCGACGGATGACTAAACTCGATGGATAAGGGTCATCCGTCGAGATGCAAATTTTGACTTAGCCAAAATTTCATCCAAGACTTAAAAATTAACTAAATTTATGGCTACATTACAACTTGCAAAATAACTCAGATAAATTTAAGAGTAATTAAGATACCTAACTCACTTACCAACCTTGAAAAGGTGGATTCATCCAGTGGCTTGGTAAAGATATCTGCAAGTTGCTTCTCACTTGGAAAAAACTGTAACTCCACAGTACCATTCATTACATGTTCCCTTATGAAATGGTACTTGATATCTATGTGCTTTGTCCTTGAATGTTGCACTGGATTTTCAGTGATGGCAATTGCACTTGTGTTATCACAGAAAATAGGAATCCTTTCAACTTGCAAACCATAATCTAGCAATTGATTTTTCATCCATAGAATCTGTGCACAGCAACTGCCAGCAGCAATATATTCAGCTTCAGCTGTAGAAGTAGAAACTGAATTTTGCTTTTTACTGAATCAGGACACAAGCTTGTTTCCTAGAAATTGACAGGTTCCTGTTGTGCTCTTTCTATCAATTCTACAACCTGCATAATCTGCATCTGAATAACCAGTTAGATCAAAGCCAGAATCTCTAGGGTACCAAATGCCAAGTTTTGGTGTTCCCTTGAGATATCTATAAATTCTTTTAATAACTATCAAGTGAGATTCTCTAGGATCAGCCTGAAATCTAGCACATAAACAAGTAGCAAACATTATATCCGGCCTACTAGCTGCCCCTATAACTTGAAATATCCACAGACTTTTCAGTAGTGTTTAATTCAAGCTTAGTTGCTGTGGCCATGGGAGTTTTTGCAGATGTGCAATCCATTAGATCAAACTTCTTTAAGAGATCAAAAATATATTTAGTTTGACTAATGAATATTCCATCACTAACTTGCTTAACTTGCAAACCAAGAAAGTAAGTTAGTTCTCCCATCATACTCATTTCATACCTACTTTGCATCAATTTGGCAAACTTTTTGCAAAGTTTCTCATCTGTAGAGCCAAAAATAATATCATCTACATAAATTTGAACAAGTATACTAGAGCCATTAACATTCCTGAAAAATAAAGTTTTATCTACAGTACCTCTTGTGAAATGATTTTCCAAAAGAAACTTTGATAAAGTGTCATACCAGGCTCTAGGTGCTTGCTTCAATCCATAAAGTGCTTTCAGTAGATAATAGACATATTCTGGAAAATTTGGATCTTCAAAACCAGGAGGTTGACTAACATACACTTCTTCCTCCAAATCTCCATTTAGAAAGGCACTTTTGACATCCATTTGATAGACCTTGAAATTGGCATGGGCTACATAGGCTAAGAAGATTCTGATGGCTTCAAGTCTTGCAACAGGAGCAAAAGTTTCATCAAAATCTATTCCTTCTTGCTGATAATAACCCTTAGCAACCAATCTAGCTTTATTCCTGATTACTATGCCATTTTCATCCATCTTGTTTCTGAATACCCACTTGGTGTCTATTGGATTCTTTCCTTTAGGCTTGGGTACCAGCTTCCATACATTATTCCTTTCAAACTGATTTAGCTCCTCCTGCATAGCTAAAATCCAATCAGGATCCAATAAAGCTTCTTCTACCTTCTTTGGTTGTTCCTTTGACAGAAAGCTGCTGTATAGACATTCTTCCTGAGTTGCTCTTCTTGTTTGAACTCTAGAAGAAACATCACCAATGATAAGCTCAAAGGGGTGATCTTTTGTCCATTTCTTTTGTTGAGGTAGATTAGCTCTAGATGAAGAGGCCCCATGATTTTCTTGATGTGTGATTGAGTTTTGATTGCTAGAAACTCCCCCTGAGTTTGTGGATCTTTGATTTGAGAAAGTAGAATTTTCTGCAGGTGATCAGTCTTGACCTCCTGCTCCTTTTGATAACCCAACGGAAGGTGAATTTTGAGTACCGACGGATGAGGCAGGTTGTCTTCCGACGGATAACACAGATTGCCTTCCGATGGATGAAGCATTATGCAACTCGACAGATGTTGAGTTTTGTGCTTCATTGGTGGTAGATTTGTCTGCATTATCCTTAGACACTGTTTCTTGATCACTCTCATCATCACTTTCATCACTAACCATCTCAATATTGTCGAATTTGAGACTCTCATGATAATATCCATCTTCCAGTCCTTCAATCTTTTTATCATCAAACACAATATGTATAGATTCCACAACAATGCTGGTTCTTAGATTGTAGACTCTATATGCTTTACCAACAGCATATCCAACAAAAAATCCTTCATCTGCTTTAGCATCAAACTTCCCATTTTGATCAGTTTGATTTCTCAGGATATAGCATTTGCAGCCAAAGACATGAAGAAAGTTTAGAGTTGGCTTCTTGTTCTTGGACAATTGATAGGGAGTCATGCATCTTGCTTGATTTAATCAGAGAAATGTTCTGAGTGTAGCATGCAGTATTTACAGCTTCAGCCCAGAAATATGTTGGTAGTTTAGATTCTTCAAGCATTGTCCTTGCAGCTTCAATAAGTGATCTGTTCTTCCTTTCCACTACTCCATTCTGTTGTGGAGTCCTTGCTGCTGAAAACTCATGCAGTATCCCATTTTCTTCACCGAATGCTCTCATGACAGAGTTTTTAAACTCAGTTCCATTGTCACTCCTGATTCTTCTAACTTTGAAATCAGGATGATTGTTGACTTGCCTTATGTGATTGATGATGATTTCACTAGCCTCATCTTTAGACTTTAAAAAATATGTCCAAGAGAACTTTGAGAAATCATCTACAATTACTAGGCAAAATCTTTTCCTTGAGATTGACAATACATTGACTGGTCCAAACAAGTCCATGTGAAGCAGTTGTAAAGGCTCTTCAATTGCTGAATCAAGTTTCTTCCTGAATGATGCTTTGATCTACTTCCCCTTTTGGCAGGCATCACACAGTCCATTCTTTGAAAACTCCACTAGAGGAATACCTCTTACCAATTCTTTCTTTACCAGCTCATTCATGGTCTTGAAGTTTAATTGAGATAGCTTCTTGTGCCATAGCCAACTTTCATCCTGACTTGCTTTACTGAGAAGACAAGTTACAGATTCTTCTTTAGTTGAGTTGAAATAAGCTAGGTACACATTTCCTCTTCTCACACCAGTGAGGACCACTTTGTTGCTTTGATTATTAGTCACAACACAGGCTTCTTTATTGAAGGTTACTGAATTGCCTTTGTCACAAAGCTGGCTAATACTCAACAGATTATATTTGAGACCATCCACTAAGGCAACCTCCTCAATGATGACATTATCTTTTGAAATCAAGCCATATCCCACAGTATAACCCTTGATGTCATCTCCAAAAGTAATACTTGGGTCATCTCTCTCCTTAAACTCTGTGAGCAGGGTAGAATCACCAGTCATGTGTCTTGAAAAATCACTGTCCAAGTACCAAAGATTCCTTCTGTTTCCCTGCACACATCAAAATCAAATCAAGTTGATTTTGGTACCCAAGTTTTCTTGGGTCCTGCCTTGTTAGCTTTCTTCTTCTATTTCTTAGGTCTTAACTCATTTGACTTAGGAATTTCAGATTCTTCCTTAGTCATTTGGGTTGGGCCTTTGAAACCATTTAATGCAATAGAATTATCATACATATTATGGCTACCAGGAAATGGCATGCTTGGTGTAAACATGTTATTCCAGTAGGGCATGCTAAATGGCATTTGAGGCATACTGTATGCAGCATAATATGGATTAGGTGCAAATGGCATATTAGCAAAATGTGCATTCATGTTCTGTGTAGGCATAGCATTAACTGGCATGGGAGGCATTGCATTCATGTTGGGAAATTGAGACTGAACAGACATGGGAGTAGGCATGGCAGATTAACAATTAACAGATAAATGATTTATACTACCACACTTGATACAGATTTTTCTAGGAGCCTATTTATCAGGTGTGTAGTTATTGTGTTTGTTAATCCCTACTTTACCATTCCTGTTGTTTTTCCTTTTAGTCTCTATTTTTATCTCAATTTTCTCAAGTCTGTCACTTAGCTGTTTGACAGTCATGTGACCAACATTAACCCTTTTTCCTTTCTTAACTTGACTTGACTCTCCTGAAACAAAGTTCTTGGAAACAGACCCATACTTCTCATTTAGCTTGATTAGTTTGGCTTTGCTAATGGGCTTGCTCACAGCCGACGGATGAGGATTTTCATCTTTCGACGGATAACACTTTTTGTTATCCGACGGATAGTCCTCATCATCCGTCGAGTCTACATCTGTCAGCAAACCATCTACCAAATTAGGTTCTAATTTCTCTTTATTCTTTTTCCAGGCTTCATCACAGAAAGACTCAATTCCTTGAACTTTGGTGATTTGAGCATGGACATCCCTGGATGTTTTCCATGCTTTAATCACCTCTTGTTCACGCTCGAGCTGCTTCTTTAAAATCTCTTCCTTTTTCAAGGACTCAGTTAATTCCTCCTTGGCAATCTTACACTCAATCCTTAGTTTCTCAAAATCAACAAACTGAGACTCAAGCACATTATTCCTCCCACTTAAAAACAAGTTATTTTCTTTGATTTTAGCATTTTCTTTAGTAAGAGACTTAAGTGTAACACGCAAATGATATATGTAATATCCGGGATATATCGTATAATTATTTTTGCTATTAAATAATTATTATGTGTGTTCAGTATCTATTATGTGAATTAATTATTAAGTGTTATCGGTGTTTGGATATTTAAAAATATTATTAATTGAGTATTTTAATTTTTATATGTCCAAAATAAAATATAAATAATTGTCATATCTTCCTAATTATTTTTATGTTGATTTATGGATTTATAAGGATCATATGAAATTTATAAAATCTTTTTCGGAGTATTTAAAATCTATATTATAAACACGGGAACCAATCGACGTCATCCGTTGTTACGTTTTTGGAACCCGAAACTCTTCCGAGAACTCCTTCCTAACCTAATTGTAATATTCCGAGCATATTCCATGTTTCGACTTTTTCGATCTGGCGTACGGTTTGTTCTGCGCGGGTCCCGACGCTACATTTTCGATACAATATTCGTTTCGGTAAATCAATAAAACCCGTATTTTCGATAAACGGAAGCTTTTTATTAAAATATCATAATTATCACTTCGTAATACGTGTAACCAGGCTCTCAGACCAAGACCGCAATACAAATTGTACTGATTTGGATAATTATCCCGAAAACCGATACCATTTGGATCAGTTTTTATAAATAAACGTACCGTTTTATATCCGGAATGATCCAACGGGATACTAATTTTCCGTAAATATAAATAGCCTTTACCCGTATTTTATTTCGTATCAAAATTATTTGCAGACAGATAATTATATAATTTTACGGAGAAAAATCATATATCCCTTCTGAGAATCAAACCACAAATTCAAGGTGTTAGTGAAATCCGTTTGGAAAGTTGGAGTAACCAAATTGAAGGTCTCAAGGAGTACTATCAGATTCCAGATTCTGTTTTACTGCAGAATCAAAGGTTGATTTTATATAAATTTATTTATTTTTGAATTATTTTAATTAAAAATAGGAATTTTCGTTCGGATGATTGTTTGTATGATTTGATGCTTGCATGTTGTAGAGCTTGTTTTCCTGATGATTTTCATATGTCATACGTCTGATTTGGAGTTCAATAACATGCTCAAAAGTGGGTTTAATTTTCGAATTTTAAAATTAGGGTTTATAACCCGTATGAATGTTCTTAATTGAAATTTGGGGGTTTCTTATTCTGGAATAGATTGATGTTGTGGTATAGTGGATTGTATTTTCTGTGAAATTTACAATCTAGTCGTATAAGTTTCATGAATGACCGAGGTCTGTAGAGAAGGGAGCTGTCTTTTGAAATTTTCCGAAGTTCGCCGGAAACTAGCAAACTTCACGGCCAAATTCCGGCCAACTCAGGGATGATTGGAACGATTTGTTGTCTGGAGGCGTTGATGGGGTGAGGACACCGGGAACGTGTTCTCCGGCCACCCCTGTATTTTCCGGCGACGGGGCTGGAAAATTACAGAGTAGTACCTATAGTTTTGAAAACGATGCAGTTTGGTCCCTGAAGTTTCCAGACTTTGCAAATTTAGGATTCCTGTTTTAAAAATGTTTAAAAATCTTATTTCCTATTTATTTTTATTATAAAAATTCATTTTTAATTCCTGAAAATTCTAAAAATTAGTATTTTAATTCCGAAAATTATTTTTAATTCAGAAATAAATCTGAATTAATTAGTTAATTAATTTCAGTCAATTTTTCATTGATTAATTGGTCAATTAATTTGAAAATTAATTGATTAATTGATTTAATTAATTATTAATTGATTTTAATTAATTATTTAATTAGATTTAATTACTTAAAAATAATTTAAAAATTCCGAAAAATAGTTTTGAGCTTTAAATTATTATTCTAAATTATTTCCAAGGCTCGATAATTATTATAAAATTGTTTTGAAGCCAGAATTGGCCAACCGAACCCTGTTTATTAACCCGAAATTGATCCAACGACCCGTTTTAATTCTGAAAAATGTTTTAAAAATCATTTTAAATACTAGAAAGCCTATATATGACTCGAGACTTCTTTATAAATGATATTTCATAAATTATATGATGTATTATGTGTGATACGTGACTTGTTGATTGACTATCGGTCTATATATTCGGTGTTTATTTGATTATTGTGTAACTTTCAATCCGTTAATCGGATTTGGGTGAAACGAAGGGTAGATAGAAGTATGTGTTGAATAGAATCGTATGAATTGATTATTGATAGATGCTTATGATATGTGAGCAGAAGAGGCAAGACGTAGAAAAGGGAAACAGATAGTTGAGAAGTAAGACGGTTGAGATTGGAAGCGAGTGCAGGATAGTAAGCTAATACCAGGCAAGTGTTCTGAACTCTCTCGAGATATTGTCGTGATTGATATTCCTGTTTTATATTGCAAGTACTTTGAAGCACTGTACCCTAAACCTTGATTCCAGTTATTGATCTTGAGCCGTAACCTGATTCTTTCTAGACCATTGATTGTTGTATACCCAAACACGAACCTCAAGTATACGATACTACTCCACAAATACATACAAACTAAATACTAAACACTGAACCAGATTGCTTACACATTCAAATCTTTGTATGTTATGCTTTGAAAGATCAAATCCTTGAAACCCTGAAACATTGATTCATTGTTATTAAATTCTTTCATTACCTAGCACCCAAACTTTAAAAATACTCTGTTGATCCTTATGCAGATTAAAACCATTTCATTATGGAACATCAAATGTTGTTAATAATTCTGGTTATTGCTTATTATTGTTTATTCTGTTATTATGTTAGAATTGGATTGTTTTTATAAAATTTTGGACCAGATTCGTGGTCAGACCATATAATGGTCAAGTTAGGCCAATGTGTGCCTTGGATCCAGTAGTTAGAACAGTGTTGTGTGCTTTGCTCGGGGTTAGTGTGTGACTGATTAGCAGCCTAACCTTGGTTTTTAATATGAAAATATAATATCCAATTCTAAATCATAATCCATTGTTCACTTGATATCATAACCATGTTCACCTGATGATCATTATTCTCAGTTTTGTCATTGTGACTTGCTGAGCTAGTTAGCTCATTTGTGCGATATTGTTTCTGTTCTTTTCCAGTTAAGAAGGAACCGGTTGGTACCGAGGATCCCCAGTCCAGCGCGAGAGCTAGGGGTTCAGGTTGATTGAGTAGAGCTAGTAGGCTTCTTTTGGGATAATTTAAGTCTGTAAAAGTTTGTAATAATGTTTAATACTCAGTTTTGAGTTTGGAATAGTTGGGATTTGAACGTTTGTAATATAATAGTGTGTTGGGCTTGTGTGCATACTTTAACCTGTTGCGGTCCGTGGTGGTTGGTAAGTAGGGTCACTGTATATTATTATTATCTTTATTATTGTTATAAGCAGGTTATAAATAAGGTATGTGTGTGGACCCCAAACTTCTGACCCGGGTTTGGAGGGCGCCACAGGTTTGGTATCAGAGCTACAGGTTATAAGTCACTAACACAAGCTTAGGTTGACGGGAATGGGTAGAGGGTTAGGATTAGAAGTAAGGAATAGAAAGATAGAACGTCGAGAGATTGAGTGCTTCGGTATATCAGGTATTAGTGTAATTCGCGTAATGGGTCGAGATTCTGATATTGCGATATGATTTCAGATAGCAGCGATGGCCGACTCTTTTATTCCCGTATCAGTTGATAACTCAGAGCCTTCAGTTGGAGTGCCGTCTTCGGATCTACGTCTTGTTATTCCACCAGCATTGGCTATTCTACCTCCACCGGTGTTGCAGCCCGTACCACTACAGGCTATTCCACCACTAGGCATGAGGCCACCTGTCAGAGGACCCCCACCTGCTGATTCAGGCTTTACTAGTCATTCAGTCACAGGAGTACCTTTCCAGTTCTCTTCCTATCCTGTCCCATATCATCAGTTTGAGGCTTGCCTTATGGAGCAACGATTCCTACAGGGTCAGATCCAGGAGTTATTGCATATCATGCGTACCAGAGAGATGGGGAGTGGTGAGAGGCGACTTAGAGAGAGGCTCCAGGCATTTTGTAGAGCAGCTGCTATGAGGATTGTTGAGGCTACACATGAGGACATCACTCCTGATTTCCTAGTGGAGTGGGCTAAGTAGGTTCTAGAGGAGCTTGAGGAGATTGGAGGTCCAGACTTGCCATGAGCCAGAGATTTAGAGATGGAGATGCTGAGCAGTATTGTGATGGTTATGTAGTATGTACAGTAGTGTGTAGTGTGTACCAGTAGACTTTTGAGTTGTATTTATAGACTAGCTATGCTGACTTGTGAGTAGGTTTTTGTACCCTTTTTGCTTTTACTTCCGAAACGTCTTTACGCTTGTACTACCTAAAACTTTTGATCTATATATATCAGTACCTTTTTCCTTTCCAGCACTGTCATTTACTTTATTGCACCTGTTTTACTTTACCTTATTTATTACACCAGTTATACCCTGTGATACCGTGTACCCTATTTTCCATGACTGTTTATATTCTGTAAAGAAGCATGCAATTTACTTAGTTACAACTGTTTTCAAAAAGCGATATTTCCGTTTTACAAAACTTTTTCTTATGCAAAAGATTGATTCAAAAGCTAAATAAGTTGATTGATTCTTTACAGAAAAATGCCTCCCAGAAGAAATACTCGCACCAACACCCAGAATGAAGAAACCAACAACAACAACAATAACAACCAAGACGATACAAACCTGAATGTGAACCCAGGACCCATAGACCCAGCAATAGCCCAGATTCTTCAAATTTTGGCCCAACAAACAGTTCACCTGGCACAACAACAACAAAGACAGACCAATTCCCAGGTAATTTTCAAACTTTTCAAGCAATAAATCCATCAGAATTCAAGGGTTCCTTAGAGCCGATTGAAGCAAATGTGTGGTTAAAGGAAATAGAGAAGGCATTTGCCTTGGTAAAAGTGAAAGAGGAGCAGAAGGTTGAGTTTGCAAGTTACTATTTGAAGAATGAGGCCACCTATTGGTGGGAGATGGTGAAGACATTGGAAGGTACAAATGCTATTACTTGGGAGAGGTTTAAGGAATTGTTTCTAGAAAAGTATTTTCCTCAGTTTGTCCAGGATCAGATGGAACTGAAGTTTTTAGAGTTGAAGTAAGGAACTATGTCGGTGGCAGATTATAAAAGTAAGTTTGAAGAATTGTCAAGGTATGTGCCGTCGTATGTGGATACTGACAGGAAGAAAGCTAAGAGATTCCAGCAAGGCTTGAAGCCATGGATCAGAGGGAAGGTAGCTATTTTTGAATTGGAGACCTATGCAGGAGTGGTACAGAAGGCCATGATCGCGGAGATAGAGAGTGAGATGTCACAGAAGGAGAAGGAAAGTAAGAAAAGGAAAGTTGAGGGAAGTGAGGGTCAGTTACAACCAGAGAAGTTTCCAAATTTTAAGAAGGGCAAGTTTCAGCCAGGGAGAAAATTTAATTTCAGGAGACAGAATGCAGGAGACGGAGGCCAGAGCAACCGTCTAGTTAATACAAATCATCCAAATCAGTTGAGACTAACTTTTCCAGATTGTCAAGTATGTGGAAAGAAGTATGGAGGAGTTTGTAATAAGTTGAATGTGGTATGTTTCAAATGCAACCAGAAAGGGCACTATTCGAGGGAGTGCCGAAATCAGCCAGCAAATAAGGATCAGCCTATCCGGAATCCCGCAGTAAAGGTTCCAGCCATCAGATTTACGTGTTTTAAATGTGGGAAGCCAGGACATATGGCCAGGGATTGCAAGACACCAGCCCCAGTCAGTAATACATTAAGAATTATGGGATCTACCCCAACAGTGAATGAGACTCCAAGGGCTAGAGTTTTTGACATGTCTATAAAGGATTTTATCCAAGATACGAATGTCATGGCAGGTACGGTTAATGTGAATTCTTTATGTGCCAAAGTGTTAATAGACTCGGGAGCAACTCGATCGTTTGTTTCACAGGATTTTGTTAGTAAGTTAAATTATCCAGTTGAGTATTTAAATGAAATAATGACTGTGGAATTAGCAAATCAAGAACGTATATCTGTTAATCAAGTTTGTGGGGATTGTGAAATTGAGATCTCTGGTAGTAAATTTTTTGTAGATTTGATACCATTTAAGTTAAGAGAATTTGACGTTATATTAGGGATCGATTGGTTATCTAAGCACGATGCCCAGATAGATTGTCGAAATAAGAAATGGTGAAGACGCCAGACGAAAGAATAGTAACGTTCAAGGGTCAGAAACAAGTAAAGAAGTTCTTAACGATGATTCAAGCCAAGAAGTTACTATGACAAGGATGTGAGCATTTCGTGGCATATGTGATTGACAGAAGTTAAGAACCAACAAAACTTGAAGATATTCCAGTTATGAATGAATTTCCAGACGCGTTTCCCGACGAGTTACCAGGACTTCCTCCAGATAGAGAAATTGAATTTGCGATCGACTTAGCACCTGGAACAGAACTAGTATCCAAGGCCCCGTACAGAATGGCGCCTGTTGAGATGAAAGAGCTAGCGAAGCAATTGCAGGAGTTGTTAGAGAAAGGAGTAATCAGACCCAGCGTATCCCCGTATGGAGCCCCGATATTATTTGTCAAGAAGAAAGATGGAAGCATGAGACTGTGCATCGACTATAGAGAACTCAATAAGCTTACAATCAAGAATAAGTATCCGTTACCCAGAATTGACGATTTGTTTGATCAATTAAAGGGAGCCAAGTATTTCTACAAAATTGATTTAAGATCGGGATATCATCAACTGAAGATCAAGCCACCGGGAACGTATAGATGTGATCTGGAGGTGTTGATGGGGTGAGGACACCGGGAACGTGTTCTCCGGCCACCACTGTATTTTCCGGCGACGGGGTTGGAAAATTACAGTTTAGTACCTATAGTTTTGAAAACGATGCAGTTTGGTCGCTGAAGTTTCCAGACTTTGCAAATTTAGGATTCCTGTTTTAAAAATGTTTAAAAATCATATTTCCTATTTATTTTTATTATAAAAATTCGTTTTTAATTCCTGAAAATTCTAAAAATTAGTATTTTAATTCCGAAAATTATTTTTAATTCAGAAATAAATCTGAATTAATTAGTTAATTAATTTCAGTTAATTTTTCATTGATTAATTGGTCAATTAATTTGAAAATTAATTGATTAATTGATTTAATTAATTATTAATTAATTTTAATTAATTATTTAATTAGATTTAATTACTTAAAAATGATTTAAAAATTCCGAAAAATAGTTTCGAGCTTTAAATTATTATTCTAAATTATTTCCAAGGCTCGATAATTATTATAAAATTGTTTCGAAGCCAGAATTGGCCAACCGAACCCTGTTTATTAACCCGAAATTGATCCAACGACCCATTTTAATTCCGAAAAATGTTTTAAAAATCATTTTAAATACCAGAAAGCCTATTTATGACTCGAGACTTATTTATAAATGATATGTCATTAATTATATGATGTATTATGTGTGATACGTGATTTATTGATTGACTATCGGTCTATATATTCAGTGTTTATTTGATTATTGTGTAACTTTCAATCCGTTAATCGAATTTGGGTGAAACGAAGGGTAGATAGAAGTATGTGTTGAATAGAATCGTATGAGTTAATTATTGATAGATGCTTATGATATGTGAGCAGAAGAGGCAAGACGTAGAAAAGGGAAACAGATAGTTGAGAAGTAAGACGGTTGAGATTGGAAGCGAGTGCAGGATAGTAAGCTAATACCAGGCAAGTGTTCTGAACTCTCTCGAGATATTGTCGTGATTGATATTCCTGTTTTATATTGCAAGTACTTTGAAGCACTGTACCCTAAACCTTGATTCCAGTTATTGATCTTGAGCCGTAACCTGATTCTTTCTAGACCATTGATTGTTGTATACCCAAACACGAACCTCAAGTATACGATACTACTCCACAAATACATACAAACTAAATATTAAATACTGAACCAGATTGCTTACATATTCAAATCTTTGTATTTTATGCTTTGAAAGACCAAATCCTTGAAACCCTGAAACATTGATTCATTGTTATCAAATTCTTTCATTACCTAGCACCCAAACTTTAAAAATACTCTGTTGATCCTTATGCAGATTAAAACCATTTCATTATGGAACATCAAATGTTGTTAAAATTTTTGGTTATTGCTTATTATTGTTTATTCTGTTATTATGTTAGAATTGGATTGTTTTTATAAAATTTTGGACCAGATTCGTGGTCAGACCATATAATGGTCAAGTTAGGCCAATGTGTGCCTTGGATCCAGTAGTTAGAGCAGTGCTGTGTGCTTTGCTCGGGGTTAGTACGTGACTGATCAGCATCCTAACCTTGGTTTTTAATATGAAAATATAATATCCAATTCTAAATCATAATCCATTGTTCACTTGATATCATAACCATGTTCACCTAATGATCATTATTCTCGGTTTTGTCATTGTGACTTGCTGAGCTAGTTAGCTCATTTGTGCGATATTGTTTCTGTTCTTTTCCAGTTAAGAAGGAACCGGTTGGTACCGAGGATCCCCAGTCCAGCGCGAGAGCTAGGGGTTCAGGTTGATTGAGCAGAGCTAGTAGGCTTCTTTTGGGATAATTTAAGTCTGTAAAAGTTTGTAATAATGTTTAATACTCAGTTTTAAGTTTGGAATAGTTAGGATTTGAATGTTTGTAATATAATAGTGTGTTTGGCTTGTGTGCATACTTTAACCTGTTGCGGTCCGTGGTGGTTGGTAAGTAGGGTCACTTTATATTATTATTATCTTTATTATTGTTATAAGCAGGTTATAAATAAGGTGTGTGTGTGGACCCCAAACTTCTGACCCGGGTTTGGAGGGCGCCACAATATAATTCTGTAGACATGTCATTTATAGCATCATTACACTCAGCTTTAGATAAATGTGCAAGGTTTGTAGTTATTACCTGATTGCTTGAGGAACTTGTCTCTGTTTCATCAGACTTGGCCATTAGGGCTAGATTGACGTAGCTGACATATTCATCTTCATCCAAACCATCTGATGCCCAGTCATTCTCTTGTGTAATAAAAGCCCTTTCCTTTTATTTGAGTAGATCAAAGTATTTTTGCTTATAATCCACATACTCAAACCTTTTCTTACTGGATTCTGACTTTCTACACTCATTTGCAAAATGCCCTGCCAAGCCACATTTGAAACATTTGAATTTTGACTTATCCACCATGTTTCTATTTGGCTTGGCTGCTCCAAAGTTCTTCTTAAACTTGAGCTTGGAAAATCTCCTGGAAAGAAATGCTAGGTGCTCATCAATGTCCTCCATGTCATCTTGACTCAATGAATCTTCACTTTCTACTGCAATCCCCTTGCCCTTGCTTTCACAGACCTTAGAAGTTGACTCAACAGCTTCAATCTTCACTTCCTTCTCCTTTTCCAAATCAGCAACTAGTGCAATGGATCCTCCTTTCTTCTTTCCTCTCTCCATCCTTTCATCCTGCTCTATCTCAAGCTCATAGGTCTTCAGGATGCCATACAGTCTCTCCAAAGTAAACTCTTTATAATCTTGTGAGTTTCTTAATGAGACTGTCATTGGTTTCCATTCCTTTGGAAGAGATCTAAGGAATTTCAGATTAGAGTCTTTAGTCTGATAGACTCTTCCATGCAACTTAAGAGCATTTAGTAGTTTTTGGAATCTACTAAAAATGTCAGCGAGTGACTCACTTTCCTCATTGTGAAAATGCTCATATTGCTAAATCAAGAGCTGCATTTTATTTTCTCTAACTTGCTCGGTGCCATCACAAATTATCTGTAGAGTATCCCAGACTTCCTTGGCAGTTTTGCAGTTAATAATGTTGTCAAACATGTCTGCATCAACTCCATTGAACAGAATGTTCATGGCCTTTTTATCCTTCCTAACTTGTTCAATGTCAAGATCAGACCATTCGTGCCTTGGCTTGGGAACTGATGGCTTGTTTCCTGTTGTAACTCTCATTGGAACATGAGGACCTCTTTCTATGCAATCCACATAGGCCTCATCTTGAGAAAGCATATAAAGATGCATCTTTACCTTCCAATGATGGTAATTATCTTTATCTAGAAAAGGAATCTTGACTCCAACGGCTTTCTTGTTCATCTTGCTGAATTGTTTTGATCTTTAAACTCTTTGTAGATTAAGAGCTTGCTCGGATACCAATTGTTAGTCCCTTAACAATATAGCAAGAAGTACAAAATGGGGGTTGAATGGAATTCTTGAACCTTTTTCTCGAAAAAAAAAGTTCAACTTGAATATAGATATAAGTGTTTTGATTAGCACAATGCGGAATAGAAACTTAATTGAATCAAAACATAAGTAATTAAAAATAAGAGTCTTTAAAAACTTTCTGGTGGATTTAAACAATTCCACCAGAGATATATATTATATATCGAGAGGACTCTGTGTGCAAGAATGCTCACAGCTGCTTACAAATTGAACTGCTGAGAATACAGGGAAATGCTAATGATTCTGCTTACAAAGATTTCTCTATTTTTGTTTCTCAACACCTTTTCTATTTGCTACGTTCTTGGTTTATATATTACCAAGATTACAAAGTCAAAAAGACTGAATAAATATAAAAACTATCAGTCTTAAGCTTTGCTGCTTTTCGTCCTCTATTACCCAGTTAATGGGCTTCCACAGTAGATTTGTATACATCTCGACGGCTGTGCTCAGCTTTCACTGTTCAATTGCTGTTTGAATTCTTTATATGATCATCCGTTGGATTTTATGAACATCCGTTGGATATATGATCATCCGTCGACTTTCTGAACATCCGTTGATGGCTTCATTGATCATCCGTCGACTGCTATACTAAAGATCCGTTGATAGTCATTTGATCATCCGTCGATGGCTTTGTTAATCATCCGTCGGTAGCTATTTTGGCACTTGACTTCATTTCACTTATGCAAAATTACAAGACATCATTTATATACAATTAATCAACCTATTCTGCATATCTAGTTAAAGTCAACATGACTTATAGGCTACTACAGAATCTATACAAAGATGTATACAGAACTGTATTACAGACTTATTATTACATAAGCTACTCACTCGATGGATAATAAGTTAACATCCGTCGGGACTATAATGAGTTATCCGTCGGGACTATAATTCTTATCCGTCGAGTGCTACATTATTTCACTAAGTAAAATCTACTTAGATGTTTTGTTTATGAAATCATCAAGTACACAACATATGCACAACAATGTCACTAAAACATATTGATCGTGACATTTGTATGGTTGGATCATTTATAAATATTTTTTGAAAAATTGAAACATCAATATGGGACTAAACGCTAGTCTGAAGAACTGGTCAAACTACTGGTTGGCTGTTATAATAGCAACTTTAATACATTTATTTTTTTCTAATAATTTTATCTCATCATTAAAATATATAGATCTTGACATCCATACGGTTGGATCATTCATAAATAATTTTAAAAAAGTCAAAACATAAATATATGATTAAATACTAGTAAGAAGTACTATTCGAACAATTGGTTGATTGTTAATATAACACAAATAATAAAAAAATATTATAAAAAAATATTCATGTCACTAAAACGTATAAATCTTAGCATCTGTATGGTTGTATCGTTTTTAAATATGTTTAGAAAGTCAAAACATCAATATGGTACTAAACGCTATTTAGAAGAACTGGTCAAACTACTGATTGACTGTTAAAATATCAAAACGAATATATTTCTTTTTTTCTTATAAATTTATGATATTACTAAAATATAAAGATCTTGACATTCTTATGGTTGGATCATTCATAAATATTTTTATAAAAATTAAAACATGAATACAGTATAGGACTAAACTAGTTAGAAGTACTATCCCAACCATTGATTGATTGTTAAAATAACAAGCAAAATAAATTTATTTATTTTTTTATAATTTTTTTTCATATCACTAAAATATATGGATCTTTCCATTCGTATGGTTGGATCATTCATAAATATTTTTTTAAAAAAATGAAACATCGATATGGGACTAAACACTAGTAACAAGTATTGATCAAAATACTAGTTGATTGTTAAATAACAAATCAAATACATTTGTTTTTTCTAATATTATTATTATATCACTAAAATATATTGATCTTGATATATGTACTATTGGATCATTCATAAATATTTATTTAAAAAAATCAAAACTTTAATATGGGACTGAACGCTAGTAAGAAGAACCGCTCAAACTACTGGTTGACTATTAATTTAGCAAACCAAATACATTTATTTTTTACAATAATTTTATCATATCAATAAAATATATAGATCTTGACATCCGTACGGTTGGATCATTCATAAATAGCTTTAAAAAAACTGAAGCATTTTTGTGGGACTAAACACCAGTTAGAAGTAATATTCAAAATAAATATTCATTTTTCTAAAAATTTTGTCATGTCACTGAAACATATAGATCTTAACATCTGTACGGTTGGATCACTTTTAAATATTTTTAAAAAAATTGAAAGATCATTATGGTACTAAAACGCTAGTAAGAAAACTGGTCAAACTACTGGTTGACAGCTAAAATAACAAACCGAATACATTTATTTTTTCTAATAAATTTATCAAATCACTAAAATATATAGATCTTCACATCTGTACGGTTGGATCATTCATAAATACTTTTCTTTTCAAAAAATTTTCCGAGTTACCTTTCGCTATAAAATGACTTTCCACTTTTGAAATTATATTTTATCGAAATGTTTCGATATTTATTATATTTTTTTCAAAATAATTATAATTTATCAAAATATAAGATAAATATGAGAATGTAAGTATAATCAACTATTGTTTTTGAATTTTACTACTAAGATGAATACATATTTATGTCTTTAGAGTTTGTTCAACAAAAATGTGACAAACGATCAACAAAAAGCACGAAAATGCACATTTTTCTTTGTTTTTAGTCATCGCCTACCCATACTGGTAGGAATTGAACATTTTATTTTATAGATTTATTATAAAAATATGTAAGCTTAATTTTAAAAAATCCAATATTTTACATACAGATTGAAAATCAATAAGTCTGATCATCCGTACGGCTGGAAAAAAAAATTAAAATGTATAACACCTAAACTATCCATAATTTTAAGTATAAAACCTAACTCAAACTTTGAACATTTTCGCTCCTTCGTTTTCTAAATGATTTCATTGTTTATAAATCTTTTCTTTTCCAAATTTTTTTCCCAGTTTCCTTTCGCTATAAAATGACTTTCCACTTTTAAAGTTATATTTTATCGAAACATTTCGATATTTATTATTATTTTTTTAAATAATTATAATTTATCTAAATATATGAGAAATACGAGAATGCAAATATAATCAACTAATGTTTTTATATTTCACTACTAAAATGAATACATCTTTATGTCTTTACAGTTTGTTTAACAAAAATGTGACAAACGATTAATAAAAAACACGAAAATGCAAATTTTTCTTTGTTTTGTTCATTGCCTACCAATACTGGTAGGAATTGAACATTTTATTTTATAGATTTATTATAAAAACATATGAGCTTAAATCTAAAAAATCCAATATTTTACATACATATCGAAAATCAATATGTCTAATCATCCGTACGGTTGGATTACTGAAAAAAATTAAAATATATAACCCCTAAACAATCCATAAATTTTGAGTATAAAACCTAACTCAAACTTCGAACGTTTTCGCTCCTTCGTTTTCTAAAGGATTTTATTGTTTATAAATATTTTCATTTCCAATTTTTTTTTCCTAGTTTCCTTTCGCTATAAAATGACTTTCCACTTTTGAAATTATATTTTATAGAAATGTTTCGATATTTATTATTTTTTCGTAATAATTATAATTTATCTAAATGTAAGAGAAACACGAGAATGTAAGTATAATCAACTATTTTCTTGAATTTCACTACTAAAATGAATACATCTTTGGGTCTTTAGAGTTTGTTCAACAAAAATGTGACAAACGATCAATAAAAAATATGAAAATGTAAATTTTTCTTCATTTTTGGTCATTTCCTACCAATACTGGTAGGAATTGAACGTTTTGTTTTAACAAAGTTCACTTTAACTACAATAAATAACAATGAAAAAACTTCTTTTTTTCTTCTTGCTCTTATTTATCTTTATTTTCTTCTTCTTTATTTTCTTTTATCTTATCTTCAATACATTAACACCCCACAATACAAAAGAAAAAGGTGGTGGGTCCATTTTTATATCTGGACATTTTTCCCATCAAATTTGGTAGGAAACACCTTTCAGCTGGCGGACCTTTTTTCTAACCAATATCGGTAGGAAAAAAACCCTGAATTATTAAAAAGCTTCCAGCGTCAAAAAATAATATTTATTTTGGATAATTCGTGGACTACTAATATGGAGGGTGGGGTCATATCCATATAAATATTTCATTATTTCCTACCAATATCGGTAGGTTTTAAGTTCTTACCAAATCTAGTCGGAAATATCTCTAAAATGATTAATTTTAAAATAAAGTTTCATTGATTTAAAAAGGTGAGAGCTGATGACATGGATGGTGGGGTCATTTTGGTATCATTTTTCGATCAAACCTACCAATATTGGTAGGAACATATCATTTTTCGATCAAAACCTACCAATATTGGTAGGAACTGATGTTTCTAACAATATTGGTAGATTTGGTGCTTGTGTGTTCAAGATCTGGGCCCCACCAGGAGCAATTCCTACCAGATTTCGACCTGGTAGGAAATAATGGAGCAATAGGAAACAGTTTTTTTCTTGTAGTGAAAAAGAGGCTAGCTAGGAATGTAATCCTTCATTTAGAAATAGTCCTACACGTTTGTTTAATAAATTGGTGTTAGGGATTATAATTTTATGCCTTTGTTTATTAAAATTATCTATGAAATTGGATTATAATCCATTAAGACTTATAATCCCCCGTTGTAATACTGGGACTATGAAAAGTTAAAAAAAACAGAACTACATAGCCGGATTAAATAATACCTGCCTAGACTTGGTATTAGCCAGAATTATATTTTGGAGCTCCTCTCCATAGTTATGTACATTGAAATATTGACTTTGTTTAAGTACAAATTATATTTTTTTTTTCATAAGTTTTATATAAATAGATATATTTACTGATTTTTTAGAAAAAATACATAACTATTATATTACTATAAATAAAAATTTAAAAATTTACAAAAAGTTGCCAAAAAGTTTAAGTTAACATTTTTACCGTTTAGTTTTTTTATTTTACCAGCACATATTTCTTTAACATTTTTGTAAGTAGACAAATTAAAATAAGCTAAAAATAACGTCTTCTTGACAAACAAAAGTTAGATTCAATTGACTCAATAATATGTTATTTTTTATATTTTTTAAAAAGTAAAAATAAAATAAAATGATAATACTTTTAATTTATTATAATATTATATTATGCACTCAAATACTATAGTTATAACTGATAAGATTAAGATAAATACATCTTCCTGAAGTTATGTATTCTCAACAACTCTAGTAGATAATCTTGTTGTATTAAAGATAATCTTGCACTATGTTAAGATAAATAATAAACTTAATAGTTTATCTCTATGACTAGATAGGAGTCGGTTCAGGTTGTAT
This sequence comes from Apium graveolens, assembly GCF_009905375.1. Lineage (NCBI taxonomy): Eukaryota > Viridiplantae > Streptophyta > Magnoliopsida > Apiales > Apiaceae > Apium > Apium graveolens. Next base: position 205,659,799 of record NC_133649.1, on the reverse strand, counting down.
TTTTATTAGTATTTATACCCATGTAATCATGCTGATGAAGAGAACAAGATAGTTCAATCGCTTTACATCTATTTCTTAACCTTATTATGGTATCAGAGCCATTTACCTTCTAACGAACCAAAATCTATACATCTGCCAGATTTATAAATCAGTCAAACAAATTCTCACAGTTACACATATTTTACACATTCAGCTAATGGTCGGATCAAGCATTTCAAACACCGTATTGACACCCACAAGTTCCTTGATTCAATTTAATCCTACTGCTCAGTTACCTATCAAACTTACAGGAAGTCTGAATTTCACAACATGGAAGGCTCAGTTTGAGTTGTTACTTTTTGGTCATGACCTGCTTGGATATCTTGATGGCTCCTTGTCGCCGCCGCTGACCCACACAAATGAAAACGATAAAGAGATCATCAATCCTACTTATCACTTATGGCTCAGGCAAGACAAACTTATTCAAATTGCCTTGCTTGCTTCTGTTGAACCAACACTCGCTTCTATGGTCGCCACTGTGGTTTGTTCTCGTGCAACATGGGACTCCTTGCATATTGCATATGCCAATAAATCTCAAACATGAATCTTTAGTCTACGAGATCACCTCAGTCTTTTAACCAAAGATACCAAGACAGTTGCTGAATATTTGTGGGAAATCTGAATAATTGTTGATGAGTTGGCTATAGCTGGTTCTTCTCTTTCCAATGATGAGTTGGTAGTTAAAGTATTAAGTGGATTGGGAACTGAATTTAAAACCATTGTATCTGCTGTACGAGCTAGAGAGTCGCCAATTTCATGGGAAGAATTTTCTGGACTACTTCTTGACGAAGAACTCACTATTACACACATGGACTCACCAAAATCTGCTGCTTCTATCACTGCTGTTGTGGCACAGAGTACTAGTTACCCTGGTAACTTTAGGCTAACTCAAAGGCATTATCAGCAATCAAATTATCAAAGCAGTCCATGGCGTAACAACCAAACTCGTAATATGAACCATAATTGGCGGTCACAAGCTCCACCTTCACAGCCCTTTATGAATCAAAAGGATGGATACAAGGTTGAAAATCGTCCTTATTGTCAATTATGCGATAAACCAGGCCATATAGCTAAAGTATGTCGATCACAATCACATAATCACATGGAGGCTAAGGCACATTTTGTAAGCCGTATTCAACAATAAGGAGCGCCGTGGATTGTCAATTCGGGAGCGTCACATCATATAACCTCAAATCCAAATAACTTTTCTGAAGTTCATGCCTACAATGGTCTAGAAGAAATCACAATGGGAAATGGTAATATGGTTCCTATTTCTCATATCGGTAAAATTAAATTAAACACTTCTGAGACTAAGTTTTCATTATCTGATGCGTTATGTGCTTCTGATGTCAAACAAAATTTGCTGTCAGTTTCTAAGTTTTGTTCTGATATCCAAACATCTATTGAATTATTTCCCTCTTATTTTTTGTGAAGGATCTGAGTACGGGAGCAGTGCTGGTAGGCGGCCCGAATAATTCTGGACTGTACGAGTGGTCTTCTCTCCAAATAAAACATCCTGTAGCCAATAATGTTTCTGTTACACTTTCATTATCTAGATGGCATCAATGCCTTGGTCACCCTAATTTTAGGACTCTCAAAATAGTCTTGCGTGATTTTTCTTTGCCTTGTCGTCACTCAAATGATTTTTCATGTAATGCTTGTAGCTGTAATAAAAGCCACTATTTATCATTTTCAAAAAGTTCAATTCAAACTCAAAGAGCATTACAAGTTGTGTATAGTGATCTATAAGGTCCTTCTCCGGTTCTATCTATTGACAAGAAACTTTATTATGTCATCTTTGTGGATCACTACACAAAATATATGTGGTTGTATACGGTCAAACATAAAAATGAAGTTTTATCACTTTTTCAGCAATATCAAATTCTTGTTAAAAACATTTCCAAACAAAAATATGTTCATTCTACATTGTTAGGTCACACACACTATAGAAGGGGGTTAAATACAGTGTATACTACAATTAAATTGAATTAAGAACACAAGTATGAAAAACAGAATAATCTTATTAATAAAACAATATTGCAATGGAACCGTTCTCTCTCAGTGATGAACAAATATCACGAGAGCTGCTAGCGTTACAATGAATAATATTCTCGATAATGATAACACTTATAGGGTAAACCCAATGTTGTGTTTATATACCACATAGTTACAAGATAATCTTCTAATTGATATCGAATATAAGTCTGCATCCAAAAATATATCAATTAGTTATCTTTTCCTCCAAGTCTTCTATTCTTCATAGAATTCTTCTCCATGCATATCTCTTCTTATTTTAGTCTTGATCTTCTTTCCTTTCAATCAACCGCCTTCCTTATCTGAAAGTCTTCTTAAGTCCTGATATTATCTCCTGATGAATATCTTCTGATATCTTAAGTTCTGATAACTTAAGTTCTGATATCTTAAATTCTGACTTTAGTATAAGTACTGATTTCCAGTTAAGTCCTGATTTGTCCTGTTACTCAAGATCTGAAAACTAAACACAAATCACTATTAGGCATGACATCACAAATATATCTAATAATCTCCCCCAACTTGTAAATTAGCATAATATACAAGTTCAATAGATATTTGATGATGTCAAAAACATTAAGTACAAATGCATATGAGAATTTGACTAGATAACTACAACTCACAGTCCTTGTAGCTTTTACCATCCTTAAAGTCTGATATCAGCTTTAGCCTGTATATCCTTCAAAATTTAACAGTTGTAGTCCTTGACTTGGCTTCAGTGTTTGATCTCTTGAATGTCAGGAATTGTTCTGAGATAGTTCTTCAAAAGAGTTCTCTCAACATATTCAAGTTCATTAATCATCCTCTTTTTAGCATCTTTAAGTTCAACTGTATCTTCTCATGTCTGAAAGATAGCAGCCCTGAGATCATTAATCTTTGCTTTCCTTATTTCCTGATCCAATCTGATCAGATAAGCTTTGTCAGTCTCCAGATTAAATTCAAGTCCCTTAATACCCAAAAATGTAGTGATTTTGGCAGTATTAGGCTTCATCTCAACTAGTTCTCCATTGTGAGTGATAAGTGGCATTTTATACCACTTAGAATGTCTTATAATGGCTTGAATTGATGTCTTGAAATCAAGTATTTTGTGTATTTGATGCGTTTTTCTAGTGTTTGTGCATTTCAGGGTATTAATTGTATTTTTGGAGAGATTTCATCAATAATAAGCCTTGGCATGTGTTTAGCATTGCAAGCGGGAAGATAGGAGCAGATTGCAGTGAAGAAACGGGAGAAAAACAGAGCATTTTCCAGAAGGGGTCTGAGCGCCCGCTCAGCTCTTCTGAGCGACCGCTCAGGAAGCTGAGCGCCCGCTCAGGAATGCTGAGCGGCCGCTCAGGGACGGAAAATTAGAATTATTATTTTGGACTCCTAATTCTGTTTAACTTCCAACTTCTGAGATATCTGGGATTTATGGGACTCCTATATAAGTAGTTTTCAGAGACGTTTCACAAAGGTTGGATCGTAGTATTAATTGAAGAGCGAAGAGATAAGGAAGAAGACCGTTTTAGCACACCGCAACGAAGAGGAAGCATATTTTCTTGTGATTTTTTATTTCGTTGTAACGTTGGATGATAGTTTTCTTTACTTTGAACCTATTTACTCTTGTGACGTACTCTGGTTTAATATAAGTAGTTTTAGTTATTATTCTTGTGTGTTAATATCATGTTTTCATATTAACCCATGATGACGATGAATGCTATCATGGGCTAATCGTGATCATGGGGTCGTAACGGATTTACTATGGAATTCTTTAGTTAGTTGTTTAATACCTTAGTGTGTGATGATTGTATGATATCTAGTATTGGTTGTGCTTATTCGTCTTATGTGCGTCACGAACATATAAGATAGGGTGTTAATCTCTTGTGAAGCGATGGTGGATCTTGAGATTTAGAACTTGCCATGCTAGCATAGGTTCATGTACGAGTATGCATGATTAGTGGGTAACTCTAACCATTTTATTTGCCCTGTGTAATCAAAAGGAATAACTTGTGCTTAAATCGTTATGTTGTCAATTTCTGTAGACATATAGGGACTCAACATAATTGATGCCTATTCAACTTCTATCTTAATTATGGATGTTTGGTAGAATGGTATTAGTACAATGAAAGTTGGCTTTTATCAGTTTCGTGTTGTTCGATTAATATCATCACTGTTGCATGCTAAGGGTAATAACAATGACTATTGAAGGAAGTAGTAATGAAGTTGTGATCTCATGTGTGTTTTAATATTGTTAATTTAAGTGTTAATTAAGTGCTTAATTCTCGTAGTTAATTGTAGTTAATAATTAGTTAATCAAGTCTAAGTGTTATTGTTTTAACATTGAGAAGTAATCATACATTGGTGAGTGAGTGTAATTAAACATAATTAGTCTGAGTCTCTGTGGGAACGGACTAGAAAGTTTTCTATATTACTTGCAAACGCGTATACTTGCGTATATTATTGGCGTGTGTTTTCGCCCTAACAAGTTTTTGGTGCCGATGTCGGGGACTCGGCGTATTTGTTTAGTTTATGTACTTACCATCAGTGGTCATTAGGACTCAGTGATTAAGGCGTGTTACTTATTGTTTTCGGTTGTGTTTCAGGTACCTTAGCGAGCGTTTATACAAACATGTTCTCGTACTCGCAAGAGGACTTTAGATACAGCTGAGGAGACAGACGAAGTTCTTGATATTCCGGAGAAGATAGAATTTGAAGATTCGGATTCCGGAAGTGAGCAGAAAGAGCCAGTAATCATGGGTGATCGTATTATTCTGGCAGATCCATCTCTTATGGACTTTTCTCGGCCTAAAATTGATGATATTCAGTCTAGAATCATGCACCCGGCTATTGAGGCCAATAACTTTGAAATCAAGCCGGGCACTATTCAGATGGTGCAGAATTCTGTTTCTTTCGGAGGTGTTGTGACTGAAGACCCTAACATGCACATAAGGAATTTTGTCGAGATCTGTAGTACTTTCAAATATAATGGTGTGACTGATGAGGCTATCAAGCTGAGGCTTTTCCCATTCTCACTGAGGGATAAAGCTAAGGACTGGTTACATTCTGAACCAGCTGGGTCTATCACTACTTGGCAAGATCTTGCGCAAAAGTTTCTGGTGAATTTTTATCCAATGGCGAAGACTGCGGCTATGAGGAGTGCTCTTACTCAGTTTGTGCAACAACCTTCAGAATCTATGTGTGAAGCTTGGGAGCGCTACAAGGAAATGTTGAGAAAGTGTCCACATCATGGAATGCCTGATTGGATGGTGATCACTGGTTTTTATAATGGTTTGGGGGCCCAATCTCGGCCTATGCTCGATGCAGCAGCTGGAGGCGCCTTGTGGGCCAAAAGCTATATCGAGGATTATAATCTTATTGAGACTATGGCTGTAAATAAGCATCAAAACCCAACTCAAAGGATGATTCCTGGGAAGGTAGCAGGTATTCTGGAAGTTGATGCAGCTACAGCTATTGTAGCACAGCTCCAAGCGCTGTCTATGAAGGTCGATTCTCTAGCCACCTATGGAGTCAATCAGATAGCTATGGTCTGTGAGCTTTGTGCAGGTTCTCATGCTACGGATCAGTGTTCTCTTGTTAATGAATTTTTTCAGTATGTAAATAATTATCAGCGACCGCAGCAGCCTGTGCCAGCTACTTATCATCCTAACAACAGAAATCATCCAAATTTCAGCTAGAGTAATAATCAGAATGCTATTCAGCAACCATATCAGCAAGGCGTAAGTAAATAGTTCAATCCACCTGGATTCCAGCAACCACAACATTATTCTCAAAGGCAATCATATCCTCAACAAGGAGGTGCAGCTCCACCCTCTAGTGCTAATTTTGAGGAACTTAAGCTGTTGTGCAAAAGTCAGGCGGTCTCTATCAAAACCTTGGAAAATCAAATCGGTCAAATAGCCAATGCAGTGCTTAATCGTCAACCTGGCACACTTCCCAGTGATACTGAAGTGCCAGGTAGGAAGGAAGCTAAAGAGCAAGTCAAGGCTATTACCTTAAGGTCTGGAAAAGTTACTGATGCTGAAAAAGCAAAAGAAGGAGAAGCTGAAGTTGGTAATGAAGAAGCTATGCAAAATGAGAAAGCGGCGGAACCAAGGAAGACTATTGTTGAACACACTCTGCCTGAGGGTAATACAGGGGAGAAACAACTCTATCCTCCACCACCTTTCCCTAAGAGATTGCAACAACAAAAGCTGGATAAGCAGTTCGGTAAGTTTCTGGAGGTGTTCAAGAAACTCCACATTAATATACCTTTCGCTGAGGCTCTGGAGCAAATGCCTAGTTATGTGAAATTTATGAAGAGTATTCTTTCAAGGAAGGTGAAACTGGATGACCTGGAGACCGTTGCTTTAACGGAAGAATGCAGTGATGTGCTGCAACAAAACTTACCTCCAAAGCTTAAATATCCAGGTAGCTTCACCATTCCTTGTACCATTGGCAAGTTGTCTTTTAACAAGTGCCTCTGTGATTTGGGAGCAAACATCAATCTGATGTCGTTGTCGATCTTCAAAAAGTTGAACTTGCCTGATCCAAAGCCCACCTACATGTCTCTAAAATTGGCTGATCGTTCTATTACATACCCACGAGGCATAGTGGAGGATGTGCTAGTAAAGGTGGATAAGCTCTTCTTTCCTGCAGACTTTGTTATTCTGGATTTCGAGGAAGATAAGAAGATTCCCATAATCTTGGGGAGACCTTTCTTGGCTACAGGCCGTACCTTGATAGATGTGCAAAAAGGTGAACTTACTATGAGGGTGTAGGATCAGGATGTGACATTCACTGTATTCAAAATGATGAAATTCCCTACAGAAGATGAGGAGTGCTTAAAAGTGGATTTGATTGATTCTGCGGTTACTTCAGAACTTGATCATATGCTAATGTCTGATGCATTAGAGAAAGCCTTAGTGGGGGATTTTGACAGTGATGATGAGGATGGCAATGAGCAACTACAATATCTAAATGCTTCTCCTTGGAGGCGAAAGCTAGGCATGCCATTTGAATCTCTTGGTACTTTAGACCTCAAAAATGCTGAAGGAAAGCTCAAACCATCTATTGAGGAAGCACCTACCTTGGAGCTTAAACCATTTCCTGAACACTTGAGGTATGCTTTTTTAGGTGATGCATCTACTTTACCTGTTATTATTGCATCTGAACTTTCAGGTAGTGAGGAGGACAAGCTCTTGAGGATCTTAAGAGAATTCAAATCGGCTATCAGATGGATTATAGCAGATATCAAGGGGATCAGCCCTTCATACTGCATGCATAAGATTCTGCTAGAGGAGGGTAGTAAGCCGACTGTTGAGCAACAGCGCAGACTTAATCCTATCATGAAAGAAGTAGTGAAGAAATAAATTCTGAAATGGATGGATGCATGAATCATTTATCCTATTTCTGACAGTTCTTAGGTGAGCCCCGTGCAATGTGTACCTAAGAAAAGAGGTATTACTGTGGTAGCAAATGAGAAGAACGAGCTCATCCCCACTCGAACAGTCACAGGATGGAGGGTATGCATGGACTACAGAAAGTTGAACAAGGCCACGAGGAAGGATCACTTCTCTCTTCTATTTATTGATCAGATGCTTGACAGGCTGGCCGGTCACGAGTATTATTGTCTTCTGGATGGTTATTCAGGGTATAATCAGATATGTATTGTACCAGAGGATCAAGAAAAGACTACCTTAACTTTTCCATTTGGCACATTTGTTTTTCGCAGAGTTTCATTTGGCTTATGTGGCGCACCGGCCATTTTTCAGAGATGTATGATGGCTATATTCTCTGATATGATTGGAAATAATGTCGAGGTGTTCATGGACGACTTCTCCGTCTTTGGACATTCGTATGATGAATATTTGAATAATCTTCGTGCAGTACTCAAAAGATGTGTGGAAACTAATTTGGTGCTCAATTGGGAAAAATGTCACTTTATGGTGCATGAAGGCATTATTCTTGGGCATAAGGTCTCTAGTAAGGGTCTCGAGGTGGACAAAGCCAAGGTGGGAGTCATTAAAAATCTTCCACCACCTATTTCAGTGAAAGGAATCCGTAGTTTTTTTGGTCATGCGGGTTTTTATAGGCGTTTCATCAAGGACTTTTCGAAGATATCTAAGCCGTTGTGCAACTTGCTTGAGAAGGATGTGCCTTTCAAATTTGATGATGAATGCTTGACGGCATTCGAGATTCTCTAGAAGAGTTTGATAACTGCACCAGTTATTACAGCACCTGACTGGACAGAGCCTTTTGAGATGATGTGTGATGCGAGTGATTATGCGGTGGGCGCAGTTCTTGGGCAGCGCAAGAATAATCTCTTTCATGTGGTCTACTATGCTAACAAGACCTTAAATGGAGCTCAAATGAACTACACCACTACTGAGAAGGAGCTCTTAGCTATAATCTTTGGTTTCAAAAAATTTCGATCTTATTTGCTTGGGACAAAGGTGACAGTGTTCACTGATCATGCGGCCATTCGTTATTTGGTTTCCAAGAAGGATTCGAAGCCCAGACTCATTTGTTGGGTGCTCTTGCTACAGGAATTTGAGTTAGAGATCAAGGATCGAAAAGGTACTGAGAATCAAGTAGCTGACCATCTTTCTAGATTGGAGAATTCCGAGTCTACTTCACATGATAAGACTTTGATCAACGAATCTTTTCTGGATGAGCAGTTGTTCGCAGTTCAAGAGGAAGAGCTATGGTTCGCAGATATTGTGAATTATCTTATCAGTAATATAATGCCTTCTAATTTGAATACAGCTCAAAAGAAGAAGTTTCTGCATGAGGTGAAGTGGTATATGTGGGATGAACAATATTTGTTTAGACAGGGAGCTGACCAGATCATCAGGAGATGTATCCCATTCTATGAGACGGAGGGGATATTATGAGACTGCCACTCCACAGTTTATGGTGGACATTATGGTGGTGAGAAGACGGTAGCTCGTATTCTGCAAGCAGGTTTTTTCTGGCCTACGTTATTTAAGGATGCTCATCAGTTCGTTTTAAAGTGTGATCGTTGCCAAAGAGTGGGAAATCTTACGAGAAGGGATGAGATGTCGTTAAATGTGATGCTTGAAGTCGAGGTCTTTGATGTTTGGGGAATCGATTTCATGGAGCCATTTGTCTCGTCCTACAATAATCAGTACATCTTGCTGGAAGTCGATTATATCTCAAAATGGGTAGAAGTCAAAGCTCTGCCGACGAATGATGCAAAGGTAGTGTTGAATTTTCTTCATAAGCAGATTTTCACAAGGTTTGGAACGCCACGAGTAATCATAAGTGATGAAGGGTTGCATTTCTGTAACGGTAAGTTCACTTCTATGATGCAGCGCTACAATGTGAATCATCATGTTGCTACTGCCTATCATCCACAAACGAATGGTCAAGCGGAAGTGTCTAAGAGAGAAATCAAGCGAATTTTAGAGAAGGTTGTTTGTCCGTCAAGGAAGGATTGGTCTTTAAAGCTCGATGAAGCTGTTTGGGCTTACAGAACAGCATATAAGACTCCACTTGGGATGTCCCCGTTTCAACTTATGTATGGTAAGGGATGTCATTTACATGCGGAGCTTGAGCATAAGGCTTATTGGGCATTGAAGAAGTTGAACCTGGATCTAGATGCAGCTGGAAAGAAGAGAATGCTTCAGTTAAATGAACTTAATGAATTTCGACTCCAAGCGTACGAGAACAACAAAATGTACAAGGAAAAAGTGAAAAGGTGGCATGACAGGAAGTTATATCCTAAGTCATTTATGCCGGGACAACAAGTTCTTTTATTCAACTCTCGTCTCCGACTTTTTCCTGGGAAGTTGAAATCAAGGTGGTCTGGACCTTTTATTGTTAAAACTGTGTTTCCACATGGAGCGGTGGAGATTTTTGAGAATGATCCGGACCAAGCATTCAAGGTTAATGGTCAGCGTTTGAAGCATTACTATGGGGACACGACAAACCGGGAAGTGGTTAGTGCCGTTTTGTTGTCAACTTGATTAAGGTACGCTACATCAAGCTAATGACGAAAAAGAAGCACTTCTTGGGAGGCAACCCATGATTTGTTGTTACTGGAACACTTAGAAGTTAGTAACCTATCCAAAACCACAAAAAAAATCAGAAAAATAGGGCAAGAATTTTTTTTTCCAGAAAACTCCTGAGCGCCCGCTCAGCTCTGCTGAGCGACCGCTCAGGGGCCGACTGGCAGAATTTTTTTTTAAGCTTTATAAAAATTCAAAAAAAATCTGAAAATAAAAAAAAAACAAAATACAGCCCCATTACCCACGACCTATTTCCCTATTATCCCATGTTTTTAACCCTCAAACCCACTCCTAATCAAATTTTACCCTAATCTCTACCCTATATATACATACAACTATTCCATATACTCCCCATACACTTTCAAACCTTAAACTCTCTCCCATATTCAAAAACACAAATCTTAAACACTTTTTCTCAGTTTCGATGGCACCCAAGAGAATGATTCGGAGTTCTTGCAGAGTGGAACCATCCCCAGGAATTTCAATTGCGCTCATATTCATAGCAGTAGCACTGTTCCTACTGCTGATTCTTCAAAGGGTACTGCTGCGAGGCCTCGTTTGTTTGATAGGGCTGCTGAGGAGGAGTATACTAGGCTTCTGGGAAAGCCAATTTTGAAGGAGAGGGGGTTCTTACCATCGGAGAGGGATGGTGAGTTGTTGCCTATGATTGCTGAGAAGGGTTGGATTGCTTTCTGTGAGTCTCCTGAAGCAGTTTCGATGTGCGTTGTTCGCGAGTTCTATGCGAACGCGAAGGCTGAAAAGAATGGGTATTCTGTTGTACGGGGGATGACGGTGGATTATCACCCTGTGGCGATTCGCCGTGTGATTGGGCAGCAACAGAGGAAGCCCACAGAGGAGAATTGGAATGAGAAGACTGCTGAGGATTTTGACTTGGATTTGATTTGTGCTACTCTCTGTAGGCCGGGCACAGTTTGGACCTTTAAGACCGGGACTAACGAGTATCGCCATTTTCCGGCGATCGTGATGAATAGGTATGCCCGCGTATGGAATGCTTTTATTTGCGCTAATATTATGCCTACTTCACATGCACATGAGGTCACAGTTGAGAGAGCACAGTTGTTAGGGGGTATTTTGAATGAAGAGTACTATGTGGACCTTGGTGAGTCCATCTAGCAAGGAATTCTGAAGTTTTTGAGGGGAGCTAAGCACATGAACATCCCTTATGCATCCACGGTTACAAAGCTTTGCCGAGCAGTGGGAGTTCAATGGTCGTCTCACGAGCAGTTGCAGTTGCCGGCCGCTCCCATTGACTCCGGGACTCTGAATGCGATGCAGGAGTGGACTGGCGGAGAGCCCGAGGAGCATGGGCTGGGTTATCGTCTTTCAGGAGGGCGTCCAGCACGCGGTGCTACCATAGCGAGACTAGGGCGTGATGATGCTGGTTCTTCTAGAGCTCAAGAGGGTGCTGGGATGGCTGATGCCCAGTATAAGAGGCTGTCAAGGAGGATGGATGCTATGTACAAGACGCAGAGCAGGTTTGCTCAAGAGCTCACCCTTGCGCTTGGGACTGCTTTTAAAGGCCTTGGAGCTGACATCCAGTGACCAGTTTTTGGTAAGGACTGCATATCTGCCTCCTGATACTCCACCCTCTGAGGGTGATGATGATGATCTCTCCGAGTAGGTATACCCTGTGTTCCTTTCTACTACCTTCACTGGGGACAGTGAAGATTTTATGTTTGGGGGTGGTAGTTAAGGAATATTTTGTGTGTGTGTCATATAGTTGCATATTCATGATAGTTTAGTTCATATAGTTGAATATTTTTTTCCATATAGTTTTTTATTTTATAGATTTATTTATCATGTCATGTAGCTCATGCATACACCATGATCCCTTTTGCGTTGCTTTTCCAATTAATTTGTGATGTTGATGCGAGTGTAGTGATAGCGTTAAAGTGATGTTGAGTCTTGTAGGTTGACATGCATGCTAGAAACACTTATAATTTCACTAAGTCTTAGAGAATGCTTAGGGACTAGATTGTTGTTATGGTTTGATGGTTTTCGAGGTTAATCTATTGATTATGCTTATAATTTATAATAGGTTCTTAGTGATAAAAAGCATGAAAAGAAAAATTGGAGTAAAAAGTGGAATTCATTGCTAATTGTGGCTAGGCGTCAAATGGCTAGTAGCCGGCTCGTATTTTTATGCGAGTAGTCTAGCGTTGAGCAAGATGGAGCGAAACGCACTTGCTCAGAAATTTTGAAAAAAAAAGGAAAAAAAAATAGAAAAAGAAAAAAAAATAGAGAGTTAATGCATAATTGATCACGAGTGGGCTTTTTGGTATTCGAGTTATTAAGTTCTTAGGGGACTTTGTGCCTAGTGACCTAAGGCTTTTATAGTCTGGGATCCGCTAACCTAACGTTCGCTACATGGATGCCATTGTATAAGTCTTTTGTCGACCTCACTCATTGCACGGTCAAATAAGCATTTGTGGTTGTGTTAAATAAAAAAGCGTGATTCCGTAATAAGCTCCAGTAATCTTAAAGTGTTATAAGTCATTTTGTGCCTAGAATTTTATTCTTCGTATAATTGTGTGATTACCTTGAGGATAGTCGAGTTATAGTAATTGATCTAGTTTTGAAGCATATCTGTTAAGCATTTGCACACACCACATTTCCGGTGGAATGTTAGTTTGCATGATTTGATTGATCTTTATTCGCCTAATTGCATTTGTTGAGATGTATTAAGTTGGTTGGTTTAGTCATAGTAAGGGGGATCGTTGCATTTCATATAGATTGCATTCATGCATATTTTTGTTTTGTTTTTGAGTCTGTGACGCTTGAGGACAAGCATCGATTTAAGTTTGGGTGTGTGATAAGTGGCATTTTATACCACTTAGAATGTCTTATAATGGCTTGAATTGATGTCTTGAAATCAGGTATTTTGTGTATTTGATGCATTTTTCTAGTGTTTGTGCATTTCAGGATATTAATTGTATTTCTGGAGAGATTTCATCAATAATAAGCCTTGGCATGTGTTTAACATTGCAAGCGGGAAGATAGGAGCAGATTGCAGTGAAGAAATGGGAGAAAAATAGAGCATTTTCCAGAAGGGGTCTGAGCACCCGCTCAGGAATGCTGAGCGGCCGCTCAGGGACGGAAAAGGTGATATGTTGAGCTCTTTCTACGTGAAAATGCACTAGAGCACTTATGGCTTTTGTAAATCTCGCACTTCTCTCCATACAAGTAGTGCCTCAAATCTTTAGGGCAAAACTATTGCCACGAGCCCAAGCTCATGGGTGGGGATATCGAACTTTATATTCCCTTAATTATCTTGACGCGTACGCGATTACCTTGCTGTGCTGTATAAGAAGCACCCTAATTCCTTATGCGAAGCGTCACTACAATTCACAAAATCTCCTTTTTCATTCGGCAACGCCAACATAGGGGCCGCCACTAACCTTTGCTTTAGTTGTTAAAAGCCTTTCTCGTATTTCTCTGTCCATTCAAACTTCTTAGTCTTACGAGTAAGCCGTGTCAAAGGGGCTACTATCTTTACAAACTTGAACAAACCTCCAGTAGTGACCGGCCAATCCTACCTCTGGTAATTTCCCTAACCATGGTCATCAATTCCTTAGTGGTCCTTTATTCATTCTTGTCAGGATCCTCCACAGAATCCTCCTCAGCCACAATCCCTTTTAGGACAACATCCTCAACCGCTACATCCTCAATATGAACATCATATGGTCCTGCGTTAGGACGCTCTATCGGATCCACAATCCAATCTCCAATTAGTAATAAAACATCATCACGCTGTTGCTCCTCATCCTCAGGGTTCGGAGTCCCGCTACTATATACGATAACGAACTACGCTTCTATCACGATATTTATAAGGGTTCCCATAAGGGTTTTAACTGTCAGTACTACGTTAGGTAACCCGACTATGAACTTGGCAAGAGTTCTTATTATCTTAGTGAACTTACTATCTTAACGTCACATCATCTCTGAGGTTTATAACGCTTAGCTCTTATACCATTTCTGTAACACCCCCAAATCCGGGGTCGGGGATTCGGGTTGTCACGAGTTCCATTTCCTTTATCAATACTTAATCTTAACAGTCAACCAACTACTGAGTACTGTGACCCAACAATATACACACACACACACACCACAAGTTATAGTCTCAGAGATGAATACCAAAAATAACAAAAGTCATTTTATTCCACAATTATAAACCGTTACGCCTTAAAAGGGTTTCTGAATAAATTTACATTTCCTTGCCATTATTACAATTCATATAGATACATAAGTCTGGTACATCAGAAGTTGAAAGTCTAGCCTATTGGTAATTTCTACCTCAGCTACGGCGGCATCGACGCTTCCAGAAAACTGCGGAACGTTTCCTAACCGCTTGCGAATTGGAAGCTTGGTCCTATTCATCTTTTTTATCTGTTGTTGAGTGATGAAAGAAGAAAGCAAGGGTGAGCAACAAGTCCACCGAAATAATATGTATAATAATTAACAATATATGAGCATTCTCATAGTACTCATGAAAGTCTTGGTCAAGAGGAAATGAACCAAGCTGATATCTTAACGCGACCAAGTCGCAAAATATTCAGTATATATATACATATATACTTTTCACAATCTTTGAAATCCTCTGTCATGTATAATATACACAGAGTTCCAGTTTATAATTGTATGAAAATATCGTTGCAAGGTGATCTCATATATCTAACCTTGTCTCAATGTTTTTCTGAAAATCTTTGACATGCATAAGATAATCATTTACTAGATATAAGTTTAAAATATGAAGTTACAAGATACTCCAATATACTTATATCTTTTCCGAATACTACTTGAACTACCACCTTCAAGTTATAATTAGTTCATCCCATAGATTAAGCTACAAGACAAAACTTGTATAGAATCAATCTTTAAAATATCATCAAAATAAAATGAAGTTACGAGATACTTAATTTGATGCAAACATCATTTTGAAAACTTGACCCTTCCAACACTCAACAATCGCCCAACCGTAGCCTTTCTATCGAAGTGCTCTGGGTAGTGTTGCAGAAATATCCAATTGGATGATGATCTCATTACGGGAGTTTGCCGCGCCAGGAAGACCACTTACGATGATCAGTCGTAGTAGTACAACCCCACCATTTTCTACATGTACAGGAGAACCTGTCGGATTTACTTGTCAACCGAACACTAGACTCCTAAGGAATAGACCGTCTTAGCGGAACTTCCAGGCCATTTGGGCCAATATAATAAGGCTGGGCCGGCGCTACTCGACCACTTACGCCACTCCTAGCTCAGATGAAATCCATGACTCTGAAACGTAAAGCTCGTCCCCCCTTTCCCCAAGTAGGACTTGGGAAAAGGGGGGACGAGCTTTACGTTTCAGAGTCATGGATTTCATCTGAACTAGGAGTGGCGTAAGTGGTCGAGTAGCGCCGGCCCAGCCTTATTATATTGGCCCAAATGGCCTGGAAGTTCCGCTAAGACGGTCTATTCCTTAGGAGTCCAGTGTTCGGTTGACAAGTAAATCCGACAGGTTCTCCTCTACATGTAGAAAATGGTGGGGTTGTACTACTACGACTGATCATCGTAAGTGGTCTTCCTGGCGCGGCAAACTCCCGTAATGAGATCATCATCCAATTGGATATTTCTGCAATACTACCCAGAGCACTTCGATAGAAAGGCTACGGTTGGGCGATTGTTGAGTGTTGGCAGGGTCAAGTTTTCAAAATAATGTTTGCATCAAATGAAGTATCTCGTAACTTCATTTTATTTTGATGATATTTTAAAGATTGATTCTATACAAGTTTTGTCTTGTAGCTTAATCTATGGGATGAACTAATTATAACTTGAACGGTGGTAGTTCAAGTAGTATTCGGAAAAGATATAAGTATATTGGAGTATCTTGTAACTTCATCTTTTAAACTTATATCTAGTAAATGATTATCTTATGCATGTCAAAGATTTTCAGAAAAATATTGAGACAAGGTTAGATATATGAGATCACCTTGCAACGATATTTTCATATAGTTATAAACTGGAACTCTGTGTATATTATACATGACAGAGGATTTCAAAGATTGTGAAAAGTATATATGTATATATATACTGAATATTTTGCAACTTGGTCGCGTTAAGATATCAGCTTGGTTAATTTCTTCTTGACCAAGACTTTCATGAGTACTATGAGAATGCTCATATATTGTTAATTATTATACATATTATTTCGATGGGCTTGTTACTCACCCTTGCTTTTTTCTTTCATCACTCAACAACAGATAGAAAAGATGAACAGGACCAAGGTTCCAATTCGTAAGCAGTTAGGAAACGTTCCGCAGTTTTCTAGAAGCGTTGATGCCGCTGTAGCTGAGGTAGAAATTACCAATAGGCTAGACTTTCAACTTCTGATGTACCAGACTTATGTATCTATATGAATTGTAATAATGGCAAGGAAATGTAAATTTATTCAGAAACCCTTTTAAGGCGTAACGGTTTATAATTGTGGAATAAAATGACTTGTGTTATTTTTGGTATTCATCTCTGAGACTATAACTTGAAGGTGTGTGTGTGTGTGTATATTGTGGGGTCACAGTACTCAGTAGTTGGTTGACTGTTAAGATTAAGTATTGATAAGGGAAATAGAACTCGTGACAACCCGAATCCCCGACCCCGGATTTGGGGGTGTTACATTTAAGATTAGTATCTTCAAGTTCATATTTCTTATCTACCAGTGACAGATCATTCAAGAGTTTGACAAATCTATCATATAAACCAGTTAATGACTCATCAGGTTTTGAGTCAAAGCGCTCATACTCTTGAGTGAGTATAGTCCTCATGTTCTTCTTAATTGCATCAGTTCCCTGGTATCTTGTCTCTAAGGCATCCCATATCTCCTTTGCAGTCTTGCAGTTAATTACCCTGTTTGACATGATATTATCAATGGCACTATGCAGCAAATGCCTTTCCTTTGCATCCTTGGCAATGGATGAGATATCTTTAGCTATATACTCACTTTTCTCCTTTGGCACAGTCCTTGCTAGCTGACCTGCAACTACAATAGAGAGCTTGGTTGGCTTATGTGGTCCTTCATTAATTCTGTCAAGGTATTATGGATCTGTAGATTCCATAAACATAGTCATCCTCACTTTCCATATGGGATACTCAGAAGGTCTCAGTATGGGAATCCTAATAGTCTCATATCGATTATGGATTTGAGTCTTTGGAGTTTCTTCAGTTTTGGTGGGCTTGGTTGGAGTTTTTTCTTCTTCAGATATGATTGTTTTGGATCTTTACTGTATATGTGTTAACAGATTGGCTCTGATACCACTTGTTAGGTCACACACACTGTAGAAGGGGGTTGAATACAGTGTATACTACAATCAAATCGAATTAAGAACACAAGTATGAAACACAGAATAATCTTATTAATAAAACAGTATTGCAATGGAACTGTTCTCTCTCAGTGATGAACAAATATCACGAGAGCTGCTAGCGTTACAATGAATAATATTCTCGGTAATGATAACACTTATAGTGTAAACCCTATGCTGTGTTTATATACCACACAGTTATAAGATAATCTTCTAATTGATATTGAATATAAGTCTGCATCCTAAAATATATCAATTAGTTATCTTTTCCTCCAAGTCTTCTATTCTTCATAGAATTCTTCTCCATGCATATCTCTTCTTGTTTTAGTCTTAATCTTCTTTCCTTTCAATCAACCGCCTTCCTTATCTGAAAGTCTTCTTAAGTCCTGATATTATCTCATGATGAATATCTTCTGATATCTTAAGTTCTGATAACTTAAGTTCTGATATCTTAAGTTCTGACTTCAGTATAAGTCCTGATTTCCAGTTAAGTCATGATTTGTCCTGTTAGTCAAGATCTGAAAACTAAACACAAATCACTATTAGACATGACATCACAAATATATCTAACATACACAGATGGGGGTGGAGAATTTCAAGGCATGAGCTCATATCTTGCTTCACAGGGTATTGAACATTTAATGTCCCCACCATACACACCACAACAAGTGGCTTTAGCAGAACACCGTCATCGTCAAACTCTTGAAACAACCAAAACATTATTATATGAAGCATCACTACCCTCAATTTTTTGGTCATTTGCATGCTCTCATGCTGCTTACTTGATTAACCGTCTTCCTACTCAAGACAATCCATATTCCTCCCCATATGAGTCACTTTTTCATTGTCCACCTGATTATACCAAATTACGAGTGTTTGATTGTTTGTGTTATCCGTGGCTTAGGCAATATGCGTCTCATAAACTCCAACCAAGATGTTCTCCATGTATTTATCTTGGTTTCTCTGTTAAATACTACTTTCATCAGTGTTATGATCCTCAAGTTTCAAAACTCTATCTATCTCATGATGTCATCTTTCTAGAAAATAAATTCCCCTATAAGGATATGTTTTCTCACATTCGATTGTCTTCTGTGAATATTGATTGGGTACCTCTTCCTGATTCTTCACCAGAGTTTGTTCCCAACTCTAATTCACCATCAATTATCAGTCAAATGTTTCCCACTGTGTCATTATCTCTCCCATCTCCAATTCTACTCCCTCAGCACATTTCCACTTCTGTCCAGACACAATCACTGACTGTCTTGCCCACTGCTTCTGCATGTCAGGAAGTAACACCTCTGAGAACTACTGACAATGATTGTTTTACTTCATTAGGTCATACTACTAAATCTGAACCACTTTGTGTTGACAGTCAATTGTCTTAAAACTTTAATGTTTCACAGCCGCAAGAGGTATCAACCTCTCATCCAATGACAAGAGCACAAAATAATATTTTTAAACCGAATAAGTTCGATGGTTTTACAGCTGTGCCTTCTAGCATGTACACACCAGTCTCTTTTAAACAAGCACAAAAATATGCCCATTGGCGTGATGCTATGCAAGCAGGGTATACTGCTTTATTACAAAATAAGACATGGGTTTTAGTACTGCCTACTATCTCCCAAAATGTTGTTGATTGCCGATGGATTTTTAAAATCAAACAAAATTCTGATGGTTCGGTTGAGCGCTACAAGGCTCGGCTTGTTGCCAAGGGTTTCACTCAGCGCCCAAGAATTGATTTTTACAATACTTTTAGTCTGGTAATCTACAATTCATCTTGTCTTGTCTATTGCAGTTAAATCTTGCTAGAATATTCGACAACTAGATATTAATAACGCATTTCTTTAAGGTCATTTAGATGAAGAAGTTTACATGAGGCAACCTCCAGGATTTGTAAGTTCACAATACCCTCACTATGTCTGCAAACTTCGGAAACCCATCTACAGACTTAAGCAGGCTTCTCGTTCATGGTACAGTGCCTTAAAATTCTACTTGATTATTATTGGTTTTTCTAAATGTAATAACCCCCAAAATTTTTAACTTTTTGTA
This sequence comes from Apium graveolens, assembly GCF_009905375.1. Lineage (NCBI taxonomy): Eukaryota > Viridiplantae > Streptophyta > Magnoliopsida > Apiales > Apiaceae > Apium > Apium graveolens. Next base: position 205,640,316 of record NC_133649.1, on the reverse strand, counting down.
ACCCTTGTGAATAGTGTTTTAGCTGAATGAGAAAACTTTTCATGCCACACTATGTAGGGGTTCTGTTATGGATATTCTGAGATTTTATTAGTACTCTATACGGTATATGAGTGTATGTAAAGATCGTCAGAATCCAATTCCGAACACTTTGGTTTTTCCCGGAAATCCACTAGATACGGAGAGAATTGAGTATAAGGTAACAGGATAAAAAGGATTAAATTAAAGGATTATAATAGAGGATCATAAAAAGGAATATAATGTATTGAGAAAGGTTAAGGGAACCTAAGTAATAAGATCCCGGGTATGATCCTTCAAACGATAAACGAGAACGAAAGTTAAGCGAACCGTATAACAGATCAGCGGTCATTAGGCAAACAATTAGGAAGTTAATCAAAGGGATTAGAGTGAGTGATGTCACCCAACCAATGAGAGGAGGACAAAGAGGGAAGGATGACATCACAACATGACCTAGGCATGACATGGGAAGGAAGGAGATGTGGTGGCTTTTTAACCATACAAAATCAAGGGCAAATAGGTAATTGACTAAATCAAACACAAAAACAAATCAACCAAGCCAAGCAAATTCATTCTTCATCAAAATCAAAAAGAAACCAAGGCATTGTTCTTGAGAGCTCTCGGCTTTTTACTATTGCAAAAGGCAAGAAATTCAAAATCAAAGATCCAAGCTTCCTAAATTGGTGAGTTAATTCCCTAATCATCTTCATGCTTAGTTAGGGCTATATCATGAGTTTAAGCCATAAATTCCTTCTCAATCTTCTTCATTTAATCAAAGAAGAAGACAATGAATAGTGTTTTCAAGTTTTTAACTTGAAATTTTTCTTGTTTTCCTTGCAGATCCAAGCATTCCTAAGACTTCTCAAAGCTTCTTAAGGCTTCCTAGCTACTCCCACCACTTCAAGGAAGGTATATCATCTCCAAACCCTAGATTCCTATGTATTATAAGATGATTTTGATTAGTAGGGTGATATTGTAGCTTGATGTTGGTGATTTAGAGTTTGGGATTGAAATTGTATTGAAATGGAATGGTAAATGTTGTTGTTTTGATTAAAAGAACTTAAGTATGGTTAAAGTTAAGCTTAGGCATAATTATGAATGTTAAAATTGAATTGGTTGGGGTTGTTATGATGTGATAAGGATGGATGTGGGTTGTATGTTGGATTTGAGGTTGAATTGGGTTGGTTTTGAATGGTTTAAAATTGGGAAATCGCGTAAACATAGCCGTCGTAACGTCCGATTTTCTTTAGACTGTTTTTGTGCATAACATTAGGACCCGAGAACCCCCTGCTAGATTATGACCATTGCTATGTTTAGATAGCTCATGTTACGAGCTTCGTTTTGATATGTAGTTCGTTCGATTCCGATGCACGGTTTAGGAGAAACGACCGTTTCATGTAACGGCGTTTCGCGAACGAAACTTTTCCCCTTGCCTTACTTTGAAACATAGGTTAAAGACCAAAAAAGGTTAATTAATGTATGAAACATTTATGGTAAGTGTGTTAGGCAGTTGGTAAGACACTCGCGAAGGAATCGCCTTAAAACTCATAAAGGTTAAATTATTAAAAATGGTGGAACCGAGGGTACCCGAGTGACTTAAGCGAGTCAGTAAGCGCAAAACAAGCGTTAGAGTCTAAGTTAGTTAAAGTATAGATTTACAAGTGACTTTGGTTTAATTCCAACTTACTTTTTATTTATAGGTTACCAGACTCGTCCCGAGCCTTTTATCACCCCAAGTCGCTCAGGCAAGTTTTCTACCAGTTATAACTGTTGTTGTGATGTATATATGTATTTGCATTATCTTGCGATAGATGCATGTTGGTTAATTAGCAAATGTTGCAATATATTGAAGCATGCTGCTATGGTATATATATGCATGCCTGTTTCGTATTCTTTCCATATATATCTGTTGATTCAGTTGATAATACCTATGCTAGAGGATAGCGGTAATTTGCATATACCCTTAGTATAGGGACCCAAAGGTGAAAATATTTTCTAAAACCGGGAGTCGAGGATTCCGAGTAGATTTTGTATATATGGATATAAATATATATATATATATATATATACTTATATATATATATATGGTCATAATTTTCAAAACTATTAATCGAATAAGGTTTATTCGATAACTTTAACTTTATTTTATTATTGAATATTATTTCGAATATTATTCGAAGGCTTATGACTCCTTTATATTAAATGAATATTATTTTGAATATTCATTCGAGGACTTATGACTCCTTTTATTTATTATTTGAATATTATTTGAATAATTCATTCGAGGGCTTATGACTCTTTTATATTATTTATTGAATATTATTTGAATATTCATTCGAGGGCTTATGACTCAGTTTATATTATTTAATGAATATTATTTGAATATTCATTTGAGGATCTATGACTCCGATTATTTGCTGAGATATATTCTTTATTTTATTAAAGAATAAGGTGTCAATAATCAAACTTATTTTCGATTATTCAAATAAAGATAGTACTTTCATATAAGTATATCTTTGGTTATTTAATACTCGTTTCAAGTATAAGTTTTAATACTTCTACTTCAATTAAAGATTATTCTTTATGGGAATATTATTTAAATAATAATATTCAGACATTTTCTAAAATTTTGGAGACTGATTTACTTCATTAAATCAGCTTTACTCCAAACACTCTTTAAAGTGTTTTCGAGTCTTCAAAATGATTTTTAAAAGTTAGAGCGGATCCCAAAACTCATTTTTATATTTAAGATCTTCCTTTTTAAGGGGATTTAAATACTCGCTCAAAATCTGAGGGATCCGGCTCTGTGGTGTATTTTATATTCGCAACACGGTTGCAGTTTTGGTAAATGAATTGATTACTTACCCAACGTTCGGGAAGTAAGTCCATCTATTGAGTCGGCATAAGCAACATGGGCTCAGTGAGCGTCCATGATAGTGTAAGTGGCTCAGTAGGAGTTCATCAAATGCATAAGTGGCTGAGTGGCAGTCCAGCATAAGGTCCTATTACGACCAGGGTGATGACCAGTGGAGAATTCGTCCATCTACTAGTAGAAAAGGTTACTTATGGGTATCTTTGCCTGATCAGCAAGATATCTGGTTTATGCCAAATTCTTTTCCTTTCCAAATTTATTGGATATTGCAATTCTGTTTATACTTTACATGACAGAGGTTTTAAGGAAATTGTATAAAGAAGATATATATGTGGATATATATATATATCAGAACTTAATGAAGTATATCATAACTTCATTTCCTTTAATAATATTTCAAAGATTTAATCTATTCAAATCTTGTCTTGTAGTCTCATCTATCTGATTAACTGTTGAAAGCTCATTATACTTTGAACAGTGGTAGTTCAAGCAGCTTTTTAAATGATATAAGTATAGTGAAGTATTTGGTAACTTCATCCCTTGTTTTTACTTATATCTAGTAAGTAATTATCTTACGCATGATAAAAGATTCTAGTAAGTATCCATTTAGATACTTATATTATTGTTATCACTATATATTATCTTGCGAGCTATAAGGCTCACTCTTGCTTTATTTCTTCATCACACAACAACAGTTAGGAAAGATGGCCAGACTCCAGCAGACCCAGCGCAAGCGCGTGGGAAGCGTCCCGCGTCTTCCCGATGATGTTGTAGCTGCTATAGCTGCAGAGGTAGATCTATTTGTAGATCAGACCATCTACTTTTGAGAATCAATTATGTATAATTATAACTTGTGGCAGATAATGGCAATTAACTGTAAATTTATCAAGTAATCATTTTGGGTTGTAATAACTTTTAAATTGTGGATTCAAAGACTTGTACTTATTTCAATTTCATCTATGAGACTATAACGGGTTGTGGTGTGTGTGTTAGTGTGGGGTCACATCATAAGGTTATTTATTATTAATTAAGTGAAGTGATATTGTGGAAAGAAAGACCGTGACGACCCGGATCCCCGACCCCGGATCTGGGGGTGTTATAGAAATGGTATCAGAGCTAAGCGTTATAAACCTCAGAGATGATGCGACGATATAATAACAAACTCACAATGATAATAAGAACTCTTTCCAAGTTCATGGTCAGACTACTTAAAGTAGTGCTGACAGTTAAAACCCTTACGGGAACCCTTATAAGTATCATGATAGTAACTTAGCTCGTTTAATGTGTAGGCGCCTGAGATAGAGGACCCTGAGATGTTCGAGCGTGAACATGATGAGGCACTGCTAGATGTTGAGGATCAGGAGGAGCCTGAGATGGAGGAGGATGAGGAGGACCCCTCAGAGGAGTCAGAGACGGAGGTCATTGCTATTTCAGATGAGGAGGACCCCTCAGAGGAGTCAGAGACAGAGGTTATTGCTATTCCAGAATGAGGAGGACCCTGGATGAGGTCCCAGTAGCTGAGGAGCGTGTTGGACCTATGGTAGTGTATGCTGGTACCCCATTACCCACACTTCCGGTGGTCAGAGCCCCTACCCCTCCACCACTATCCTTGGATTCCTGATGATGACAGCTCAGAGACCCATACTTCCGAGCCTAGGCAGACCGAAGAGGCACCCTCAGCGGCTCCGGATTCACCACCTCCTGACCCTGCCCACAGGCAGTCTTCGTTAGCTCATGGATATGTTCAGGATGTTCTGAGGACCCGAGTGGCTGTTGCCGAGGGCCGACTAGGATGAGGCCAGGAGGGAGTTGGATGCAGAGAGGGCGGGTAGGCGTACCCGAGCTTATGAGACTAGGGCTTCTATACCCCGATCCTTGAGGAGGGAGCTTACTGGGGATAGAGCTCACGTCCCGAGCGAGGACTCAGATCTCTCCAGGGGGACAGGCATGGTAGGATCTCCAGGCGGCAGGCCGACTATATCTTCCGTCGTGCGATGGAAAGGGTATGGGAGCTGACCCGCTCCGGTGTGTGATTCAGGATTGATGACGAAATAGTCTAGTTGTCTAGTTAGCCGAGGCCTTAGTAAGAGCCAATTTTCCGGGATAGTTGACTTGTATATAGCATCCCTTTTTCTGACTAGACAGATAGACTCTTGTGTATCACTTTTGGGACAGATGACTGTAGCACTGTTGTACTTTTGACCAGATCAAACTATGTATTTCTCGCATTATGTATATATTTGTTTCCTTTCGGTTCAGTTCTATAGTGACGGGATCACTGTTTTTATCATTATTATTACTGCACTTCGTATTAGAACTTTCTTAAAATAATAGAATTGCGATATACGTTCTCCCCATTATAAGAGCTGTGCAAGGCACAATGTTGTATATGATTGTGACCTAACGTTGAATTTCCCAATAATTGTTTTATTATTATCAGAATCATGCCGCCAAGAAAGATTGGAACTAGGGCGAACCCTGGATCTGAGGACCAGGGAAGCCATAATCAGGACAATAGAAACCAAGAACACAGTGAAGAGGAAGATGAGGATTATGTGGAACAGGATGACTCCCTGTATGAAGAGGAGGAGGAAACATATGATGTTGAGGGATTTGAGATAGAGGCTGAAGAAGGAGAAACCGAGGTTGAGCAACCAGTACCAAACCCAGGCATGGATCCCATGAGCCAGTTCATGCAACTCCTAAGGCAGAATTTGGAACGTCAACCCAACCCACCCCCTCAAGGAAGTAACAATGCTGTGGCAAACTCTTTCAAGGCTTTTAAGTCCCTTAAGCCCCCTGAGTTCCACGGATCAGCCGACCCAGTTGAGGCAAGGGCATGGTTAAAGGAAATGGAGAAATCTTTTGAGATTTTGTGTACCGATGAGGCACAGAAGACTGTATTTGCTACCTACCTTCTGAAAGGAGAAGCTAACTACTGGTGGGAGGCCAAGAAAAACATGGAGGCAGATGCTATTATAACCTGGGAGAGATTTAGTCAGTTGTTTCTGGGAAAGTATTTCCCGAGGTTTATGGAAAACCAGATGGAGCTCAAGTTCTTGGAGCTAAAGCAGAATAACTTGTCTGTAGCAGAGTACGAAGTGAAATTTACTGAGTTATCAAGGTTTGTGCCGGAGTTTGTGAGCACCGAGGAAAAGAAAGCTAGGAGGTTTCAGCAGGGACTGAAACCGTGGATTCAGAATAGGGTGGCAATCCTTGAGCTTACGGACTATGCCACTCTGGTGCAAAAGGCAATGATTGTAGAAGTCGGAAGTGAACAGATGCAGAAGGAAAGAGAGAAGAAAGGAATAAAGAGGAAAAGTATGAGCACGGGTGGAGGTTCCGCAGGAAGGAGCTTCCCAACCAGATTTAATCGAGGAGCAGTGTCCCTACCAGGAAGGAACACTGGGTTTAAGCGGCCAATGAGTGTGAGTGTGAGCCAGGGCGGCCAGAAGTCAAGAATGTCCTATTCCAACCAGTCTCGACCCCCATTGCCAGCCTGTAACATATGTGGAAGGAATCACACTGGGGAGTGTAAAGGAAAGCCAGTAACCTGCTTTAAGTGCGGTCGGGAAGGCCACTATTCAACTAAGTGCCCATCATCAATCCCTGCCATCATTCCAACCACCACTTGTCATCAGTGTGGATGCCCGGGTCATTGGAAGAGGGAATGCCCAATGAACAAACCAGCAGCTTCGGGAGCAAGCAGGGCTGCTTCTAATAAGCCACCTACTGCGAGGACTTTCAACATGACAGTCCAGGATGCTATGAAAGATACAGATGTGATAGCAGGTACCCTTTCTCTAAATTCAGTCAGTGCAAATGTTTTATTTGATTCGGGAGCAACTAAATCTTTTATATCAAAGGAACTTGCGCGTAAGTTAAGACTTAAGGCTGAACCCTTGATAGAACCCTTGCAAGTAGAAATAGCCAATCAGGAAATTATTCCTGTTAACCAGATTCACCCCGCCTGTGAGATAGGCATAGGGGAGCAATCCTTTAGTGTTGATCTGATTCCTTTTAAATTAGGGGAGTTTGATGTAATTTTGGGAATGGACTGGCTATCTAGCAACGATGCTCAGATAGACTGTAAAGGGAAGAAAGTTAAGTTAAATGTCCCAGGGAAGAAAGAAGTTATATTTAGAGGAAAGAGGCAGACGCAGAAATTTTTGACTATGGCCCAGGCCAAAAGGATGCTACGAAAAGGAAGTGAGGCTTACCTAGCCTATGTGGTGGACACGCAGAAGGAGGTGCCCAACTTACAAGATATTCTAGTAGTCAACGAATTTGAAGATGTATTCCCACAAGACCTTCCGGGATTACCACCCGATAGAGTGATTGAATTTGCTATTGAGTTGGCCCCAGGGACGGCGCTAGTTTCAAAAGCACCTTACCGGTTAGCCCCGTTAGAAATGAAGGAATTAGCTATCCAATTGCAGGAACTCTTGGATAAGGGTATGATAAGACCCAGTGTGTCTCCATGGGGAGCACCAGTTTTATTTGTTAAGAAGAAAGATGGGAGCATGAGGCTGTGCATAGACTATCGAGAGTTAAACAAGCTAACCATAAAGAACAGGTACCCATTACCTAGAATAGACGATCTGTTCGACCAGCTAAAGGATGCTGTTTATTTTTCCAAGATCGACATGAGAACTGGATATCACCAACTAAAGATTAAACCCGAAGATATTTCCAAGACAGCGTTCCGTACCAGGTATGGGTATTATGAGTTCTTGGTAATGTCCTTTGGATTAACCAACGCCCCAGCGGCTTTCATGGATTTAATGAATAGAGTATTTAAGAAGTACTTGGACAAATGTGTGATAGTTTTTATTGATGATATTTTGATCTACTCAAGGACTGAGACAGAACATGCAGAGCATTTGAGGATAGCTCTAGGAATACTCAGAGAGGAGCAGTTGTATGCCAAATTCTCGAAGTGTGAATTCTGGCGGAATGAAGTACAGTTTTTAGGACATGTGATCAATAAAGAAGGAGTATTGGTCGACCCCTCCAAGATAGAGGCGGTCTCAAATTGGGAAAGGCCAACCACACCCACAGATGTAAGGAGTTTCATAGGATTGGCCGGCTACTATCGTAGATTTGTACAGGATTTTGCGAAGATCGCAGCCCCTTTGACACGACTTACTCGTAAGACAGAGAAGTTTGAATGGACGCAGAAATGTGAGAACAGTTTTCAAGAATTAAAGAAAAGGTTGATAACGGCTCCGGTGTTGGCATTGCCGGACGGAAAAGGAGATTTTGTGATATATAGTGACGCGTCGCACAAAGGATTAGGATGTGTGCTTATGCAGCACGGTAAAGTGATTGCGTATGCGTCGAGACAACTGAAGGAATACGAGATTAGATATCCTACTCATGACCTTGAGCTCGCGGCAATAGTATTTGCCTTAAAAATTTGGAGGCACTACTTGTATGGAGAGAAGTGCGAGATTTTCACAGACCATAAGAGCCTCAAGTACATATTTACACAGAAAGAGCTCAACATGCGCCATAGGAGATGGTTAGAACTAATCAAGGACTATGATTGTGAGATTCTCTATCATCCAGGGAAAGCCAATGTGGTGGCTGATGCCCTTAGTAGAAAGGAAAGACTCGGAATGATAACGACTTCGGAAGAATTGATAAGGGATTTTGAGAAAATGGAAATAGAAGTAAAGGTAACCGGAACCGGAACTGAAAAGCTTTTTGAGATCTCAATGCAGCCAGAGTTATTGGAAAAGATCAAATTGTGCCAAGAGAAAATAATGAATGAAGGCAGAGAGTCAATGACTGGAGAGGAGATCCATACTGAGAAAGATGATAAAGGGATAATGAGGTACTCCTACCGGATTTGGGTTCCAAATGTTCAAGAGCTTAAAGATGAGATTTTGGATGAAAGCCATAGTTCAAGGTATTCCATTCACCCGGGAAGTACCAAGATGTATAGAGATTTGAAGGAATATTACTGGTGGCCCAACATGAAGAGGGACGTAGCAGAATGGGTAAACAAATGTTTGACTTGCCAAAGGGTAAAGGCAGAGCACCAAAGACCCAGTGGACTCTTACGACCCCTGGAGATTCCCGAATGGAAATGGGAACAGATAGCGATGGATTTTGTTGTAGGCTTGCCAAGGACGAAAGCCAATCACGACGCCATTTGGGTAATTATAGACCGACTGACAAAGTCAGCTCATTTCATTCCTATTAATGAGAGATACACAGTCGATAGACTGGTGGACATTTACCTTAAGGAAATAGTGACGCGACATGGAGTCCCAGCGTCCATTGTCTCAGACCGAGACCCCAGGTTCAACTCCAGATTTTGGAGGAGCTTTCAGGAATGTGCGAGGACCAAGTTAAATATGAGTACCGCGTACCATCCCCAGACGGATGGACAGAGTGAAAGGACCATCCAGACACTAGAGGATATGTTGAGAGTCTGTGCAATAGACTTTAAAGGAAGTTGGGATGATCACTTGCCGTTGATCGAGTTTTCTTATAACAATAGCTTTCATGCTAGCATCGGAATGCCGCCTTATGAGGCCCTGTACGGAAGAAGGTGTCGATCTCCCTTATACTGGGATGAAGTAGGAGAGCTGAAGATGCTCGGACCCGAAGTGGTCCAAAGGACCAAAGATATAGTGGATCTTATCAGAGGGCGACTTGTAGCAGCCCAAGACAGACAGAAGAAATATGCAGACCTAGCCCGAAAGGACAAGGAATATGAAGCAGGGGACTTAGTACTGTTGAAAGTATCCCCTTGGAAGGGATTAATGAGGTTCGGAAAGAAAGGAAAACTAAGCCCAAGATACATTGGACCTTTTGAGATATTAAGACGGATTGGAAAGTTAGCTTACGAGCTAGCCCTACCCCCTAACTTTCAACAAGTTCATAATGTGTTCCATGTGTCAATGTTAAGGAGGTATCATCGGAATGCCAGGCACATAGTGGAGTACGAGCAGGTGGATATGCAGCCAGATCTAACTTACGTGGAGAAGCCAGTAAGGATTATGGATAAGAAGGAGCAGGTGCTTCGGAACAAAGTGATCAAGCTAGTCAGAGTACTATGGCAGAATCATAACGTGGAAGAATCAACTTGGGAACTAGAGAGCACAATGCTAGAAAAGTACCCCCATTTGTTTTCTGTTTGATTCCGGGACGGAATCCTTTTAAGGAGGGGAGACTGTAATAACCCCAAAATTTTCAACTTTTTGTAACCCTTGTGAATAGTGTTTTAGCTGAATGAGAAAACTTTTCACGCCACACTATGTAGGGGTTCTGTTATGGATATTCTGGGATATTATTAGTACTCTATGAAGTATATAAGTGTATGTAAAGATCGTCAGAATCCAATTCCGGACACTTTGGTTTTTCCCGGAAATCCACAAGATACGGAGAGAATTGAGTATAAGGTAACAGGATAAAAAGGATTTAAATTAAAGGATTATAATAGAGGATCATAAAAAGGAATATAATGTATTGAGAAAGGTTAAAGGAACCTAAGTAATAAGATCCCGGGTATGATCCTTCAAACGATAAACGAAAACGAAAGTTAAGCGAACCGTATAACAGATCAGCGGTCATTAGGCAAACGATTAGGAAGTTAATCAAAGGGATTAGTGGGAATGATGTCATCCAACCAATAGAAAGAGGACAAGGAAGGGAGGATGACATCATGAGGATGACATAAGCATGACATGGGAAGGAAGGAGGTGTGGTGGCTTTGTAACCACACAAATTCAAGGGCAAAAAGGTAATTGACTAAATCAAATACAAAAACCAAGCAACCAAGCCAAGTAAAATCATTTTCATCAAAAATCAAAAAGCAACCAAGGCTTGTTCTTGAAGAGTTCTCGGCTTTTTAGCATTTTAAAGGCAAAGATTTTCAAAACTCAAGATCCAAGCCTCCTAAATTGGTAAGATAATTCCCTAATCATCTTCATGCTTAGTTAGGACTATATCATGAGTTTAAGCCATTAATTCCTTCTCAATCTTCTTCATTTAATCAAAGAAGAAGACAATGAATAGTGTTTTCAAGTTTTTAACTTGAAATTTTTCTTGTTTTTCTTGAAGATCCAAGCATTCTTAAGACTTCTCAAAGCTTCTTAAGGCTTCCTAGCTCCTCCCACCACTTCAAGGAAGGTATACCATCTCCAAACCCTAGGTTCCTATATATTATAAGATGATTTTGATTAGTAGGATGATAGTGTAGCTTGTTGTTGTGATTAGAGTTTGGGATTTGAAATGGTAGTGAAATGGAATGGTAAATGTTGTGGTTTTGATTTAAAAGAACTTAAGTATGATTAAAGTTAAGTTTAGGCATAAGTATGAATGATTAAATTGAATTGGTTTGGGTTGTTATGATGAGATAAGGATGGATGTTGGTTGTATGTTGGATTTGAGGTTGAATTGGGAGGGTTTTGAATGGTTTAAAATATTGGAAATCGCGTAAACATAGCCGTCGTAACATCCGATTTTCTTTGGACTGTTTTTGTGCATAGCATTAGTACCCGAGAACCCCCTGCTAGAATATGACCACTGCCATGTTTAGATAGCTCATGTTACGAGCTTCGTTTTGATATGTAGTTCGTTCGATTCCGATGCACGGTTTAGGAGAAACGACCGTTTCAAGTAACGGCGTTTCGCGAACGAAACTTTTTCCCCTCGCCTTACTTTGAAACATAGGTTAAAGACCAAAAAGGGTTAATTAATGTATGAAACATTTATGGTAAGTGTGTTAGGCAGTTGGTAAGACACTCGCGAAGGAATCGCTTTAAAACTCGTAAAGGTTAAATTATTAAAAATGGTGGAGCCGAGGGTACCCGAGTGACTTAAGCAAATCAGTGAGCGCAAAACAAGCGTTAGAGTCTAAGTTAGTTAAAGTATAGATTTACAAGTGACTTTGGTTTAATTCCAACTTACTTGTTGTTTATAGGTTACCAGACTCGTCCCGAGCCTTTTATCACCCCAAGTCGCTCAGGCAAGTTTTCTACCCGTTATAACTGTTGTTGTGATGAATATATGTATTTGCATTATCTTGCGATAGATGCATGTTGGTTAATTAGCAAATGATGCAATATATTGAAGCATGCTGCTATGGTATATATATATGCATGCCTGTTTCGCATTCTTTCCATTTATATATCTGTTGATTCAGTTGATAATACCTATGCTAGAGGTTAGCGGTAATTTGCATATACCCTTAGTACAGGGACCCAAAGGTGAAAATATTTTCTAAAACCGGGAGTCGAGGATCCCGAGTAGATTTTGTATATATGGATATATATATATACTTATATATATATATATATGGTCATAGTTTTCAAAACTATTAATCGAATAAGGTTTATTCGATTACTTTAACTTTATTTTATTATTGAATATTATTTCGAATATTATTCGAAGGCGTATGACTCCTTTATATTAAATAAATATTATTTTGAATATTTATTCGGGGACTTATGACTCCTTTTATTTATTTATCTGAATATTATTTGAATATTCATTCGAGGGCTTATGACTCTTTTATATTATTTATTGAATATTATTTCAATATTCATTCAAGGGCTTATGACTCAGTTTATATTATTTAATGAATATTATCTGAATATTCATTTGAGGATCTATGACTCCGATTATTTGCTGAGGTATATTCTTTATTTTATTAAAGAATAAGGTGTCAATAATCAAACTTATTTTCGATTATTAAAATAAAGATAGTACTTTCATATAAGTATATCTTTGGTTATTTAATACTCGTTTCAAGTATAAGTTTTAATACTTCTACTTCAATTATTTTTATAAAGATTATTCTTTATGGGAATATTATTTAAATAATAATATTCAGTCATTTTCTAAATATTCTGGGGACTGATTTACTTCATTAAATCAGCTTTACTCCAAACACTCTATAAAGTGTTTTCGAGTCTTCAAAATGATTTTTAAAAGTTAGAGCGGATCCCAAAACTCATTTTTATATTTAAGATCTTCCTTTTTAAGGGGATTTAAATACTCGCTCAAAACCTGAGGGATCCGGCTCTATGGTGTATTTTATATTCGCAACAAGGTTGCAGTTTTGGTAAATGAATTGATTACTTACCCAACGTTCGGGAAGTAAGTCCATCTATTGAGTCGGCATAAGCAACATGGGCTCAGTGGGCGTCCATGATAGTGTAAGTGGCTCAGTGGGAGTCCATCAAATGCATAAGTGGCTGAGTGGCAGTCCAGCATAAGGTCCTATTGAGACCAGGGTGATGACCAGTGGGGAATTCGTCCATCTACTAGTAGAAAAGGTTACTTATGGGTATCTTTGCCTGATCAGCAAGATATCTGGTTTATGCCAAAATTCTTTTCCTTTCCAAACTTATTGGATATTGCAACTCTGTTCATACTTTACATGACAGAGGTTTTCAGGAAATTGTATAAAGAAGATGTATATGTGGATATATATATATATATATATATATATATATATATATATCAGAACTTAATGAAGTATATCATGACTTTATTTCCTTTAATAATATTTCAAAGATTTAATCTATTCAAATCTTATTTTGTAGTCTCATCTATGTGATGAACTGTTGAAAACTCTTTATACTTTGAACAGTGGTAGTTCAAGTAGCTTTATAGATGATATAAGTGTAGTGAAGTATTTGGTAACTTCATTCCTTGTTTTTACTTATATCTAGTAAGTAATTATCTTACACTTGATAAAAGATTTTAGTAAGTATCCATTTAGATACTTATATTATTGTTATCACTATATATTATCTTGCGAGCTGTAAGGCTCACTCTTGCTTTATTTCTTCATCACACAACAACAGTTAGGAAAGATGGCCAGACTCCAGCAGACCCAGCGCAAGCGTGTGGGAAGCGTCCCGCGTCTTCCCGATGATGTTGTAGCTGCTATAGCTGCAGAGGTAGATCTATTGTAGATCAGACCATCTACTTTTGAGAATCAATTATGTATAATTATAACTTGTGGCAGATAATGGCAATTAACTGTAAATTTATCAAGTAATCGTTTTGGGTTGTAATAACTTTTAAATTGTGGACTCAAAGACTTGTACTTATTTCAATTTCATCTCTGAGACTATAACGGGTTGTGGTGTGCGTTAGTGTGGGGTCACATCATAAGGTTATTTATTATTAATTAAGTGAAGTGATATTGTGGAAAGAAAGACCGTGACGACCCGGATCCCCGACCCCGGATCTGGGGGTGTTACATAGAGGAAGTACAGTAGGTTCAACCTCTTGAGGTTCACAGGTTGTAAGGGAGATCTGAGGTCTTATATGGTCTTTGGTGATATGAGAATCACCCAAGTTAGCAAATTTTTCAGGAAGGTGAACATTACACATTAGAAAGAAACATGTAATCAGAACACCATAGGGCATGTATTGTGGCGCCCTCCAAACCCGGGTCAGAATTTGGGGTCCACACCACATACACAATATATAAACCTGTATAAGAAATATTATTTGCAATGACCCTGCTTTACATAACCACGGATCGCAACAGGTTAAAGTATGAAAACAAGCCACAACCTTAATTTATTACAACGTACCAAATCCCAACTGATTTAACTTACAACTCATAACGAAATTTTTCTTACAATCATACTATCTCTCTACCGCATGAAGCTCCTGCTAGCTCGATCCAACTCAAATTGGAACCTTAGCCCGCACTTTGGACTGAGGAACTTCACTATCATCCATATCCTTTTTAACTGTAAAATATATAAAAATATTCGCAAGAGTGAGCTAACTAGCTCAGCAAGTCACAATAACGATAACTGAGGTTAACAATGATCAAATGAGATGATTCAGAGGAATCAAGTTTCTTTTTAACTAATCATTAGAATTGGATATTCATTTTAAGTTTTAAAAACCAAGGTTAGGGGTCTGATCAGTCACGCACTAACCCTGAGCGAAGCACACAGCTCTGCTCTACGAACTAGATCCAAGGCACACATTGGCCTAATTCGACCACGAATCTGGTCTGACCACGAATCTGGTCCACATAAAGAAAACTTTCCAATTCTAAAACAATTCAGTGTAATAAACCATGTAATTCAATAAGAAAGATTACAATCAACAGCGGTAAAGCATTGTTATAAAAGCGTAATGCGATTCATGAGTATCACAAGGGTATATCAGGGTATGTATAAGAAACGGTTTTCAGTTTGTAAAAGGATCAGGTATTAGACCAGTAATGATTTTTTTCAAGGTATAGTTCTTTGATGTTATAAAGAATAGTTGGGGTATAAAAGTTTCTGTGTTTTCAAACAATTCTCTTCCAGTGTTTGGTGTTTGGTAGTTATACATTTGGGGAGTAGTATCATATTTGGGAGGTTTGGTATCTGAAAATCAACAAAGGATGGTTTACAAAGAATAAGGCTTATGGCTCAAGATCAAGAAAAAATTAGGGTTCAAGGTTAAATAGTTTAAAGCACTTGCAATATTAAAACACGAGTTATTTTGAATAATAGCGACATGTTATGAAACAGTTCGAAAATATTTGCAATATATCTTGAAGAAAAGTTCAGAAGTACTTGCCTTACATGGCTTTACAACTATTACTGATCGACTCTGAGCCGACTCTGCCGCTCAGGCTTTAACGTCCAACCACTGGTCCACATTAGATTCGACCTCGACACTCAGGTTTTTCTGTTGAAACTCTACCGAGCTCGTCGACTGACTACTAGGTCATCTTTAGTCCAACGTCCACTTTCGGTTTCCCGACTAGAACCTACAGGGTCAAAATACCCCATGTTAGACGTCCATGTATGCTTGACATATCCTTGATACCCATTCTACGCAACGATATTTAAACCCAACTCGTAATTATGTATATTATAATAACACACACAGCAAGTAGGGTTCACAATCTCGAAAATTGGTTTGGTATTCATTTTTGAAAAATACATATACTCTTTATTTTATGAAATCAGGGTTATAGATTTGGCAAAATATTTCATCACATCGTACAATCAAATTTCATATAAAACGCACACATATATATATAGTCACTCAACGTCCCAATAATTATCAGATACGTTCTCGTATTTACGTAGCTCAGTTCCCAGAAATCGGGCAGCGTTTCCTTCGTTTATCGGACTACCCGTCGAAGCAATTCGACGTCAAATCAACAACAATCAAACTTACAACAACCACAATCCAACAATCCAGATACAATTCCCAACCTCCAATTCAATCCAATCATAACACTTAAAATTCCACACATTTCCAAGTTCCAACTTAACTACAATTATTAATTATTATTCATATTTTACATTTATTTATTTTAAAAAAAATAGGACTCGGAATAACTTCATCACCGTCCATCGTCGGCTCGCCGAGGCTCATCGCCGATGGCGGTAAAATTCGTGGGTGCCTGTTTATTTTAGGTTTCCAACACGAATCCTACCGATAAAGTTTCGAATCATTATAAATTAATAATTTGAATCATCAACACAATTTTGTCCGAGTATTTCAGAAATTAACTCAAATATATCGAGTTATTCAAGCAACACAACCACGACAGTAACAGGAGAGTAGGACAGCCACGCAGGTACACACGCAAAATCACCGCCGTCTCGCCGAAAATGGTGAGAGGCGGCAAACAGTGAAACAGACGCATCAACAGAAGAAATACAGGTAACACGGCAACACCACAATCCAGGCATGACACGCATATATATATATATATACATATGAAATCCATCAAAACCCAATTGAGACCGTAACTGGGAACAGGGGTAAGGCCGGAAAATAGTGGTCGGGACTCACCTGCACAGAGAGGAACGGGATGAAGGAGAGGAAACAGAGAGAGAGGGAAGAATCCGAGAGATTAAGAGTGAAAGAAACAGTGAGATTGAGAGATGAGATAGAAAAATTGGAGAGAGAGGAACACAGATAAGGGACTAAGAGGGATTGACGTTTCCACAATTGATGGCTGCTTAATTTCAATCCACGTGTCCGAATAAAAAGGACACGTGACCCTTTTCTGACCGCACGCCTCAAATTCGACTCGAATTCACGTTTTAGAGATACATTTTTATGAGTAGAAACGAGTCTAAAAATTTAAGAAATTAATATTAAAATACCCAGAAACTAATAAAATAAGATTTTCGTAATTTTTAAATCATTCTTGAATCATGCTAACATGTCCGCGATTCATAGTTAACGAGCCGAGCTGCGCTTAACACAATTTTAGAAAATCATGAAAATAATCTTACAATGTTCGAAATATCCCGAAGTTTATAAAAACATAAGTTTCAAAATTTTAAAATAATTTTTAAAATGCAATTTGTACCCGCTTTTTAACAATTAAAAGAAACAACGCGCGAGTGGAATTAATCCCGAAAATTTCCAAAATAATTTTAAAATTCTCAGAATATTATAAACTTGGTAAAATATGAATTTTGTGATTTTTGAAGAATTCTGGAATTAAATATGGATTTTACAAATAAACACAATCAGAAAATCATTTAAAGATAAGTAATTAATAAAATGTTGATTTCTCAATTTTATAAAATCCTGAAAATAATTATTGTAATTATAAAATCATAAAAACAATTTTAGAGACATTCCAAATATTTATGCAAATAAATTTGCACTAAATCCACTTTTAAAAGTGAAAATAATTCAATATGACTCCATAATTAATTACGCGGACAACCCGGTACTTTATAAATCACACATCAATAATCAAACAACACATAGCAGTCAAAACCAATACACATATTTTATTCATTTAATAATTTCCATAATCATATTTTAAAATAATTCAAAAGTACACGAGTCGTTATATGTATCCTACCAGATTAGCATTTATCATGTTTAACAAGATTACATAGGATATAGTGAAGTTTATCTTGTTATTATAAAGGAGGTAAATGAGTTTTACATCATAAAAGTCAAAATACTTTCTTTGATTAGGATTAGGTAACACATTGGCCCTAATTATTAAAGCTAAGTGTTGAAATACCCCTTTAAAATGCTTAAAATGGATACCACAGTTAACATCACACAACCCCAAAGGCACATCAGACTCACAGAGGACACCCAATATTAACTCATACTCAGCTTTGTTAAACACAAACAAGGAATAAATATCATGACAAGGAAGTTCACACAAGTGTAAAGGTAAATGCAAAGCTCTGTTTAGACTCTTGTTATCAATGCAAATAACCTTCTTGTTCACAGTGGTAGTAAAATGCAGCACACCATCTACTCCCTTTATGATATTCATGTTACAATAGAATTCACCCATAAAATGTATGAAGTACTGTCTACACAAATGAAAGACTAACCCATCCCATTTAGCAGTTCTGATTACCTTCTCAACTTCACCAGTCAGATTCACACAAATGCCAGGCGGGACATTTTTGATAAGGTCTAGGTATTTCTTTGAGTTGGAAGGGTTTTCAAGGTCTGAGGAGGGGTTTGGAACTGTTTGTGTTTGGTTCATTTCTGAGGTTTGATTTCCTAGTGTATACCCTAGCTTGAAAAGTCTTAGAGGGTCTAGGGTTTTGAGCATTTGGGATTTGGAATTTTCTGCTTTGATAGAATGGAATGGTGTGATTTCTAAATCCTTTTCTAGGGTTCTTGTACAAGGCTCTTTGGTTAGGGTTTCTGGACTGGGAAGTGTTTACAGTTTTGAAGGCAGAATTTTTGTGGTGGATAAACTGTTTCGTTTCCATATCTTGAAGTAGATATGGATTGGTTATGGCTGGTCTTGGTCTAGGGTAATATGGCATTGCATTTTAATTCATGACTTGTAAAGTATAGAAGATAAGCTTTGTCTAAGTGTGTGTGAATGCAACAAGTAACAGGTATATATGCATGCACATTGCACAAAATCCAAGTTCAGTTTAGAAAATAATTTCATTTTAAAGTCACTTTTACTGTTCATGAATGGTGTTTATCATTAGGTGCAGTTTTCCAAAGCATGTTGTGTCACATAAGTCCAAATCCTAGGTATTTACTTAGTTATTCTAGGACATGATATATTTATAGCAGTTATAGGCAAATAGTGACATGAAGTGCCTAATTATACTATTTTAAAACTGTTTTAAGTACATAATGCACGGATTTTGGGAAACTGTGTGACATAAAGGTGAAGTGCAGTATACCCTACCACATAGACTCGAGTAAGATGACAAATTGTGCATTTAAGAATGTTTAGTTTGTTGTCTTGAATATGCAGAAAGTGTAACACCTTTTCAAAGATATTAATGGAATAACCTTTTTGTTTTTAACACAAAATAATGCATTTATATCTATAGGTAGCTTATGTTAAATGATAAGGAATAAATGAGAATAATATCACATTTAACATAACTGATGCATTTATATTACATGTGCAATTCCATTTAATTCAGACAGCAATTAATATCACACAATCACACATAATAAACAATAAGTCATATTTAAACACAATTTCTTCATGGCATTTTAGAGTTTTTCTCCCAAGATCTCTAAGTGGCCATTAATCACAGCAGTGATCCAGATACAGAGGTGCTCATGGCTCCTCTTCCAGGTCTTTCTGTGAGGGCAGTGTGTGCTTGTGTTTTAATTACTTGCTTTAAGCCTTTGAATTCATATATTAACTCTACATTAAATCATCAAAGTTTAATCAATCATAGTGTACAAGAGTACATATATCACAGGTAAAGATAAAGATTAAAGTACACAGAAGTTCAATGAATCAAGAAGTATATCACATTTTGAATTCAAATAAATCTGACAAAGCAAACAAGTGCACAAATTTCAAAAGATCACAAGCACATGACACATTGTAGATTGATTCAAGTAGATACTGATAAGATACAATGAGTCCAGATACATGATACACTGTTAAGCACATAATTATCATAAACATTAACACAACCATTGATCAGTATGCATTCTTAAGTAACTTACACACTTTTGTACTTATTTCAAGATACTCAGGTGAGTAAAGCAGTGTTTAGTGATTAAGTTACTCTAATCAATTTCAGTTTGTAGTTACATTCAAGAGATTTTACACATATAATTGATTTAACCATGAATTACCATTTATATCTTGCTAAGTAGTTATGGCTGGAAGCAAATTATAGTTAATTACAAGTTGATCAGTTAACATAACTTTATCAAATTATTGAGTCTAACCAAGCCTGAGTTATATTTGATTAAGTGAACAAAAGATCAGTTTTAATAAGAGCACATAGATTCTTTAGATCATACAATATTAAGTATTATCTATGCATCTTACACACTGAGTTAGATTATATCAAGAAAAGTTCACACTTAATCAGTTTATACCAAATCAGTTCATATCTAAAGGAAGTTCATATTTTGAATAAAATCAATTGTATATATGTCTACCTAATCACAGAGCACTTGGTTATATCAAATTAACATGATTATCTTAATTAAGATATCATTGCATTTAAAACAATGTTTACAGATCACAAGTATTCAGATTAACCATAGATTATCATTATCCATTTGTTTTCAATTCATTCAGATAAATTAATCATACCATTGAGTTCAAATTCTGGATTTTATTCAAGTGATAATGCTCAATTACTGCATATAGTCACTCAGCATACATGACAAACATATAAACCACAGAAATTGACTTAATCTTAGTTTAGTTTGATTCATTCAGGACTGTTATACCCAGAATAGCAGTTAACTCAAGTCAAGATACATTTTGCACAAGAATTTACTAACAATTCACACACACACATATATATATATATATATATATATATCAATTTTGATCACAACTAGCACATAATCAACTGTAGTCTTGATTTTACCTAATAAATCACACCTGGAGTTTTATTTTAATCAAATCAGTGACACATACCTAAAATACAATTACACACAACACATGTCTATATCAAGTTATGATCACATATGTTTAAACACTTACACTCAACTTGATTTTCCCAGATAACACAAAAACATAGTCAATTTTTGGATCAGAAATAAGTTGTATCTCAATCAAAAGTTCACATACAAGTTACATACATCAATTTTGATCAATCGGTCATGTTTGACTTAATTTTATCAAAAATTATCGTACATAAAGTTTTGTTCATATCAATACAGAGTCATAATTCAAGAAATTGCTCAACTAACATATATATATATATCTCAATTTATGATCTCGTATAAGCAATTAATTATATTTGAATTCGATTTTCTCAAATATTTCATAAACCAAGTCTATTTCGAAAAGAAACAAGCCTACCTTTCAAGTAGTCTCCATAAATAGCACATATACTTCAATAATTTTCAATCACAGATGCTTCAAATCTTCAATTTCATAAAACCTAAATCATTAACACACATTTCGGGTTAGATCTGTTCATACCTGAGCCTGTAGCCTGGCATGGCTTACCGGTCTTACCTGGTTGACTCAGTCGCATACTGAGTCAACTTCCAAAACTCTGCATGCATCCATTTTTCTTTATCTCCGATTGATTTTAGCCTTGATTCCATTCTTCTCCTGCATATTATCTCAATAAAATGGTTACGGTTTTATCAAATCAGTTATAATCGAATTAAATCGAAAGTATATATGTATATAAACATGATTCGAATGTTCGATTTGATGATTCTCGATGGATTCATATAGGAATCATCGATTTTTATCATCAAAATCATTAGTTTTTCCAACCCAAACATGATCAACCCTCAATCGTATGTTACAAATGATGAGATATGAGTAACAAGCATAGTATATGTGTATATTCATCGATTTTTTGAAAGAAAACGATGAACTTGATCTAGGGTTTACAGAGAGAAGGAAGAGGCGGAAAAGAAATGAGAGAAGAGGCTAGGGTTAGGAATGAAAACAAGTGCACTGTGCAAATAGTGTATTCGATTTTATATTAACCGAAATGGATAGCTTAGATTGATCTAAACAAATGATCAATGGCCTAGATTAAAATGTTTAATTTTATGGGTTTTTAAAAAATGGGCTGATATAGAATGATTTTGGGCTGGGTTTTATATATATATATATATGTATATATATTGATATGTTTTTGGTTCTTATAATGACTTTGGGCCGTGACTATTGTTTGGCCTGGATTTAAAAAGAATAATATTTAATCCAAAAATTATTTATTTGTATATATTTCGAAAATAGATTTTTGATAAACCCAAATAATCATATATATATATAATTACTAATAATAAGATATAATTTTTATCTTAAAAATAGTATATATATATATATATATATGTATTTAGCCTTTATAAATCTCAATTGTAATTTAAATAATTACTTGAACAGTTTCATTTTCCCGGATAATCAAAGCTATAGAAGATCTCACTGAATCCGATCAATAAATTTCTTTATTGTAAAATCTGAATTTACGAGACTTAATAACTCGATCGAGAAAATATCCTTTTCATGAGATAGGCTTAAATATCCCAAAAGATAGATAAAAATTCCATTGTCTATCTATTTTATTGATTCCAACATTCCTAAATCCAAGCGCAGTTTAGTGAATCTTTCAGAATTCAATGGTTTTGTGAATATGTCAGCGAGATTGAACTCCGTATCTATATGAATCATTTTTATGTTGCCTTTATTGACATGATCACGTAAGAAGTGATGTCTCACATCTGTATGTTTGGATCTTGAGTGTAATACGGGATTTTTACTAAGATCAATAGCACTCGTATTATCACATAATATTGAGATCACTTCAAATTTTATATTATAGTCAGCAAGTGTTTGCTTCATCCATAATATTTGAGCACAACAATTGGCAGCTGTTATATATTTAGCTTCTGTAGTCGAGATGGATACGGAGTTTTGTTTCTTTGAAAACCAAGAAACTAGGCATCTTTTTTTTGAATTCGATCATTTTCGCAAAAAGAATTTCGACCTATTTGACTTTATTTATTATATTATGAGAATAAATCCTACTACTTCTAGTTCGGGGGCTTCCACGCTTGAAAAAAAAACCTCGGGAATATTACCCAAATCATTGGTTCGGTACTAGATGTAGCTTTTCCACCGGGCAAGATGCCTAATATTTATAACGCTCTGGTAGTTAAGGGTCAAGATACCCACCGAGAAACTGACACGTACCACTAGTACTTTTACTGTCAACTAAATGCCTGGCATAGTCCGAATCAGAAAAACATACTAAGTCAAATGGTATACCCTTAGGATACAAAAGACCAACATAAGTGGTTCCTTTAAGATATCTCAATATCCTTTTATTGTTGATAAATGAGATTCTTTTGGTGCAACTTGAAATCTAGCACACTTACAAACACTATATTGAATATCGGGACGACTTGTAGTGATATAAAGCTAGCTACCTATCATTCCTCGATATTTCTTTGTGTCTACAAGAATTCCTTTTGGACCTTCCGTTAATTTATCGGATGTAGACATAGGAGTAGAGATGGGTTTGGCATTTTCCATTTCGAACTTTTTCAACATCTCTTTACAATATTTTGATTGAGAGATGTGGATGCCTTCATCTGATTGCCTTATTTGCAATCCTAAAAAGAAGTTTAATTCTCCCATCATACTCATCTCGAATTCTTTACTCATATTTTCCGAGAATTCTTTACACAGTGCATCATTTGTTGAACAAAAGATGATGTCATCTACGTATATTTGTACGAGCAATATATCATCATTTTTTTGCCTCGTAAATAAGGTTCTATCGGCCGTTCCCATTCTAAATTTATTTTCTCAGAGGAACTTGCTCAACCTTTTATACCAAGCTCTTGGAGCTTGTTTTAACCCATATATGGCCTTATATAATTTATAGACGTAATCTGGATGGTTTGCAACTTCAAAACCGGGAGGTTGTTTGACATATACTTCTTCTTCTGATATCCCATTTAAGAATGCAGATTTCACATCCATTTGATATACTTTGATATTTTTATGACATGCATAGGCTAGTAGCATTCTTATTGCTTCTATTCTTGCTACCGGCGCATATGTTTCATCAAAGTATATACCTTCCATTTGGGTATATCCTTGTGCGACTAATCTTGCTTTATTTCAAACTACCGTTCCATTTTCATCTAATTTATTTTGAAATACCCATTTGGTTCCAATTATAGAGGTATCACGAGGCTTTAGGACAAGTTCCCAAACTTTACTTCGAGTAAATTGGAGTAGTTCCTCTTGCATTGCAGGGATCCAATCCTCGTCTAATAAAGCCTCTTTAGCGGTCTTAGGTTCTATTTGAGATAAAAAGCTAAGATGATTCACAACGTTTTGAACTTGTGACCGTATTTGAACTTCCTTCCTTAAGTCTCCAAGAACATTTTCAAGTGGATGACTTCTTATAGTAGGAATGGCTTTGGGTAGTTCATCCTCTTTTTCGTCTATTTCTAATGGATTCTTATTGATGGGACTCCCGAGATCCATATTTTCAAATTTTCGAATGATAATTTCAATATCATCTTTCTCGACATTTTTTTGATCAACAAGATCTTTATATTTCGCATGTGGTTTACTTTCATCAAATGCTACATTCATCAATTCTTCCACCACAAGCGACTTTAGATTAAACACTCGGTAAGCTTTAATATTATTCGAGTATCCAAGAAATATACCTTCGTCTGACTTAGGATCAAATTTTGTAAGGTATTCTTTTGAATATAATATGAAGCATTTGCTTCCGAATACTCGAAAGTAGCTTAACTTTGGACTTTTGCCAAAATAGAGCTCGTAAGGAGTCTTTTGTTTTATAGGTCGTAGCAAAACCCGATTAAGAATATGGCAAGCTGTCGACATGGCCTCGGCCCAAAAATATTTTGGTCGACAATATTCATTTAACATTGTGCTAGCCATTTCTTGGAGATGTATATTTTTCTTTTCAACAACTCCAATTGATTGTGGGGTATACGGAGCGAAAAAGTTATGTGTGATGCCATGTTCATCACAAAAGTTGGTAAAACTGGAATTCTCAAATTCTTTACCATGATCGGTTATTATATAGACTATGGTCGTATTTTGTTGATTTTAAATCCTTTTGCCTAGAGAGAGGAAAAGGATTCAAAAGCATCGCTTTTGGCTTTGAGAAATTCCGTCCACGTAAATCGTGAATAATCATCTATGATTACTAACATATATGAACAACCTCCGATACTTTGTATATGAACCGGACCAATAAGATCCATATGTAATAACTCGAGAGGTCTTGAGGTAGATACCATAAATTTTTCTTTGTGAGAGGCTCAAATTTGTTTCCCTATTTCGCAAGCTTCACAAGTATGATCTTTTTGATAGTTTAACTTTGGTATACCTCGTACATGGTCTTTAGTTGATAATTTTTTTATCAACTTAATGTTGGCATGTCCAAATCTTCGATGCCATGGCCATGGATCATCATTTATAGTGATTAGGCATATGCTCACTTGCTTGCTCATATCGCATATATAAATATTGTAACGCCCCCAAATCCGGGGTCAGGGGATTTGGTCGTCACTATGAAACGTCAATCCAAATTAACCTGTTTAATCAATAATTAAATGCCAGCGGAAGATAATTATCATAAATGACCCCAAACTACTCCAAGATCTTTTAAGGTTACAGTTCTAGAAACAAGAATTCCAAATTCCACAAATAAATTTTTCACTTTCTTTTAAATCTCTTTTCAATAAATTCCAACTCAAAACTAAACCCACTAGTATAACTTCGAAATGAAGTATACTAGGCCCAAATAAAATACAAAACTATAATATAATATAATATAAACAACTTTACATAATAAAACTTACACTAGTCCGCAAACCCTGGACCAACCACCTTCGAAAAGCTTCTTTGCTTCCTCGAATTACGCGGCTAAACAGCAAGCTAATCCTCACTGGAGGTTAAATTTAAAAACAGGCAAGTATGAGCGGAAGAAATGCTCAGCAAGCTCATTATAGCATATATAGGGTCTTTTGATATAAAACCGATATCTGCATTAGAGCAGAACATTTAAAATCATAATTGCTGAATTATAAACTCTTTTTGATATTTTCAAGCGAAAGGCTTCAGCAATACTTTGAATCTTGATGAGAATAAAACTCGTAAAATAGTGTTTATGGAAATATCGTAATCCACAATAACATGAAACAATGATTATGGATTGAATCATAAACTTTACTCAAAACTCAACTCTTAATATTAATACTTATTTTGTTGTCATATCAAATTAGATATCAATACGAACTTTGATGCTCACAACACCCATACTGAAGTCAACATCAATCATCTATACTAATACCACCTTTGATATTTAACAACAACGTAAGTATCCACAAAATCAGAAACTGAATCAAAGCCACAATTCACTTTTAATCCAAAACAGAATCAGTACTTTTAATCCAAAACAGAATCAGTTGATAAATCATTTATTCTATGAATATCAAAAATGATATGATAATTTAGATTAGGATCATCCTCCGACGGACGTACTATCACATGCTGATCAGCCCGTGTTATAGCACAAGGTCATGATTCATAGAAACGTGACCCCAAAAACACGAGTACTCAAACAAAAAGGCATAACTAGCCTGTGGCAAAATGGTGTCATAATATTTCATATGGCACTTAGAAATAGCCCTCCGCTGGACCGTCCGTCCCGGTCACTTACGCAATTATGATCCAATCTTAAAACCTTTTATTGAAATGGGGTCATAATAACCGACACCCGAAATAATTTTATTCCCCCAATTCTTGGGTAGGAATATTCGCAGCCAAATCACTTTTCTCAAATCCAAAACATTTGTAAATCCAGAAATTGGATAAGTAAAATCACTTGACTATTCTGAATATAGAATAACAGATGAGTATTTGCATAAACAGAATTATTTAATTCAGCGATATGTAAAACATTTATCTATTCCGAACAGAGAATAGGGAAAACAATACTTGCATAATATAATTCGAAATAAACGTCACTTGAATGATAAGTGAAGTCAGGGGTACTTGCCTTTGGATTTTAGCAGTTAGTCACACTCGCAATGACGCATCTATTCTGACATTCTGTCTCAATACATCATTGTCCTTCTTTTCAACACTTGACTGATATGATGCTCCTGCGATTGCTAGAAGCCAGATACCCAATACCATTCCATCTCATTCCTTATCCAACGTCTTGTCCCGATCAGCTCGAGAGATCCGCATCTATAATTAAAAGATATAACTTTAATTGTCTAAACGATAATCACTCGACGAACTGCGCGTCAAAATCCTATCGTCTACCCATACGATAGCCCACACATAATTATGACAGACAAATACAGGAATCTTGACCCACGTACGCACATAATTCACATAGCACGTAATCACATAATCCACGTATCACATAATTCACATCACATATAACTCGGTTCGTCAGAAGGGTCGACTCGATATGTTTAAAACTGAAATCGGGTCAAAAATATGATTTATCGATAAATAATTGCCTTGGAATGATTCGTAAAACATACGACCTTTCGAAACAAAAGGATTTGGGTCTCGAAAGTATTTTTAATGAAAGCAGAATATTTTTCTGAGTCTGTACGCGTTCGTTTCGTATTAAACAGACGAACGGTTGATTTATTATAAATTTTTGAACATTTTTCGGAATAAAAACGATCTCCGAATCATTTAATAATTAAATAATAGGGTTCGAACACCCTAAAATAATTTTATAAGAATTATCGAGCTTGGAAAATAATTTAAAATAATATTTTAAAGCTCGAAACTATTTTTCAGAATTTTTAAATCAATTTTAAATAATTAAATCTAATTAAATAATCAATTAAAATTAATTAATAACTAATTAAATTAATTAATCAATTAATGTTTAAATTAATTGACTAATTAAATAATTAATTATCAACTAAAATTAATTAACTAAATAATTTTGATTTATTTTTGAATTAAAATAAATTTTCAGAATTAAATTAATGAATTTCAAAATAAAAATAAATTTTCAGAAATTAAAATAGGATTTTTGAATTATTTTTAATAAGGAAAATCTAGAAACAGGTTTTTGATTTCAAAGTTGGGTAAAATAAGATCAAAATCGGGTATATTTTTCAACCCAGGCGGGTAGTAACCGGGTCACCCAACCCGATCGGGTCGGGAAGAACCCCGGCGGTCCCTGCCCAGTTTCCGGCGACGGCAAAACGCAGGTCACCGTCGATTTCCTTCAAACAATCTCGTTTTGGGTGGGTTTCAACTCAGCACTCTCAGAAGCGAAGCAATCCAACAACAATTATCACTAACGAGCATCAAATCGTCGATTCCGACGATCACTGCCTCCTCGCCGGTGAGCAATCCGGCGAAAACACGGGTTGTCTCATTCCTACATCAAACTTAACGTTCTATATATGAAATTAAAGCTAGAATTCATACGAATGTAACCCAGTAAATTATATCAACGAACAATTCGAGAATAGTTCAGAAAATCAAATCGAAAAATATATAAACCCATGAACTCGGGTTGATACTTCCAGGAATCAAACACTATAATTATGTATGCCAATCGATTGCAAATAACAAGGTGAAGCTAACTGTATCATTCAAATCAATCAACGATCACTAAATCAAAAATCCCTAATTCGGGTCAAGAACCCTAAAATTCGAAATAAAAATTTTCCTATCGTTTGATGATTCTGATGATGGATTATGAAAGAACAGATCGAGGGCTTCGTTTTGGTTACTAGAACATCAAATTCTGAAGTCAGCATCACCTTCAAATTCGGGTTTAATTCTCAAGAACACCAAGAACAATTTTTCAGAGAATTTTCAGAAAATTAAACCTTAATTTCTATATGATATTGAACTCTATTTTTGAAGTATAATATACCAAATTGACCAGAAAAACATACTCTACAACATGGAAGCATCAAATCACATCAACAACATCAAGAACAAAAATTCGTAATTTAATTATCAAATAATTCGAATATAAATAATTAAATAAGAAAATTACTGTGATTTCTGGAAAGAAACTGATGATTGATTCAGATAGAGGATTCCGAGAGCTTCGTTTTGATATGCTGCACGCCCGAATCGGAGTTCGATAACGCCTTCGTTCGTGTGTTTGATTCTCGGGAACTTATCGGTTTTCTCGGGTTTTTCTCTGTATTTACGGTGTTTTAACTGGTTGCAAATGAATAAACGGAATAAACGAAATAAGAAATAGGCTATTTATATTTATGGAATATTGGATCGTTCTGGATCGTTTTGGATCGTTTTGGATCATTAAATTAGTTGCTTAGCCGCTAAGTAACTGCAATAACGATCCGATTTAATACCAAAATTGGATAATTATCAAAACCGAGCTTTTTATAAAACATTATATACGAGAATAATATAAAAATATCCCGTCTCTCGAAAATACGGGTTTTATTGATTACCGAAATAACTATCGTATCGAAAATATTGCGTCGGGCCGCGCACGGGTTAAACCGTAATCCGGATTGAAAAAGTCAAAACACGGAAAATGTCCGGAATTACCAGATTAGGTTAGGAAGGAGTTTTCGGAAGAGTTTCGGGTTGTAAAAACGTAAAAACGATTGAAGTCGGACGATTCCCGGCTTTATAAAATAATTTTGGTAATTATTCAGAAAATAATTAATAATTCATAAATTAATATAAAATCATTTAATAGTCCAAAAATTACCAGAAAAATATCACAATTATCTATATTTTATTCTAGACATATAAAAATTCAAATATTCAAATAATATCACATCTAAACATCCAAACATCAATTCCACTTATCAGATAATTCACCAAAATTCACCTAAAATCACATAAATAATTCCAATTAATTATAATAATAAGATTTGAAAATATAGGATATTACAATCTACCCCCCTTATAAGGATTCCGTCCTCGGAATCAGCAGAAGACAACACTTAGGGTTTTCTAACCAACTTTCCATTTTCAAATAACCTCAATTTTCCATAATCTCAAATAAACCTTGTATTCCTTGTATAATAAAACTTTTACAGGAGTTTCATTGTGCACCACTGTTCCATTCACACCATTTGACCAATTCCTCAATAGAATCACTTTTACTGATCGCGAGAAAGAAAAATAAAGAGAAAGATAGAGAGAAGAAAAGAAAGAAAGATAGAGAAAGAAATAAAGAAATGGATTGACCTCGCTATACGCCACTAATATTATAACCGCATCGCAGTCCACTGCTGCTCTTGGTAGTCCCATCACATAACCCTGCTTTGACTTGACAAGGATAACTCAGCTTAATCTTATTGGCATACCTTTGAATATTTGAGATGATAAAATCATAGAATTTCAAAGAGAAAAGAATTTCATATCATAACAGGACAAAATCTGAATTTGAGAAAAAGTATTATTGAAATAAAAGAATAACTGAGAGATCAATATGATCAAACGAACTTGGTATTGCGTGCCCAAATTAAGACACTACTAAAGGTTGTTAACCTTCATGTATTCACAACACACACAAGTGATGGCGTCCCATCCAACTCCTATCACACAGACAGGGATACCTTGTGTCCCTTATAGTTAAGGTTGTTCATCTCAGTTAGAATGAAAGAATATCAAAGGAATCCAAAATCAAATGAATAAAACTGAAAGGATTTCAAAGCTGATATTTCTGAAGGAAATGAAATCCAGAGAACAAAATTATGTCACCAAATAAGCAAATGGTGTCATGTCATCAAGAAACTATCCACCAAATAAGAAAAGTGGAATTTATTATCATAACTTGACAGAGCTATCAAAACCTGAAAAATAAGCTTCATGACAGCCTCTGACACATTTAAAACACAGATAGGATTGAAAATGAGTGTTAGGGAATATATCCTCTAATAATTACTTCTTTTGAGAGATGTCAAAAGAAATTATAGAACGAAAAGGTATTGCCAAAGTCTTAATATTTATCTTCAATTTGAACTCTCCAGTTGACTCGCCATCTGATTCTAGACGCTTCTTCATGTTCCAAGGATATCGATAATCTTCATCGTCGTCAAAACGTAGTAGCCTCGAAAGATTCCACCATAGAAGTTTTGCAACTGCCAGGAGTTCTATCCAGCTCAGCACAACCATCTCAAACGAATACGCCTTATCTTAACTTATTCGTTGGTACTATATCCAATAGTCCAACAGGAACTCGATATGAGCTCAAACGTCCTCACATAGCTATACACACTCCTACACACTCTCGTTTCTAGTTTACTATAACCTCAGCTCTGATACCAACCTGTAACGCCCCCAAATCCGGGGTCAGGGGATTTGGTCGTCACTATGAAACGTCAATCCAAATTAACCTGTTTAATCAATAATTAAATGCCAGCGGAAGATAATTATCATAAATGACCCCAAACTACTCCAAGATCTTTTAAGGTTACAGTTCTAGAAACAAGAATTCCAAATTCCACAAATAAATTTTTCACTTTCTTTTAAATCTCTTTTCAATAAATTCCAACTCAAAACTAAACCCACTAGTATAACTTCGAAATGAAGTATACTAGGCCCATATAAAATACAAAACTATAATATAATATAATATAAACAACTTTACATAATAAAACTTACACTAGTCCGCAAACCCTGGACCAACCACCTTCGAAAAGCTTCTTCTTTGCTTCCTCGAATTACGCGGCTAAACAGCAAGCTAATCCTCACTGGAGGTTAAATTTAAAAACAGGCAAGTATGAGCGGAAGAAATGCTCAGCAAGCTCATTATAGCATATATAGGGTCTTTTGATATAAAACCGATATCTGCATTAGAGCAGAACATTTAAAATCATAATTGCTGAATTATAAACTCTTTTTGATATTTTCAAGCGAAAGGCTTCAGCAATACTTTGAATCTTGATGAGAATAAAACTCGTAAAATAGTGTTTATGGAAATATCGTAAACCACAATAACATGAAACAATGATTATGGATTGAATCATAAACTTTACTCAAAACTCAACTCTTAATATTAATACTTATTTTGTTGTCATATCAAATTAGATATCAATACGAACTTTGATGCTCACAACACCCATACTGAAGTCAACATCAATCATCTATACTAATACCACCTTTGATATTTAACAACAACGTAAGTATCCACAAAATTAGAAACTGAATCAAAGCCACAATTCACTTTTAATCCAAAACAGAATCAGTACTTTTAATCCAAAACAGAATCAATTGATAAATCATTTATTCTATGAATATCAAAAATGATATGATAATTTAGATTAGGATCATCCTCCGACGGACGTACTATCACATGCTGATCAGCCCGTGTGATAGCACAAGGTCATGATTCATAGAAACGTGACCCCAAAAACACGAGTACTCAAACAAAAAGGCATAACTAGCCTGTGGCAAAATGGTGTCATAATATTTCATATGGCACTTAGAAATAGCCCTCCGCTGGACCGTCGTTCCCGGTCACTTACGCAATTATGATCCAATCTTAAAACCTTTTATTGAAATGGGGTCATAATAACCGACACCCGAAATAATTTTATTCCCCCAATTCTTGGGTAGGAATATTCGCAACCAAATCACTTTTCTCAAATCCAAAACATTTGTAAATCCAGAAATTGGATAAGTAAAATCACTTGACTATTCTGAATATAGAATAACAGATGAGTATTTGCATAAACAGAATTATTTAATTCAGCGATATGTAAAACATTTATCTATTCCAAACAGAGAATAGGGAAAACAATACTTGCATAATATAATTCGAAATAAACGTCACTTGAATGATAAGTGAAGTCAGGGGTACTTGCCTTTGGATTTTAGCAGTTAGTCACACTCGCAATGACGCATCTATTCTGACATTCTGTCTCAATACATCACTGTCCTTCTTTTCAACACTTGACTGATATGCTGCTCCTGCGATTGCTAGAAGCCAGATACCCAATACCATTCCATCTCATTCCTTATCCAACGTCTTGTCCCGATCAGCTCGAGAGATCCGCATCTATAATTAAAAGATATAACTTTAATTGTCTAAACGATAATCACTCGACGAACTGCGCGTCAAAATCCTATCGTCTACCCATACGATAGCCCACACATAATTATGACAGACAAATACAGGAATCTTGACCCACGTACGCACATAATTCACATAGCACGTAATCACATAATCCACGTATCACATAATTCACATCACATATAACTCGGTTCGTCAGAAGGGTCGACTCGATATGTTTAAAACTGAAATCGGGTCAAAAATATGATTTATCGATAAATAATTGCCTTGGAATGATTCGTAAAACATACGACCTTTCGAAACAAAAGGATTTGGGTCTCGAAAGTATTTTTAATGAAAGCAGAATATTTTTCTGAGTCTGTACGCGTTCGTTTCGTATTAAACAGACGAACGGTTGATTTATTATAAATTTTTGAACATTTTTCAGAATAAAAACGATCTCCGAATCATTTAATAATTAAATAATAGGGTTCGAACACCCTAAAATAATTTTATAAGAATTATCGAGCTTGGAAAATAATTTAAAATAATATTTTAAAGCTCGAAACTATTTTTCAGAATTTTTAAATCAATTTTAAATAATTAAATCTAATTAAATAATCAATTAAAATTAATTAATAACTAATTAAATTAATTAATCAATTAATGTTTAAATTAATTGACTAATTAAATAATTAATTATCAACTAAAATTAATTAACTAAATAATTTTGATTTATTTTTGAATTAAAATAAATTTTCAGAATTAAATTAATGAATTTCAAAATAAAAATAAATTTTCAGAAATTAAAATAGGATTTTTGAATTATTTTTAATAAGGAAAATCTAGAAACAGGTTTTTGATTTCAAAGTTGGGTAAAATAAGATCAAAATCGGGTATATTTTTCAACCCAGGCGGGTCGTAACCGGGTCACCCAACCCGATCGGGTCGGGAAGAACCCCGGCGGTCCCTGCCCAGTTTCCGGCGACGGCAAAACGCAGGTCACCGTCGATTTCCTTCAAACAATCTCGTTTTGGGTGGGTTTCAACTCAGCACTCTCAGAAGCGAAGCAATCCAACAACAATTATCACTAACGAGCATCAAATCGTCGATTCCGACGATCACTGCCTCCTCGCCGGTGAGCAATCCGGCGAAAACACGGGTTGTCTCATTCCTACATCAAACTTAACGTTCTATATATGAAATTAAAGCTAGAATTCATACGAATGTAACCCAGTAAATTATATCAACGAACAATTCGAGAATAGTTCAGAAAATCAAATCGAAAAATATATAAACCCATGAACTCGGGTTGATACTTCCAGGAATCAAACACTATAATTATGTATGCCAATCGATTGAAAATAACAAGGTGAAGCTAACTGTATCATTCAAATCAAGCAACGATCACTAAATCAAAAATCCCTAATTCCGGTCAAGAACCCTAAAATTCGAAATAAAAATTTTCCTATCGTTTGATGATTCTGATGATGGATTATGAAAGAACAGATCGAGGGCTTCGTTTTGGTTACTAGAACATCAAATTCTGAAGTCAGCATCACCTTCAAATTCGGGTTTAATTCTCAAGAACACCAAGAACAATTTTTCAGAGAATTTTCAGAAAATTAAACCTTAATTTCTATATGATATTGAACTCTATTTTTGAAGTATAATATACCAAATTGACCAGAAAAACATGCTCTACAACATGGAAGCATCAAATCACATCAACAACATCAAGAACAAAAATTCGTAATTTAATTATCAAATAATTCGAATATAAATAATTAAATAAGAAAATTACTGTGATTTCTGGAAAAAAACTGATGATTGATTCAGATAGAGGATTCCGAGAGCTTCGTTTTGATATGCTGCACGCCCGAATCGGAGTTCGATAACGCCTTCGTTCGTGTGTTTGATTCTCGGGAACGTATCGGTTTTCTCGGGTTTTTCTCTGTATTTACGGTGTTTTAACTGGTTGCAAATGAATAAACGGAATAAACGAAATAAGAAATAGGCTATTTATATTTATGGAATATTGGATCGTTCTGGATCGTTTTGGATCGTTTTGGATCATTAAATTAGTTGCTTAGCCGCTAAGTAACTGCAATAACGATCCGATTTAATACCAAAATTGGATAATTATCAAAACCGAGCTTTTTATAAAACATTATATACGAGAATAATATAAAAATATCCCGTCTCTCGAAAATACGGGTTTTATTGATTACCGAAATAACTATCGTATCGAAAATATTGCGCCGGGCAGCGCACGGGTTAAACCGTAATCCGGATTGAAAAAGTCAAAACACGGAAAATGTCCGGAATTACCAGATTAGGTTAGGAAGGAGTTTTCGGAAGAGTTTCGGGTTGTAAAAACGTAAAAACGATTGAAGTCGGACGATTCCCGGCTTTATAAAATAATTTTGGTAATTATTCAGAAAATAATTAATAATTCATAAATTAATATAAAATCATTTAACAGTCCAAAAATTACCAGAAAAATATCACAATTATCTATATTTTATTCTAGACATATAAAAATTCAAATATTCAAATAATATCACATCTAAACATCCAAACATCAATTCCACTTATCAGATAATTCACCAAAATTCACCTAAAATCACATAAATAATTCCAATTAATTATAATAATAAGATTTGAAAATATAGGATATTACAATTATTTTTATTTCTGGGGCAAGTGAGGACCAACTTTTCGGATTTATCTAAAATTGAACAATGAGTAGTGTAGAAGATTACCTTGTATTCATTGTCGCATTGTTGACTAATGGAGAGAAAATTGTACTTTAATCCGGTGACTAGTTGTACGTCAGAAATTCTAACCTTTCCATTTACGATATCCCCGATGCCGACAATGTTTCCTTTGCTATTATCTCCAAATGTTACGCTCCCCGCGGTAACCTTTTTAATGTTGTTCAAGAGTGACTTGTTGTCGGTCATGTGTCTTGAACACCCACTATCAAGGTACCATATGTCTTGTTTCGCGGCAAGAAAAACCTACAAAACAAATTAATTGAATTTATAGGTACCCCTTTGTCTTGATGGTCCTGGGGTTAGTACATCATAAAGAGCATTTGATGTTTATAAGCATAGCTAGGCATGTCATTATCTTCCTTAGGAACATGAACCTTTCTAAGTACATAATTCCTAGTTGGGTAATTTCTAGATGTACCATAGAATCTAGATTGAGCATGATAAGCATTATGTCTATTATTATCATGATGATATGCATATCTATAAAATTGTTGTCTTTTAATTGCATAATCATTATGGTTGACATGATGTTGGTTGCTTCTATTTGGAAACGTAGTAGGTTGATGAGACCTTTGTTGCCTTTGATCTTTATATTCCATATTTTTGTAAGGCACATGCTTATCATCTTTCTTGTATGATTCCTTGTGAATCCATACATGCTTCCCCTTAATTTCACCATTCTTGAATTTACAATATTTAACAGTGTGTCCAATCTTGTTACAATAAGAACATTTATACGATGGTGATTCGGGTGAAGTCTTAGTTGGTGATACAAATCTCCGAATATTATTTTAGGAGGAGAATTCTTATTACTGTATATCCTAAAACTTCATGATTGTATGAGATTTTTGTATGCACCATTTGATCCAACATCTTATTGCCTTTTGTAAATCTTTGAAGAATATTTTCAAGACTTTCATTATCTTTTTGTAAGGCATCAATCTTGTTGTTAAGGATTATTTCTTGATCCTTAACTTGAGCTATGAGCTTATGATTTTCTTCTTTCAACTGTTGAGCTTCAATTGTAAGCTCGTTGATCTTTATTAGCTTATTTTCTTTATCAAGATTGTCTGTAGAAGATATTTCTTTATTTTGAACACTTGATTCCATTTGAATCTTTAGGTTCAATAGATCAGCGTGAAGTTCACATATATTTTCATTTAATTGAACCATTTCATGTACCATCTCTTCCTCTTTGAGGATTAGTGATATATTCTCTGTTTTAAGGTTGAATATATTTTCTTGAAGTTTATTTTCTTCAACCTTGATGAGATGGTTTTGATCTTTTAGAGATGTAATCTCTTTTTCATCTTGGACTCTTGAGTCCATCATCCGAGTATACTCTTTATTTTGAGTATGATGTATTTCTTATATTTTCATTTTCTCGGACCATACTAAGTGAAGCCTTTGATCAACATCTTTGTATTTATTTTTATATTCTACCACAAGTCCAATTAAATCATGCTTATTCATGTCCATAAGTGATAAATTATATTCTTCCAATAATGACTTAATTGAGATGTAGTTAGATGTTACCTCTTCATTTGTAGAGGAGACTTCCCTAGATGTAGTTTTTTCTCCGACATCCATCAAGCATAGATTCACCACTTCTTCACTAGCTTCCGGAGCTTCTTCATCTTCACTTAAATCCCAACTATTTTCAGCCACGAGACTTCATCCCTTTGAAAGTTTAGGACATTCTCTTTTATAGTGACCGGGTTGTTTACACTTAAAACACACATCTTGTGTTTCCTCTGGAGATGCATCCTTTGGTTTTGGAGGAGTGTAAACGGGATGAGTAGTAGAGACATTGGCATTACTATAGGTATTCATATTTTGATTGCATTTGCCTTTTTTGTAGCTCGTTGATGGAAAATTATTCTTATAGTTGGAAGAATAATTTTGGGAGTAATTAGGCCTTCTGTTAGAGTTAAAAACTCTTTGTTGATTATTTGATTTTAGGAAGCCTTTTCCGTATCTTTGAGCTTTGCTTTGAAGCACACGACGGAGTTGTTTCGTGAGAAGAGCAATTTCACTCTCATTGAGAATTTAAAGTTCCTCGTTTAACTCCTCGTCATTTTCATCTTAATCTATTAATATGGCCTTTAGTGCCATATTTTTCTTTTTTTCCTCCACTTTTGGAGCAACCTTTTCCAGAATATTATCTTCTTCGTAAGCACGAAGATTTCCCAAGAGGTTATCAATCTTATACTCATTTAAATTGTGCATCTCTTTTATAGTAGTAACTTTGACTTTCCAACTTGGAGGTAGAGATTTAAGCACTCTTCTATTCTTTTTATTTTGAGTATAATTCTTTCCAAGTTGAGATAATTCATCGATTATACGAGTAAATCTTGTTTCCATATCAATGATATTTTCTCCTTCTTGGAGTTTAAAGTTCTCATAATCTTGGATCAATGTTTCCATCCGAGAATCTTTTATATCAGTGGTTCCTTCATAGGTTACCACTAATTTGTTCCACATCTCTTGTGCCGACTTGCAATTAAATACTCTTTTGTATTCTTTTTCCGTAAGTGCACTTGTGAGAACCATTTCTGCCTTGGCGGCTATATTCATTGTGGCTTCTTCCTCGAGATTGTATTCACTAACCCTTTTCTCGATGAGGATGTCATCGACAATTTTGGTAGGTATGCGAACACCGTCTTCGATAGCCATCCAAACTTTGACTTCTTGAGATCTTGCATAAATACGAAATCTACTTTTCCATGTTACAAAGTTGGTGCCATCGAACATAGGAGGTCGTGAGCTTGACAATCCTTCACCACAACCAACGGGATTAATATACGCCATTTGGACCACTTTTTTTTGTGCCTGTAAATCTGCAAATCACTTAACAAACACGTTAAAAAGCACTGCTCTGATACCAATTGTTAGGTCCCGTATGAGGGCTATGTTAAGCTAGAAGGGGGTTGAATAGCTTAATTACCAATTTAAAATTTATTATGGCATTTTAAAATAATTTTATCCCTTTTTAAAACTTTACCGAGTGGTTATGCAGTTTATATGTGCGGAAAATAAAGTGCAAGGAAAGAAAATACCACATGGTGATTTTATCCTGGTTTGCGCTGGCGCAACCTCTAATAGATCCGCTCACCCCTACTCTAGTCCCCGACCTCCTCTCCCGGACTCGGGATTTGCCCTTAATATAAACTCGCTCCTTTAGTAGGCGGAGAAGCCTTTACACCCTTATAAATATTTATCTTGGTGCGTAACACAAGGGTCACCACCTCAAAATAAATGTAATTCCTACATAACATATCTTAGACAATAACTCCCCGCTATCTCTTCAAAGTTGATGTAGATCCTTTGTGTGGACTTGGCTTCCTTAGCTTTCATCGGTCTCGGATCTTAGTATCTGGTCTTTCCTCTTCTTCATGGTGCAAATACAACTAACTCCCCGCTAGTGCGTATGAGACTTGGGTCTTAGAATGAAGATCACCTCACGTCACCTCACCTCACTGTGAAACTAATAAGACAATCCACAAAACACAAAGTATAGAGAAAATATGTGTTGAACTAGTATGTTACGGTACTAGCCCAAAAGTTAGTATAATATTCAAATAAGAATATTAATACTCTATATGTATACTTGACTTGAGATATAAAATGTTATATCAAGTATACTTTTGATTACTCCGTCTCTATGAATTATATGTTAATCGTAAGAATATAAGAAGTCCTTTATATGTATAATCAGTATGGATTATGACTTCTTTGATCTTCAAGCTCAATACGTATACTTAACTCGGAATATATATTTATATGTCAAGTATACTTATGATTACTCCATCTTTGTAAAATATATGTTTATCGGAGTAATAAGAAGTCTTGTATATATGTATGAGCACTATGGCTTATGACTTCTTTTGTATTCTTCTTCTTTCGATTATGTATTCATAGATCGAAGAATACTTTGGTTACAATCTCGGAATTGTACCTATCCTTTTAAGCTCTTAGGCTTATAGATTTAATATACTTATGATTTGATAATTATGTGGTCAAAGTATACTTTTAACTTCAAGCAACTTTATAGGTTCTATAATTCTTAGCCAAGGTCCAAATAATAGAAATGCAAGTAATTGGATTTAAATTTGTGCCTTTGAAGTTTAGGTGGATGATTACAAAGTTTACTATTGATCGACTTATAATCCTCGGAACACTGAAGATGCTAGAAGGGGTTATAAGTGATACCTTTCGTATTGATACTATATACACGAACTATGCGTTGACCAAGATCGAGATAAATGAAATGCAAAGTAATTGGTTAACTCGTGTGATTAAATCCACCTTTAAAGCTTAGACGGATGATTATGAAGTTTATATATATCGAATAAAAACCCCACGGAACACTAAGGTGCTAGAAGGGGATTATACGATATCTTTCGTAATTGGACTATATACACGAACTATGCGTTGGTCAAGATCCAAATAATAGAAGTGCGAGTAATTGGCCAACTCGTGTGATTTAATCCGTCTCTTATATTTGAGAAAATTACAAAGATCACTATTTATCGATTATAATCTCTCGGAACACTAGAGATGTTAGCGAGATTATAAAACGATACCTTTCATAATTATACTATATTCACGAAATATGTTGGTCAAGGTCGAGATAAATAAAATGCAAGTAATTGGCCAACTCGCGATGTCAAATATGAAATCTCACTCGTGAGGAGTTATTTAGAGATTTATGAAATCTCACTCGTGAGGAGTTATTTAGAGATTTAAGTACTTGTATATTATAGATCTTTTTCGTTTAGAGTTTCGGTTTGAAGATCAAGTACTTATTCGAATTCCGAGTTCGAATCTTCGTTCTCTTTTCTTATAGAACTTTCTTTATAGGAGATCTTATATTAGAGCTTGAGATGAAGTAGAGAAATTAAGTACAAAGCTCAAAATAAAGAAAACCAAAGAATAAGCTAAAAGCTCACCACTTTTGGAAAATGGTCGGAAAAGTTCGCCGAAAAAAATTGTCGGAGGTTCGGCCAGATTTTGGCACTATGGACGAACTTGGGTAGACCTTCAGGAGGCCGGAAAGTGGTGGTGGATGAGCTCACTCTGTAGGAACAAGCTTGGTTGGGTGAAGCTATGCTTGGATATCAAAAACCTTAAGTATTTGGGTATATATTAAGAGAGAGAATATAACGACTCGTGTATTGTTGAATTATATAAATATTTAATTATAGAAATTATTAAATAAATAAAATATGTGTGGTTGTTTTGACAGCTATGTGTTGTTTGATTATTATCCATATGTGATTTAGGTGTACCGGGTTGTCCGCGTGATTAATTATGGGATCGTATTGAATTGTTTTTACTTTCAAAAGTGGATTTAGTGCAAATTTATTTGCATAAATATTGAGAATGTCTCTAAAATTGTTTTTATGACTTTATAATTACATTAATTATTTTTTAGGATTTTATAAAATTGAGAAATCAATATTTCATTAATTATTTAATTATAAATGATTTTTCAGCGTGTGTTTAATGGTAAAATCCGTATTTAAATATGGAAATCTTAAAAAATCATGAAACTTATATTTTATTTAGTTCGTATTATTTTGAGAATTTTAAAATTATTTTGGTAATTTTAGGATTAATTTTTACCCGCGCGTTGTTTCATTTTATTGATAAAAGCGGGTATAAGTGGCATCCCAAAAATTGTGTTAAAATTTCAAAAATTTTGTTTTCATTTACTCCGGGATATTTCTAGCATTTTAAGATTATTATTGTAATTTATTGAATTTGTTTTAAAAATGACTCGGTTCGTTAATTTCAGAATTCGAGATGATTATCGGGTCCCCGGGTATTCAGGGACACGTGTTAACATCTAATAAAAGATGTTAACACGTATCCATTTAAAGGACACGTGCGGGCTACAGATTAACCCCCAAAACATCATCTCTTTCTCCTCTGTATCGTCTCAATCTCTCTTACTCGTCTCAGTCCCTCTTCCTTGCAATATTCCATGTTCTTCCTTTTTTCCCCCTCCTTTCTCCGTTTTCTTCCCCTGGTCGCGGCTATCTTTTCCGGCTGATTTTCCGGTAATTACGGTTTGTTCCTGGTGATTCTGGTTCGGTGAATATATATATCCGTATATATATGTGCGTATCTGTGTGCTATTGCGTGTGTGTCATTGTCAGTTGAGATTTTGAGTGTTGTGGTGGTATTTTGCCGCCTGTTTCTGTGCTCTTCCGGCCATGATGGTTGGCCTGTGTTTGGCGCGTGTATACGCGCGTATTGCCATGTTCATTTCGGGAATTTTAATTATTTTATTTAATTCTGCAGGTGCTTAATTGATTGGTTTCGTGAAAATAACATATATTTGTTGCGAGAAAGTATGGATATAATCGGTGGAATTCGTGTAGGATGTTCGTTATAAATGAAAACCCGCGAATTCTGCCGCCGTCGGCGATGAGCCTCGGCGAGCCGACGGTGGACGGTGTTGAATTTATTCTGAGTCATAATTTTTATAAAATAAATAAATGTAAAATGCGAATAATAATTAGTAATAGTATTGAATTGGTGACTGGGAAATTATGGATGTTGGTTGTTGTGATTATGGATTTTTGTGATGAATTGAAGTCGATGATGTGTCGACGGGTAGTCCGATAAACAAAGGAAAGCTTCTATATATACATCTACAGGGTTGCTGTCCGATATCCGAGAAATCGAACTCCGTAAATACGGGAACATATCCGATGAATATCGGGACGTCGAGAAACTATATATATATATATGTGTGTGTGTGTTTTATACGAAACTTGGTTGTATGATGTGATGAAATATTTTGCCAAATCGATAACCCTGATTCCGTAAAATAAAAAGTATATGTATTTTCCAAAAACGAACACCGAACCGATTTTTTTTCGAGATTGTGAACCCTACTTGTTGCGTGTGATATTGTAATATACATAATTACGAATCAGGTTTGAATATCGTTGGATAAAATTGGTATCGAGGATATGTCAAGCATACCTAGACATCTAACGTAGGGTATTTCGACCCTGTAGGTTATAGTCGGGAACCTGAAAGTGGATGATGGACTAAAGATAACCTAGAGGTTAGTCGACAAGCTCAGTAGAGTTTCAACAAAAAAACCTGAGTGTCGAAGTCGAATCCAATGGGATCTAGTGGTTGGACGTTAAAGCCTGAGCAATGGAGTCGGCTCAAAGTGGATCAGTAATAGTTATAAAGCCCTGTAAGGCAAGTATTTCTGAACTTTTCTTCAAGATATCTTACCAATGTTGTCGAACTGTTTCATAACATGTCGCTATTATTCAAAATAACTCCTGTTTTATATTGCAAGTGTTTTAAACTATTTAACCTTGAACCCTGATTTTCTTGATCTTGAGCCATAAGCCTTATTCTCTGTAAACCGTCCTTTGTTGATCCTCAGACACCAAACCATACAAATATGATACTACTCCCCAAATGTTTAACTACCAAACACCAATCACTGGAAGAAAATTGTTTGAAAATACAGAAACTTTTATACCCCAACCATTCTTTATAACATCAAAGAACTATACCTTGAAAAATCAATATTTGTCAAATACCTGATCCTTCACCGACTGAAAACCGTTTCTTATACATACCTTGATATACCCTTGTGATATCCATGAGTTCCTTACGTTTTATTCAAAGCGTTTAATCATCATTGATTATGATCTTGTTTTATCGGATTATATTGTTTACCATTTGAACTGCTTTAGAATTGGATAATTTTTATATAAGGACCAGATTCGTGGTCAGACCATATCAATGGTCAAGTTAGGCCAATGTGTGCCTTGGATCCAGTAATTAGAGCAGTGCTGTGTGCTTTGCTCGGGGTTAGTGCGTGACTGATCAGCAGCCTAACCTTGGTTTTAAAAACTTAAATTAAATATCCAATTCTAATGATTATTTAGCAATAAACTTGAATTCCTCTGAATCATCTCGTTTGATCCTTGATTAACCTCAATTATTGTCATAATGACTTGC
Organism: Apium graveolens; assembly: GCF_009905375.1. NCBI lineage: Eukaryota > Viridiplantae > Streptophyta > Magnoliopsida > Apiales > Apiaceae > Apium > Apium graveolens. Next base: position 205,596,694 of record NC_133649.1, on the reverse strand, counting down.
TGAGCTAGTTAGCTCACTTTTGCGAATCTTTTTATGTATTCTACAGTTAAGAAGAATACGGTTGATAGCGAGGTTTCCCAGTTCAATGTATGAGCTAGGATTCCAGATTGAGTTGGATCGAGCTAGCAGGAGCTTATTGCGGTAGTGAGATAGTAAGATTGTAAAAATAATTCCTTTATCAGATGTAAGTTAAATTAGTTGGGATTTGGCACGATGTAATAAAAGTTAAGGTTGTGGCTTGTTTTCATACTTTAACCTGTTGTGATCTGTGGTTATGTAAAGCAGGGTCATTGCGAATAGTATCTTATATATAGGTTTATATGTTGTGTCTGTGTTATGGACCCCAAACTTCTGACCCGGGTTTGGAGGGCGCCACAGAGAAGGTTTTTGAGAAGAAGTTTGTGTATAGAATTTGAAAGAGATGAAGAGAGGCACTTCTTGAAAAATTCCCAGCAAGTATTTGGCTCTTTAGCTTAATTAATGGGTTGAGGTGGGGGTTTATTTATAGTGGAAGTTGAGTGGAATGAATGGTTGAGATTTGAGAAGGAATGGATGGTGGATGGAGTGTATCACATAGATTGATGACATGGCAAGTAGGTTGTGTTTCTTTGAAAGTGGGAAGGAAGCACAAGCTAGTATTCATTCAAATCTCAGCTGATATATATATATATATATTAAATATATATTTTCCTTTTCTTTTAATCATTATTTAATTACTTTAATTAATGATTAAGCACCATTAATTATGAGATCTCTAAAGAATATTTCTGATATATTCCTTATTCGAGCTTGTTGCTTTATTGATGTTGCAACTGTGATCTAAAAAATATCATATTTTGATATTTCTTATTTGATCAAATTCCCTTAGAGATATATTCCATAAAATATAATTTTGATATCTTTAGAATTATGGAATATCTCTTTTATAAATAGTCTTGAAAATAATTTAGATGGTTTGACTATTTGACTTTGATCTGGATCAATTAAAATCATGTCCTAATGGAGAGGATCTAAGTGTACTTAAATTTAATGTTTAATCGTACAAATACCAAAATAAATAATATATTGAAGGTATCCTTTCAAGATCTATCTTCAAGGATCTTCATAGAGAGAGAGAGAGAGAGCTAGGCCTACAAGAACCTTCATCTCCTCCTGATGAAGCAGCTACTACTGGCTCAGTCCCACAAGAACCTACATCTCAATGTGATGTAGAAGACATCATAACTCCTGATCCACTTGCATTTAAATCAATCCAAGAAAGGCATGATGCTGAGAATTCCAAGCGGACATATGAGGTCTCCAAGGTCAAAGCCTTTTACAATTCCACTGAGTCTCATTCCAAGAAGAATACAACTGGTGTGCATCTTAGTAAAGCACATGATGATGAAGATTCAGAATAAGGGGAAAGAGTACACAAGAACCTAATCTCAAAATGATTTAGCAGCTCCAAAATCTCCATCCCCACAAGAAATACTACCTCAAAGTGGTAGTGCAGGCTTATCTCCTGATGTCATTATCTTAGCTTGGATTTTGAAGGGTTGTTGTGCAAGACATGCATTAACATAAGAAGACTAAGTCACATTAATAATCCTAAGATTTAGTTGACTTGTAACTTTATGTAATTTATAATGGTAGTTCTTAAGTCTGTAAAATTAATTGAAAAGACTAGAATGGACTATTTTTTTATAAACATCCAATAAGAGAGGAATAAATCTGTAGAAGAAGATCAAGCCTGATCATGCCTCAGAATGAATATAAACTGTTAGGAATATGTGTATTAGTTTGATGATAAGTTCAGCAAAACACTTAAGTAGAAATCTAGTATTTGTAGCCTCAACGGATAAGACCATCTTGGCTATCCGTTGAAGGAGTAGCCTTACTTAGCAATAAGTTTGGTATTGTAGCACATCTCACTCTCTGGTTTCAAGCTGTAATTCTTAGATGTTGTTAGGAGATAATCAGTCATGTTGACTACTAATGGATGTACAAGTAGGAGGGCTAATTGTAAATATTTCATGCCTTGTAATTTTGTATAAGTGAAGAAGTGTCAACGGATATTGAAGACCCTCAACGGATAAGAAACTAAGCTTCAATGGATGTCTCTAACGCTTCAACGGATAAGTGCTTCAACGGATAAAGCTTCAACTGCTAGAGCATCAACGGATAAAGCCATCAACGGATGAAAGCTTCAACGGATGCTCAGTCTCATAGCAGTTGATAGTGACAGTTAACAAAGCTGACAGAGGCACATGGATTGACAGAGATGTGGTAGCCTATTTCAGGAACAGCAGAAAAAGCAGCCATTTTTAGTCTGGTTCATAATGGAAAGTCAACAGATAATTCCATATTACACTGGATAAAAATGGAATAGAAACAAGTGGAGAACTATTGTCTTATTGTACTTTATCTTTGTCTTCACTTGTAAACTTGGTGTTATATAAACCAAGTAGTAGCTAGTAATTAGATGTGAATTTTCCCTGAGCTTTTTAGAAATATCAAGAGAGAAAATCATCTAGTTTGTACTAGGAAGCAGCTGTGATTTAATTTTGAATCACAGATTTTCTGAAATAACACATCTCTGGTGGAACAACAAATCTACCAGAAAAGTTTTTAAGTTCTTTGTGTTCATTACATTTATGTTTAAATATATATCTGTCTGCATCAGCTCCAAGCAATTTACACACATTTGATCACTCAAACACTTAGTCTTACAAATTGCTCAAAACTTGAAAAAGTTTTGAGATTTACATTCAACCCCCCCTTCTGTAAATCTCATTGTTAGTCCACTGGGAATAACAATTGGTATCAGAGCAAGCTCTTAACATACAAAGAGTTTAAAGATCACTACACCATAAATGGCCTACAGTAACACCAAGAAAATGTTACAATAGGCCCAAAAAAGTGTTACCACAGCCAGAAAAAGGCCTAAGGTAACATAAAAATTAAGTTGCTTTTTTCTGAGTTACCTTTGGCCCCTAAGGTAACATTACTTTTGCCCTGGTGTAACATTCACTTTTGTGTTACAATAGCTATCAAAGGTAACATTAATCTATGTCTATAGTATCACAATATGTATGTTACCTTTGAACTCAAATTTTCAAAAAAAAATGGGGCCCACCAGTGGGGCCCACAGTGGTGACGTGGCATGTAGGTTCCGCAGTGGTGACGTGGAATGTGGGTCCCACAGTGCTAGCATCAAATTTGTACCTGGGGTAACACTTTGAACAACCTACACTAATACTTTATGAAGCTGCTGTAATAATTTACCAGGAAGAAAAATGAAAAACTAATATTATAAAGTGTAAAATCGACTGCAAAATTTGAAAATATATTACATTAATCTAATACATTCCAAATTTCATAATCTCAACTACATTCATAACCAGTTTACCATCTACTTAAATCACAATAAATTTAACCAATACAACCAACTAATCTACATCCCAAAACTTAATCCACTTCCTGCTAGTAGCTGCCGAGAACTTGACACGTATGCATTCATCAACAAATATATAGTTGATACAGCTGAAATGAGAAAGAAACAAAGGTTAGGTCATACAATACCCTATATATACCCCATGCAAAAGTATTGTACTTCTATATTCTATAACAACTACTATTTTACAAACCTGATGCATATATACATACAACAATGCCTGCAAACTCAATGATGCCAATGTATCTCTCCATCTAGCTAGCATTTTTTGCTGCATCAACATGAACAACAGGCACACTCAGAATTTTATGTTTGGCCATTAACTGGACAGCTTCAGCAACACTAGTGCCATAATTGATCAGGTTTAAGGTTGCTATATATAAGTATACATTAAATAATGCATACTATGCATATTAATTTGAGGCCAAACTTCTGGACTTAAACACATATATTTAAGTAAAATTTGAACATTTTATCACTATACCAGTTCACTTACAAGGTATTGAAATGGACCGCAACAAGTCTACCATTATTATTTAGTTTGGCAAAAATATACATATTTATACCAGTTGAAGTTGTAATTACAGTCTAGAAGTGTACAAGAATAGCCCAACATTGCTAATTTCACTTTATTTTTATTTTTTTAATAAATTTTTAAGTTTAAATAATGTTCAAATTTTTTATTAATAAACAATTTTAATTACTATATAGTACATTGTACAAAATTTAACAAAAAAATATATTTTATCAATCTTAGCTAATATTAATGTTATTGCTTAATTATATTATCAAAATAGATTAATTTTGAAATCAAATAATTATATATATTTAATTATTTGTAAAATGTTATCTTTTTATCCATTAACACCCTAATGTAACATAAGTTTCCACATGTTACCGTATGTAACACTTTGAAACTATAGTAACATGTTACAAAGGCTATGGTAACATCAAAAATACTACGTTGCGGTAGGTTAAGATGAGCATAACTAAGGTAACATAATTTTGTAACACGCATGATTAAACCATTGCGATAGGCCATCTATGGCGTAGTGGATCTATTCTGCTAACATCATGAGTAAGAAGGATATTGGTGTAAAGATTTCAATCCTGGAAAGAGATAACTATCATCACTGGAAGGTGAAGATGCATTTACATCTTCTCTCTCAAGATGAAAGCTACATCAACTGCATTGAGAATGGTCCTCACATCCCACACAAGGTGGCCACAGCTGCTACTGCTACAGTTGCTGTTGGACAGTCTATTCCCAAGCCAAAGGCAGAATGGACTGTTGAAGATATTGAAGAGGTCCACAAGGACAAGAAAGCCATGAACATTTTGTTTAATGGCCTGGATCAAGATATGTTTGATAATATCATCAATAGCCAAACTGCTAAGGAAATTTGGGATACTGTGCAGCTTATCTGTGAAGGCACTAAGCAAGTTAGAGAAAACAAAATGCAGCTTCTCATTCAATAATATGAATATTTCCACTTTGAAGAAGGAGAATCATTGAATGATACATTCAACAGATTTCAGAAACTATTGAATGGATTAAAGCTGTATGGGAGAGTGTACCAAGTCAAGGACTCCAATCTAAAATTTCTAAGGTCTCTACCAAAGGAATGGAAGCCTATGACTGTTTCTCTAAGAAATTCTCAAGATTATAAGGACTTCACACTTGAAAGATTATATAGAATTTTGAAGACTTATGAACTTGAGATGGAGCAAGATGAGATGTTGGAAAAGGGAAAGAGAAAAGGAGGATCAGTTGCACTTGTAGCTGATAGTGAAAAAGTTGAAGCCAGAAATGAGGAAAAGACAATGCCAAGTCTCAAAATTGGCACAAGCAAATCAGAATCAAGCAAGGGTAAAGAGCAAGTTGCTGAGGATGAAGACAATTCCAGTCAGGATGAATCTGATGATATTGATGAACATCTGGCCTTTCTGTCCAAGAGGTTTGCAAAGATGAAGTTCAGGAAATACACAAAGTTCACTAAGCCAAACAAAAACATGGTGGACAAATCAAAGTTCAAATGTTACAACTGTGGCATTAGTGGACACTTTGCAAGTGAGTGTAGGAAGCCAAATTCTGAGAAAAAGAAATTTGAGCAAGTTGATTACAAAAGGAAGTATTTTGATTTGCTCAAACAAAAGGAAAGAGCTTTTCTCACTCAAGATGATTGGGCAACAGATGGGGTAAATGAAGATGATGATGTGGAATATGTCAACCTAGCCCTGATGGCTAATTCTGATGAAAATGAAACTAGTTCATCAAGCAACCAGGTAATTACTACTGATCTCTCTCAGCTTTCTAAACATGAATGCAATGAAGCCATAAATGATATGTCCAATGAATTATATCATTTGCGTGTTTCTCTTAAATCACTAGCTAAAGAAAACACTAGGATCAAAGAAAATAATGTGTTTTTAAGTGATAGGAATGCTGTGTTAGAGAGTCAGGTAATTGAGCTTGAAAAGATTAAACTTAAATGCTTGACTGTCGAGAGTGAACTAGAAGAAGCTGTTAAGAAAGTAGAAATTCTTTCTAAACAGTTAGAAAGTGAGCAAGAGGTAATCAAGGCCTGGAAAACATCTATGGATGTTGGTGTTCAAATTGCCAAGGTTCAGGGAATTGAATTATTCTGTGAGGATGCCTGGAAGAAAAACAAAAAGAAGTTAGAATTAATTGATGGATTGTCAATGGATGTGGAATCAACGGATGATGAAAGTTATCCGTTGAAGGAAGAAAAGGAGCATCCGTTGAAGGCTCATCAATTAAAATAGGCAAGTTCTTTTAAAAATACAAAGAATGATTCAACTCTCAAGAACTTTGTCAAAGAAGGAGCTAGCACATCCAGAGATGTCAGTAAGGTGAATATAGGACACATGACTTTAGATCAGTTGAAAGATAGGCTTAAGTTGGTTGAGGATAAGAAGGAAACTAAAAGAAAATCTAAAAGAAATGGGAAGGTAGGGATTAATAAACATAACAATTACACACCTGATAGGTATGCTCCTAGAAAAAGCTGTGTACATTGTAAAAGTGTTAATCACCTATCTGATAATTGCAAATCTGTTAAAAATGCTCCCATGCCTTCAAATCCCTCCATGCCTAACATGTCTATGTCACCTCTGCATGCTATCCCTGTTATGTCTCACCAGAATCCCCATGCACATTTTGCAAACATGTCATACATTAACAATCCTTACTTTACTGCATTTAGTATGCCTCAAATGCCATACAATATGCCTATGTGGAATAACATGTTTGCACAACCTATGCCTTATCAAATTCAATCAAATGTGTTAAATGATTATGTGACTAACCCTACACTTCAACCAACCACATCTGAGACCAAGGTTGACCCAAAGTTACCTAAGTCAAAAGATGTAGGAGGAATGAAGTCTAGGAAAAAGACTAACAAGGCTGGACCCAAGGAAACTTGGGTACCAAAATCAACTTGATTGATTTTGTTGTGTGCAGGGACAAAGAAGGAATCTATGGTACTTGGACAGTGGTTGTTCAAGACACATGATAGGAGATTTCACCCTGCTCACAGAATTTAAGGAGAAAGCTGGCCCTAGCATAACCTTTGGAGATGACAGCAAAGGATTCACTATGGGATATGGCTTGATTTCAAAAGAAAATGTCATCATTGATGAAGTTGCATTGGTTGATGGTCTCAAACACAATTTATTGAGCATCAGTCAACTATGTGACAGAGGGAATACTGTTTCCTTCAATTCTGAAGCCTGTATTGTCACAAGTAAAAAGGACAATAAAGTGGTTCTAATTGGAGTTAGAAAAGGAAATGTGTACTTAGCTGATTTCAACTCTACAGATGTAGAAACCATTACTTGTCTTCTCAGCAAAGCAAGTCCAGTTGAAAGTTGGCTATGGCACAAGAAGCTGTCCCATTTGAATTTCAAGACAATGAATGATCTAGTCAAAAAGGACTTAGTTAGAGGAATGCCTCTAGTGGAATTCACAAGGGATGGACCGTGTGATGCTTGTCAGAAAGGAAAGAAAAAGAAAGTATCATTCAGTAAGAAGCTTGAATCTGTAATTGATGAACCACTGCAACTTCTACACATGGATCTTTTTGGACCAGTCAATGTATTGTCAATTTCAAGGAAAAGATACTGCCTAGTGATTGTAGATGATTTCTCAAAGTTTTCATGGGTTTATTTTCTTGGATCAAAGGATGAAGCTAGTGAAATCATCATCAATCATATCAAGCAAGTCAACAATCATCCTGATTTCAAAGTAAGGAATATTAGGAGTGACAATGGAACTGAGTTCAAGAATTCAACCATGAAGATGTTCTGTGGAGTAAATGGGATCATGCATGAGTTCTCAGCTCCAAGAACTCCACAACAAAATGGTGTGGTGGAAAGGAAGAACAGATCACTAATTAAAGCTGCAAGGACAATGCTTGAGGAGTCAAAGCTCCCAACTTATTTTTGGGCTGAGGCTGTTAACTGTGCATGTTACACTCAGAATATTTCTCTAATCAATCAAGCAAAATGCATGACTCCCTATCAATTATTCAAGAGAAGAAAACCAACTTTAAACTTTCTACATGTCTTTGGTTGCAAATGTTACATCTTAAGGAATCAATCTGATCACAAAGGAAAGTTTGATGCAAAGGCTGATGAAGGAATATTTGTTGGTTATTCTGCTGGAAAATCATATAGGGTCTACAATCTAAGAACCAACATTGTCATGGAATCTGTACATGTTGTGTTTGATGATAAAAAGATTGATGGACTAACAGATGAGGGACATCATGAAGGACTCAAATTTGACAATATTGAGATATATTATGATGATAGTGAAGATGAGAATGATGAAGAAGGCATCTCAAGAAGAAACCAGAGTCTGCCTTTGGATAATGCACAGAATGCTGCATCCGTTGAAAGTCAAAATTCAGCTTCCGTTGAAAGAAGCAATGCAACATCTGTTGAAAGACAAAGTGCATCATCCGTTGAAGTTCATAACGAAGCATCCATTGATCACAGTCTGTCAACGGATAATCACTTCACCTCATCAGTTGATAGAACTCCCAATTCCTTTCAAAGGATCAGCAACTCAGGGGGAGTTTCAACAAATCAACATTCTATCTCACATCATGACAATACTGAGGCAACCTCATCAAGGGCTAATCTACCACCTCAAAGGAAATGGACCAAGAATCACCCTTTTGAACTGATCATTGGTGATGCTACATTTAAAGTACAAACTAGAAGGGCTACTCAAGATGAATGTCTGTATAGTAGCTTTCTATCACAGGAGGAACCTAAGCGAGTGGAAGAAGCTCTTTTGGATCCAGATTGGATTTTAGCTATGCAAGAGGAGCTAAACCAATTTGAGAGGAACAAAGTGTGGAAGCTGGTACCCAAGCCAAAGAACAAGAGTTCTATTGACATAAAATGGGTATTCAGAAACAAGATAGATGAAAATGGCATTGTCATAAGGAATAAAGCTGCCAAAGGCTATTCTCAACAAGAGGGAATAGATTTTGATGAAACATTTGCTCCAGTTGCAAGACTTGAAGCCATCAGAATCTTTCTAGCCTATGCAGCTAATGCTAATTTCAAAGTCTATCAGATGGATGTCAAGAGTGCATTTCTAAATGGGGAATTGGAGGAAGAAGTTTATGTAAGCCAACCTCCAGGTTTTGAAGATCCAATTTTTCCAGACAATGTGTATTATTTATTGAAAGCACTCTATGGACTAAAGCAAGCACCTAGAGCCTGGTATGAGACTTTATCAAAGTTCCTTCTAGATAATCACTTCACAAGAGGTACTGTTGACAAAACTCTCTTCTTTAGAAATGTTAATGGCTCTAAGATACTTGTACAAATTTATGTAGATGATATTATATTTGGATCTACAGATGATAAACTTTGTAAAAAGTTTGCTAAATTAATGCAAAGTAAATATGAAATGAGCATGATGGGAGAGCTAACTTACTTTCTTGGTTTACAAGTTAAACAAGTTAGTGGTGGAATTTTCATTAGTCAAACTAAATATATTTATGATCTTTTAAAGAAGTTTGACTTAATGGATTGTTCACCTGCAAAAACTCCCATGGCCACTGCCACCAAGCTTGAATTAAACAAGGCTGAAAAGTCTGTGGATATTACAAGTTATAGAGGCATGGTTGGCTCACTTTTATATTTAACTGCCAGTAGACCTGATATTATGTTTTCTACATGTCTCTGTGCTAGATTTCAAGCTGACCCTAAAGAATCTCACTTAGTGGCTATTAAAAGAATTTTCAGATATCTCAAAGGGACTCCAAATCTAGGAATTTGGTACCCTAGAGAGTCTGGTTTTGATCTAATTGGCTACTCAGATGCAGATTATGCAGGTTGCAAATTAGACAGGAAAAGCACAACAGGCACCTGTCAATTTCTAGGAAACAAGCTTGTATCATGGTTCAGCAAGAAGCAAAATTATGTTTCCACATCAACAGCTGAAGCTGAATACATTGCAGCTGGTAGTTGTTGTGCACAAATACTGTGGATGAGGAATCAGTTATTTGACTATGGTATAACTGTTGACAAAATTCCAATATTTTGTGACAACACAAGTGCCATTGCCATTACTGAAAATCCAGTGCAGCACTCAAGAACCAAGCACATTGATATCAAGTACCACTTCATTAGGGAACATGTGATGAAAGGTACAGTGGAACTTCATTTTGTTCCAAGTGAAAAGCAGATTGCAGACATATTTACCAAGCCACTTGATGAATCAACATTCACAAGATTAGTAAGTGAGTTAGGTATGCTTAACTATTCATAATCTATGTCATCTATGTAATCTGTCTTGTAGCCTGAAATGAATTTGCTGCAAGAACAAAGTTGGCTTTAATCAAGACTTATCCTATCAACGGATATTCCCTATCCGTTGAAAGCCAAAATTGTTCTATCAACGGATATTCATTATCCGTTGAAAGACAAATACATTTCTGGTAATTTTATCCTTCAACGGATAAAATAGTGTTGTTCATCAACGGATAACTATTTACCTTATCCGTTGATGTGTCACGTTAGTGAGTCATAGCCGTTGATTCTTTTACTCAACCGTTGATACAGATATACAGTGTTGTATGTATTTGTATTTAAGGTAGTTTTCAGAATTTCTACAGTTTCATTTATTCATGAACGGATTTCACTTACTTAAAAGTATCATTTAATTATTTTAATTTGTGTTTTAATTCAAGAAAGTATAAAAGCCCAATTGAATTCTTATTTTCACTTTACGCTTTCTTGCAATTATCATTCTCCTTCTCTCTCAATTCTCAAGTTCTTCTCTGCAACCTCTACTCACAAAAATGGCACCAGTAGTCAAAATTATGTCTCAAACAGGATTTGTTTATGAAAAGAATAATTTCATAGTCTTGGTTGAAAAGAAGGAAGCCCATTCTGATTATCACAAGATGATGGACTTCATCAAGAACTGCAAACTGAGCTATGCAATGCTGGAAGCCCCAACCATCTACTGTGAAGTGATTGAGGAGATTTGGACAACTGCAGAGTTCAACTCCACAGATATGACTATTGCCTTCTCTCTCAAAGGTAAGGACTATTGCATTAATTGTGATGATTTACAATCTTGCTTTAAGTTGCCTGAAAATAATGCCATGACACCACACACTGATAAAGATGTCTCTGCTATGCTAGATTCCATAGGCTATGCTTTTGATTCTGCTAGTTTAGGTAGTATTAGAAGGAAAGGCCTTAGGAAAGAATGGAGTTTTCTTGGAGATGCCTTTATTAAGGTTTTCTCTGGGAAGATTAGCAATTTTGATGCTATCACTTCATCTCTTGTTAATATGCTCTATATGCTAGTTTCTGATAGGTACTTTAATTTTAGCAACTGTGTTATGCTAGAATTAGGTTCCAGATTAGGTAACAAAGCTAATAGACCACATGACATCTACTTTGCTAGATTCTTTATGTTATTGGCTAACCATGTTGCTGAAGGTTTGGTTATATCCAATGAGAATAATAAACTCAAATGCTGGGCACAAGAGAAAAGGGTCCTTGCAGACCTTTTGAGAATGAACCTCAACAGCCAGGTGCCATTGGTATACTTGCCAATCATGAATGCACCACAGGTAAGTGAGGTAAATGTTTCTATAACTCCTACTATTTCCAACCCCAATGTTTCCTTGCCTTCTAGTGTGGCTATGGAACCTGTGTCATTGTCCAAACAGGCTCCTACCAAAGCCACCAAATCTAAAATCTCCAAAGTCAAGTCAAAGAAACCTACCTCTGTTGTTTCTCAAAAGACAACAGTTGTAACAACTACCATAAACCCTGAAGGGAGTGAACAGGGTGTGAGTGGTGAGGGGAGGGGTGAACATCAAAAAGCCCCCCAGGATAAGGTGGGAGAGGTGAGTGGTACCCATTCCAGCCAAGCCACAGTCTCTCAAAAGACTGTAGTGGTTCAAAAGGAGTCCAGCACATCCCTAGTTGCATCCTCCCAAAAGGATGTAACTATTGAAAATAGTCCCCATCCAGGGACACAGAACAAAAGAGGGAGGGACACTGAAGCTACACATTCACCAATTCAAGCCTTTTCAAGGAAGAAGAAGGCCAAAACCCTAGTTTCCACACAAGGGACACACACAGCACAGATACACCCACCAGTATCTGTGCCTTCTCAAATTCAGCTTGATGTGATTCCAGCAAATGTGGAATCACAGCCCCATTCTCTCAATATAGACACACACCATTCCTCAAACTCTCCTACACCCTCTCTGGATGTGGATATGATATTCACATCAATTCCTAATTCTCCCTCATTAAAACTCAGGGAGGAGCCCCACTCAAAACCTGGTGATCATCATCTTTTAGATGATTTGTTGGATCATCAGCCAATTCTTTCAGATGTAGTTGCAGAATCTGTTTCACCTCACTTAAAATCAATCCACACAGATTCAACAATTATATCACTTTCTATCTCTACATCATTTTCTTCTTCAACGGATATCTCTCATCCGTTGACAAGTGGTTGTTCTTCAACGGATAAGCTTAACAGCAGTTATCCGTTGATACCATCAGTTTCCACTTCAACGGATACTCCCTATCCGTTGATGGCCTCTACACACTTAACAGAAACAACTCCAACTGTAGAGGACATGGCAACTGTACAATCACTTTTAGGCTTGAGGGAAGGGAGTGATTTTTTGAGTGAGAGGCTGGGTTGCTCCCAGGCAAAAGGAGAGGTTGAGAGTCACCAAATGCATGCTATTTCTTCCAGCATGGCAAAAGTAAGTGAGAGGAGTGCCACCTTAGAAGGTGAAGGTGAGGGTGTGAGGGTGTGTGTGAGCCAGGGGGAGCCCCTGATGCAAGAAAAGAGAGAAATTGAGAGAAAGGCAGGTACAAAATTTATAAGGGTGGATCCAGCCATTGCTAGTGAGTTACTGAAAGTGGATGATGCAGATAAGGGAAGACAATTTCAGCAACACTACAAAGCTGTCATTGATAACATTTCCTTGGATGCTGACACTTTTACTCACCCTGTTTCAGCCTATCAATTATTGGCTGCACAGGGTAATGTGGAGGCAGAACAGACACTACACATTGTACACACTTCAGAATCTTTTCTCAGAGACAAAGCTGCTGTCAACAGGCTACCTTCTCAAGCTGGTGAGCCATCTGAAGAATTTGGAGTAAATTCTAATGATGATGACTCTAATTCTTTGAATGAGAGCATGAACTTAGGGGGAGTAGCAGGCCCAAGTTCTGTTCCTAATCTTCCTGCATGGGCAGGGGCAAAACCATCAACACCTGGAGAGTTTGGTGTCACTTTGGTCAAACAAGTCATGACAATTCAGCAGGCCATTCAAGAGACTCAGGATGCTGGTACCAAGGCAATTCTTCAAGCTCATCTGGAATCTCTGCATCTCTTGCAGTTGCAGCATTACCAGCAAAATCTAAGTGTGGATGAGCTCAAGCTGGACATTGCTGATCTGAAATCCTACAATGCTGAGAAATTGGATTCAGTTATACCCTATGGTACTATGCAAGATTTGTTGGGGAGACTAAGGAAGACCTCTGATGCTGACAAGAGGCTAGCCAGATTGGAAGATAGGGTTCAAATCATTGAAGACTCTATGGTCACCATTCTTCAGAATCAACAAACTCAAACGAATCTACTCATGCAGCTGGCACAAGCACAAGGCTTGACCCCTACCCTTAATGATAACAAAAAGGGGGAGAATAAAGGGGAAGGGGAAGGAGAGCCATCTACAACAGTTCAGATTTCTCAAGTGCTAGTTCCTGTCATCACAACTTCTCCACCAATTCAAGTCAAAGGAAAGCTAGATGGAATTGATCTAATCCAGATAGCAGCAGCTGAATTGCAAGTCAAAGAGCAAAGGAAGAAGATTGATGAAAAGATGCAACTAATATTTGGTTCTACAACTTCTCAATCACAATCTGTGAAGCATAGCACAAAAGTGGAATCAATTATTATGGAACTCAAGCCAGTAGGGAGGCATAAGGATGGAGAAACTTCTTCCAAAGATCTGCAACCTATGGTTCTCAAGCCCAACAACAGATCCAATAAGGACTCTACAAAGAATCCTGTAAAAGAGGTGGATTTTCCTCTTCCAAAAGTAGACGAGGACAAGCTTTTAGGAAGAAGTATTGCATATCTCAAAGAGACCATGGATGAGGCTGTAAGGAGAAACATGGCTATTATTTTCAGAGAGGGAAAGAGCATATGTGTGATGCAAGGACATCCCAAATTCTCAATAGCCAAGAAGGAAGAAACCAAAAGGTTGAAGGAAGAAGCCAAACAGCTAAAGGCTGACAAAAGAGCACAAGCAAAGCTTAAAAAACAGCTAGAGTCAAGTCAGGCTGAAGATCAGAAAGAAATTGAAGACAAAGGTGAAGATGAAGCTATGAGGGACATGGTTGGTACTGAGATGGAGGAAAGAAGTAAGGAAGAATGGCAGAAAGGGAAAAGAAAGAAGGTCAATGCAAATAGAAAGAAGGTAGATAAGACTGAAGAAACCCAATCAATATCCAAACCACTACCCTTTATTCATGAACCCATTGTACCTGACCCCTTCATGAACATTCATGGTGAAACAATCATTCCCAAGGAGGAACCAATTGATTGGGACACCATCAAATTGCCCACCTTCCTAACCTCTTCTCCACCATCAAAGAAGCAGAAAAGAAGAATCAAATCAACACCCTCTAAAGCCTCAATCAAATTACACAGAAGCCTAAGTCCAAACCTCAAAACTCTAAAGATGATTATGTTCACATCTGTGACATAAAAGAATTTTCAGACATTGAACTCTATCTGGATGAGCTGGAGGATGTAAGGGGAATAGCTGCCTACAGACAGCTACCAGAAAGACTAGTGTTCAAATACAAAGGAGCTGGGGAAAGAACATGGCCTCTTCACAGAATTCTGAATGAAGGCTACACTACCTTGATTAGAGTCTACTCAGCCATACATAAGGATTCTGGCTTTACCAGAACTGCCAGGACTGAGATTCTCAACAAGATTGCCAACATAAGGAAAGCTTGGAGGGAGCCCAATGCTTTGCCTAGAACTTTACTCATTCCAGAGAGAGGTATTATAATTCACAAATCACCTCATTGGTTGATGGAGTTTAGAGACAACAAAGGAGTCAGAAGATTTTTCAGAATTGAAGATCAGCTAAAGATTGCCAGTAATGAAACTCTCAAGGATATGCAATCTAAGTTAGATATCAATGAAGAAGATGAAGCTGAATTCTACAGACAACTTCAACTTCAAATAGAGGAGAATGACAGGAGGCTAGGAAAGAAAACCAGGGATCAAAGGAAAAGAAAGTAATTTGCTCAGGCTAAAGGAGCACCCTTGGAAACAATGTATTTCTTCAATTTCATCTCAGCATATACACTTTTGCAGCACTTTTGAATTTCTGCTTTGTTACAGTTTATATATTTGTTAAGTGTTTTGTTATCATCAAGCTAAACCCAAATTTATGCCTACAGTTCTAGTAGACATAAATAGGGGGAGATTGTTAGGAATATGTGTATTAGTTTGATGATAAGTTCAGCAAAACACTTAAGTAGAAATCTAGTGTTTGTAGCCTCAACGGATAAGACCATCTTAGCTATCCGTTGAAGGAGTAGCCTTACTTAGCAATATGTTTGGTATTGTAGCACATCTCACTCTCTGGTTTCAAGCTGTAATTCTTAGATGTTGTTAGGAGATAATCAGTCATATTGACTACTAATGGATGTACAAGTAGGAGGGCTAATTGTAAATATTTCATGCCTTATAATTTTGTATAAGTGAAGAAGTGTCAACGGATATTGAAGACCCTCAACGGATAAGAAACTAAGCTTCAACGGATGTCTCTAACGCTTCAATGGATAAGTGCTTCAACGGATAAAGCTTCAACTGCTAGAGCATCAACGGATAAAGCCATCAACGGATGAAAGCTTCAACGGATGCACTGCTAGAGCATCAACGGATAAAGCCATCAACGGATGAAACTTCAACGGATGCTCAGTCTCATAGCAGTTGATAGTGACAGTTAACAAAGCTGACAGAGGCACATGGATTGACAGAGATGTGGTAGCCTATTTCAGGAACAGCAGAAAAAGCAGCCGTTTTTAGTCTGGTTCATAATGGAAAGTCAACAGATAATTCCATATTACACTGGATAAAAATGGAACAGAAACAAGTGGAGAACTATTGTCTTATTGTACTTTATCTTTGTCTTCACTTGTAAACTTGGTGTTATATAAACCAAGTAGTAGCTAGTAATTAGATGTGAATTTTACCTGAGCTGTTTAGAAATATCAAGAGAGAAAATCATCTAGTTTGTACTAGGAAGCAGCTGTGATTTAATTTTGAATCACAGATTTTCTGAAATAACACATCTCTGGTGGAACAACAAATCTACCAGAAAAGTTTTTAAGTTCTTTGTGTTCATTACATTTGTGTTTAAATATATATCTGTCTGCATCAGCTCCAAGCAATTTACACACATTTGATCACTCAAACACTTAGTCTTACAAATTGCTCAAAACTTGAAAAAGTTTTGAGATTTACATTCAACCCCCCCTTCTGTAAATCTCATTATTAGTCCACTAGGAATAACGTAAACTTCTTGGTGAAGAATAAAGTTGTAGATTGAAAAAGGGTCTAAGTCAAATGTCAAGAAGTCACATATCAAGGAATGTTAAGAAATATATCGAGAAGTCAATTTGGCCTATAGAGAAGTCACTTTACTTGTAGAGAAGTCAATTTGGCCTATAGAGAAGTGGAGATGTTGATAAGTCAATTTAGCATGTGGAAAAAGTGGAGATATCGACATGTTAAAATACATGTAGAGAAGTGAAGATATCAAAAAGTCAAAACACAAGTAGAGAAGTGGAGATATCGACAAGTCAAAATGCATGTAGAGAAGTGGAGATGTCGACAAGCTATTCTACATCTCGACACAAACATCTCTATATACTTTGAAGATCTCAACAAAAGATTCAATTATAGACTGCATCTATCTTAAAGATTCAATAATATCTGTCAATAAACCATTTTATCATTGAAATGGAAAGTCTACAAATGCAGCTTAAAGAAAGCAAGATCAAGGGCCAAGATGAACTGGACAAAGGAGAGTCACAGATCTAGAAGATTGTATGCAGATTTATTGCACTTAAAATATAATTAGATAAAAGGACTTTAGAAAACATGCTAGTCTATTTTAGTGCAATTTCTATAAACTGTGCATGTTGATCTATAAAATATGTCATGGGTCTTTAGTTCCGCAGTAACAAAAAGATCTGGGATTTCTTGCATTCTCTCAAGAAGTAGCTGAGTTCTTAAACATTTAAGAACACTGATTTGTAGCATAACATATTTGGGTTTTAATATAAAGATCAAGTAAGTTTTGATAATTATTCTGTATCTTTCATAGTATATTAATTATCACTGCAAATATACATAGTCTATTAAGTTTAAGAGTAAGCCAAACATATCTAACTTGAGTTTGAGCAAGAAAAATCAAGAATCACACATTCACCCCCTCTGTGTGCATTTATACTGAACAAGTGGTATCAGAGCAAAATCTTAAAGTAAGCAGATTAGATCTTGGAAGTATGAGTGCACAAAAACTTAGCAGTATAGAGATCCTTGTCTTTGACAAAGGAAACTACACTCGATGGAAGAACAAGATGATGTTTTTCATCAGGATGGCGCATCCATTGTTTCCTGAAATTCTCAAGCATGGACACCTCATCCCTATGGTAAGGTTACCTGAAGCAACTGAAGGTGATGTAGTCATTCCTCATCATTTTTCTCCTAAAGATCCATCTACATATACTGAGCTAGAGAAAGAGAAAGTTTCACTTAACAATGGCTTGCAACTGATATTAATCGAGTCTCTTGAAAATGTTATGTACAATAATATTCTCAATTGTGAGTCAACCAAGAAAATTTGGGAGAAGATAGAGATCTTGTGTGAAGGTACTGAGGAAGTGAGGTTAAATCAAAGAAGAATTCTGATTTCACAATATGAGGGTTGGGGTGAATACTAGAATAATAATTAAATCGAAAATAAGTACTCAACTCTGAAGAACAGTTTTTATATTAATGAATAAAAATTGATTAGAATACTCTCCCAAAGGATGAACAAATATCCTCGAGAGATACTAGGTTATGTGTATGATAAAACAATGCACGACACATTTAGTGTTAACCTAATCTGTCCTTATATACTGCACAGTTACACAATCAATCTAGTTGATATGATATACATAAATAAGGAATCCTTATACATATCCAACTATTGATTGCTACTAACAAATAAAGTCCCACACCGACGTTTCCCTGTAAATATATCCTCCTGTGATATCTCCTGATTTCCAGCTTGACAAATACTGATATGAACAAATGCTGATGACAAGTACTGATCAGAATATACCGATGATAAATGGTGATGACGTCACCCTTTGTCAAACTCTGATACCACAAGTACCGATGGAAACTCTGATAGTAAATGATGTTATCATCAAATCACATCTAATATAAAATTAAAGTATAATTTGCTCTCGATTAGCCAACTTTGGGATAATTGTAGTAACCTAAGTTTTTGGGACTTTATAAAATGATGAATGAATAGTAATCCTGACGATCAAGGAACACTTTTGAGCCCACACTATATAAGGGTATGTAAATTAAATTTCTGAGTTGATCTTATGATTATGCGTACCAAACGACTGTATGTAAAATTCATTAGTTTTTGAAGAAAACCAATATTTTAAAACTACATTCTTTAACAAATTATCAAGAAATATGAGAATAACATTATGATTAAGGATTTAAAATCCTTTGAATAAAACCCAAGTATAAGATTATATAAAATAAGGATTCATAAGAAAGGATTACCCTGTGAATCACTTATGAAGATTTACCACAATTACGAGGGAGCGACCAAGTAAATATTGTGACGCCCCCGAACCAGGGTCAGGGATTTAGGAGGTCACGTCGTCATGAATCTTGTTTTAACATTATATAAATACTCATGCATTTACGACCCCACACTAATCTGAGTCTGTACGCGTTCATTTCGTATTAAACAGACGAAAGGTTTATTTATGACTAATAAAATAAGAATAAATGGGAATAAATTAATTAATAATAATATTAATAGATTTTTAAATACCAAAATATAATTTTTAAAAGTTTAAAAGTGATTTTTAGGAATTATTTGAATTAATTATAAATAATTTACATTATATTTAACTATTTATAAATAAAATTAATTAATTAAATGAATTAATTTATTAATTAAATCCATAAATAATTACTTGAAATAAATTATACATAATTAAATCAATTTTCAATTTTTAAAAATAATACAAGAAAATATTTTTGGGGATTTAAAATAATTTAGTTAATTAAAATAATTAACTAAATGAATCTTGGGAATTAAAAGAAATGATTTTGAAAATAAAAAATCGAATTTTGAATAATTTGAAAAATAAAATATGCAGAAAGATTCTGGAGGATTTTGGGTTAGGGTTTATAAAGATTAAACCCGGGTCAGGATTAAACCCAACCGGGTCGGGCAAGAATATGAATCCGGGTCCAGATGAACTTGCCAGATTCTGCCCATATTTATCAACTATGAAAATAATAAATAATCAGGGCTTTGGGCCTCAATAATTGGGCTTCATTATTGGACTGTATCAGGTCTAATTAACCCAACATTAATTACATTTCTAGGCTATTTTTAAGCCCATATCATTTTCCCCCCAACTTTTTGAAAGGAATATGTCCTAAGTCCAATCATGTATTAGGATTTAGGAATAACTTTTATATAATCTGTTTTGATTTCATTAATATTAATAAAAGACTTGTTTTGTTTTTATTACGGGCTTTATCTATTTAAGTGTTTAAATAAGATATACCATAGTTTAGAGTAAAGTTTTTTATGGATTATGATGAGATCATAATAGTGAGACCTAAAAGATGATAACTCTAAACTTAAATAGTTCCTGATCATAGGATTACTAACTGGTAATTAATAATCCGCAAAGATCGGTACATACTATGCTTGCTTCATTATGAAGGATGTCTGTTCTCATAGACATTTGTGTGGTGACACTATAGCTAGTATGTAGGTGCTTATTATAGAATAAGTTCACTGAACATGACTCGCACAGCTGAACAACTGATGGAGTTCACTCACGTGTCAGCAGTTGTTCACATAGTGATAGTTGTACAAGTATCCTTAGACTTGAGGTCATCATAGTCATCTTGTGTACACTGAACTATGCTTTGGTTTAGTTCTTAGTCTCCAGGGATAATTATTAGGGCTCTACTGGGTATAGGAATTTGTACACGAAGATAGTGTATGATCAATAAAGGATCTACCCCTTCCAGGGAAGGAAGCGAATGTTCAAGGCTGATCCACTTATGCTAGTTCAGGAATCTCTAGCCAGAGTGAATGAAATTAGAAAGGAGTTTCTAATTTGAATAGAACTAAGCATAGTAAATGGTAAGCAAGTGATTAAATTAGATAGGCTTGACACGAGATCCATGCCTTGTATTTAATCGGGACATTGTAGGGTAGAAGGAGTTTATTGTACGGTACCTATTCACTGAATAGGTTCTTGGTATTCTAAGCAGTGAATTCGTATTATCCGGATAGTCGTGATATGCTGAGAAGTATCCCTCACGATGTAGAATAAATATGATTAATTAATTAATCATATTTAATAAATTAGAGAATTTATATAAATAATGATAAAATAGTTTTATTATTATTTATTTCTACTACCGGCTTAATATTGAACCTACAGGGTCACACCATAAAAAGAGAATGATTTAATGGTGGAGGAATTAATTAATAATGGCTAATAATTATTTATTTGTGAAATAAATAATTAATTGGCAAATTTAATAATTGATTAAATGAGATTTAATTGATTATAAATTAATTAAGAAAAGTTCTTAATATTATTAATTAAGGATTTAATTTTTTGGAAATTAAATCAAGAGAGAGAATTATTTCTAAAGTATTTAGAAAAAGAATTAATATTAAAAGGTGTTTTAATTATTAATGAGAATAATAAATGGGATAATAATAATAATAATATTTATGGGAAAATTTCAGCGGAAAATTTTGCCTATAAATATACTATTATAAACCCTATTTTTATTTGAACCCCAAAATTTTATAAAACCTAATTCTCTCCACCTCCTCCTCCTCCTTAACGTCGTTTTCTTGGTGGATACCGGTGGAGTGCTTCACGTTTGAGGAGCAGCTGCTAAGGATCTCTGATTGTTGTTTTTGGATCGCATATTAAAGGTTAGTATTCGATCCATACATTTTTACCACGATTTATATGCTTTTATTTGGATTTTGTATGTGTAAAAGTGTTTTACCATGCCTCCGCTACGATTAAAATCCAACAATGGTATCAGAGCATAGGTTGTATGCATATAGATCTGTGGTAAAAATTTCAAATTTTTATGTGCTTGTATGAATGAATTATGATTTTTACAAGATATATCATGGATTAATTTTGTCTGATGAGAAATCGTTTCTCAGAATAATTTTGAATGTTGATCTGGGTTCTACAAGTGTTGTAGATCGTCTAGGTATTTTTTTCATAATTTTATGATGTATAGATTTTTTATTATGAATTTTTGAAGTTCTTGTAATTAAATTCATAATTTAATAAGTATAAATATATGTATATATAGTATATATATGTTTGTATTGCCTGTGTTGTATTACTGCTACACGGAAAAAGAAGAAGAAGGAACAGTCAGGTACGGTGGCACGCTAATCGAGGAATGCGGCGGCGAATCACAGAAGGGCGCAGGACCACGCGTCTGCCACGCGCGCGTGGGATCCACGCGCTCCGGGCCCACGCACGGCGCGTGTCAGCCACGCGCTGGTCAAAGGTCAGACGGATGCTGACGTCATGCTGACGTCATCAGATGACGTCAGCACAGGGTTTCGGGCGCGTGAGGCGCGTGTGCGCGTGGGGCGCGTGGACGGGAGTCTGACACGCGCCTGTCAGCGCGTGTGCGCGTGGGGGCGCGTGGGAGACCTTCTTTTGGCGCGTGCGGGCGCGTGACAGCTTAGAATAGGGCGATTTTGGTGCCGTTGGATTCGTCTTTTCGAGACGCTTCTAATGGTATATTATATGATATTTTATGAAATTGTTTCGAACTGTTTATAGATAACAGAAGTGTTTTTAAGCTATTTTTAACTGTTTTAATTGCTTTTAAATGCTTCATGTGATACATAGAGATGTATAATGCTTAGACTAATGTGCTAGATGATATAACATGCCTACCTTGATGTTTATTCATGTTTATATATGTGATATATGCTTAGTTTATCATGCGATGATAGATTTAGGTGAACTTAAATAAACATAAGGCGTTTGTTAGACAACCTAGTATAGTGAAATTGTTTCATAACCTAAATAATAATATTATGAATACAATCATGAGATCCTTGTGTTTATGAAACACGTAATTGAATATGAATTTTTGATATGAGAGAAAGGATGATTCTGTCAACAACAGATTTCTATCTGTAAGAAAGGGTTATTAAGTGACGCCTCTTGACAATGCTCCACCCGATCTGGGAATCATCTGATTATTGATTATTGATTTGAAATATTTAATTTAAAAGGAAGAATCTCTTTATAATATGATTATGATTGTAACGTAATATAATCCCTCTAAAATTAAATAATATCAAGTAGTAATTGGCCAATGACACAACGGGCTTGTGTCGGTCATAGCCTTCCAACATGATAGAAAGTAGTTCTTATTTTTAAATCATTGTCGTTTCGTGCCACAGCCGAGGGCTTTGATTTCGAAATAAGAAATACTTGTCTATTATATAGAGATGTGTACATTGAATAAGAATCTAAAGGTCGTTACGTGCCACAGTCGTGGGCCTTTGGGGACTGATTCAATTGTACAGAATGTTGGGTTAGACTTGACTTAGAATATTGAGTTTGTCGTGCCACAGCCGTGACTCAATTATTCAAGAGGCTAAAGTTTGATTAGGGAATAACATTAGATGTAATTGACAAGAGTTGTCTGCCTATTGAACATTACATGGCGTTTCGTGCCACAGCCAGGGTTGTGTAATGGAATGTAGGATCCCTATTCCCACTAGCATTATGAATGCTTAATTTTTCACGTAGGGGGTTGAATAAATTAGATAAACTAGTGGGAGCCACTTATGAATAAAGACCCGATTCATATAGTGTTTTAAAATGAAATCGAATATTTGCTAAGTGTTGTTATGTATTTATCATTTACAGATTTAGAATATACATTATGTCTTCTGCACTATCGCTCAGGAGCATACTGGATGCTCACAAATTGACTGGTCCTAATTATGCTGACTGGCTTCGAAACTTGAGAATTGTTCTCAGGATTGAGAAGCTGGAATACGTGAGTGACTCACCTAAGCCTACTGAACCTGCTATTGATGCACATAATGATGAACATGTTGTGTATCGTAAATGGGTAGATGATGCAAATGTTGCTCAATGCATCATGCTAGCTTCCATGAACATTGAGCTACAGAAGCAACATGAGCATATGGATGCTCACACTATCCTCATGCATCTACAAGAGTTGTATGATATGGCAGGGAGGACAGCTCGATATGAGATATCGAAGGAGTTGTTCGGTTGTAGGATGTCTGAGGGATCATCTGTGAATGACCATGTACTTAAGATGATCAATTTGATTGAACGTCTTGGACAACTTGGTTTTGCCATGGATGGGGAGCTGAGCCAAGACTTGGTCTTGCAATCGCTTCCGAGTTCGTTCTCGCAGTTTGTTGTGAACTTTCACATGAATAAGTTGGATGTCAGCCTGCCTGAACTCCACAACATGTTGAAGACTGCGGAATCGAATTTTCCCCCTAAGAAGAGTTCTGTTCTTCTAATTGGTGAAGGTTCCAATCCTAAGAAAAGGAAGAGGAACCCTTCCAAGAAGAAGAAAGTAGGTGAGAAAATGCCGGTTCCACCAAAAGCTGAAGACCCCAAAAGCAAAGTTGTTTGCTTTCACTATAACAAGGTGGGGCACTGGAAGAGGAACTGCAAGGTTTACCTTGCAGAATTAAAGAAGAAGGGTAGTGAGACTACCGCTTCTGATTCAGGTAAGTTCATGATAGAAGTGAATATGTCATTAAATCAAATTTCTACTTGGGTATTAGATACCGCCTGTGGTTCTCAAATCTGCAATTTGTTGCAGGGACTAAGGAGAAGTAGCACTCTTGAAGAAGAGGAGGTGATTCTACTGATGGGAAATGGAGCAAGAGTTGCTGCTGAAGATGTAGAATCATTTTATTTACATATGCCTACGGGCAAGACTATTGTTTTTAAATAATTGTTATTTTGTTCCCTCGATTGTGAGGAATATTATTCCCATGTTAGACTTGGCTGGATTTTCATTTATTATTGAGAATAATGAATGTTCTATTCTTAGAGATAATATTCTTTATGGACGTGGTACTTTAAATAATGGTCTGTATGTATATGACATAGAGCATGATTTACTTCAGATTGAACAAACTAATAAAAGAAAAGGGATGATGAAAATCTCACTTCATTGTGGCACTGTAGTCTCCATTTAGTAGACATGGAGAGAGGGTTGCAAATTTGCTAGGAATGGTACACACAGATGTATGTGGACCAATGTCTACGCAAGCCATGGGTGGATTTTCATACTTCATTACTTTCATGGATAATAGATCTAGATTCGGATATGTCTTTGATGAAACACAAGTCTGAAGCCTTTGAAAAGTTCAAAGAGTATAAGTATGAAGTGGAGAAACAAACCAAACATAGTATTATAATTCTTCGATTAGATCGAGGTGGTGAATACTTGAATGGAGAGTTTCTGGATTATCTCAAAGTAAATGGTATAGTCTCCCAGTGGACGCCTCCAGATTGGTATCTGAAAGGAGAAATCGAACTTTGTTAGACATAGTTCGGTCCATGATGAGCTATGCAAATCTTTCAGTATTCCTATGGGGTTATGCATTGGAAACCTCAGCATATTTACCGAATAAGGTGCCTTCCAAATATGTTCCTCAAACTCCGTATGAGATATGGAAAGAAAGGAAACCGAGTCTTAAACACGTTAAGATTTGGGGATGTCCAGCTTATGTCAAGAAAGTTGACCCAGATAAGCTGGAATATCGATCCGGAAAATGTAGTTTTGTGGGATATCCTAAAGAGACTTTAGGGTATTACTTTTACACCGATCATCGGGTGTTTGTCTCCATACATGCTACCTTCTTGGAAAAGGAGTTTATCCTTGAAGGAAACAGTGGGAGCAAAATTGAACTTGATGAAGTTCAAGAAGCACAAACTACTACGGATCAAGTGGAAACACCTGTTCTGACTGAACAACCTTCTGTGGAATAGCCCATTCGTAGGTCAGGGAGAGTGTCTCACCAACCTGAGAGGTAATATGGCCTTGTCATTGAGAATGACAATGAGTTATCAATCATTGATGATGACGACCCTGTGACCTATAATGAGGCTATGAGTAGTGTTGACTCAGAGAAATGGCATAGTACCATGAAATCCAGAATGAAATCTATGTATACAGGATACAAAAGAATGATTAGAGCAGATGGCCAGGTGGAGACCTTTAAGGCCAGGCTTTTGGGAAAAGGATTCAAACAAAGGTAATGGATTGACTTTGATGAAACCTTTTACCTGTAGCCCTGTTAAAATCAGTTCGGATTTTGCTTGCGAATGCTGCTTACTATGACTATGATATCTGGCAAATGGCCAGATGGTTTTCTTTCCAAGGGAATTGAAAACCTAGTGTGTAAGCTGCTGCGAACCATATGTGGTTTAAAGCAAGCTTCTCGTAGATGGAACATCCGTTTTGATGAGACAATCAAAGAGTTTGGTTTTATGAAAAACGTAGATGAACCATGTGTCTACAAAAGGGTTAGTGGGAGCGCGATAACATTTCTTGTGTTGTATTGAAATAGAGTTGACACACATAACAACATAGCAGACCCACTCACAAAGCTACTTTCTGAAAGTCACTTTGATCGTCATAAAGATGAGATGGGTATTAGATACCAGAGTGATTGGCTTTAGTACAAGTGGGAGATTGAAAGGAATATGTCCTAAGTCCAATCATGTATTAGGATTTAGGAATAACTTTAATGTAATCTGTTTTGATTTCATTGATATTAATAAAAGACTTGTTTTGTTTTTATTACGGGCTTTATCTATTTAAGTGTTTAAATAAGATATACCATAGTTTAGAGTAAAGCTTTTTATGGATTATGATGAGATCATAATAGTGAGACCTAAAAGATGATAACTCTAAACTTAAATAGTTCCTGATCATAGGATTACTATCTGGTAATTAATAATCCGCAAAGATCGATACATACTATGCTTACTTCATTATGAAGGATGTCTGTTCTCATAGACATTTGTGTGGTGACACTATAGCTAGTATGTAGGTGCCTATTATAGAATAAGTTTATTGAACATGACTCGCACAGCTGAACAACTGATGGAGTTCACTCACGTATCAGCAGTTATTCACATAGTGATAGTTGTACAAGTATCCTTAGACTTGAGGTCATCATAGTCATCTTGTGTACACTGAACTATGCTTTGGTTTAGTTCTTAGTCTCCAGGGACAATTATTAGGGCTCTACTGGGTATAGGAATTTGTACACGAAGATAGTGTATGATCAATAAAGGATCTACCCCTTCCAGTAAAGGAAGCGAATGTTCAAGGCTGATCCACTTATGCTAGTTCAGGAATCTCTGGCCAGAGTAAATGAAATTAGAAAGGAGTTTCTAATTTGCATAGAACTAAGCATAGTAAATGGTAAGCAAGTGATTAAATTAGATAGGCTTGACACGAGATCCATGCCTTGTATTTAATCGGGACATTATAGGGTAGAAGGAGTTTATTGTACGGTAACTATTTACTGAATAGGTTCTTGGTATTCTAAGTAGTGAATTCGTATTATTCGGATAGTCGCGATATGCTGAGAAGTATCTCTCACGATATAGAATAAATATGATTAATTAATTAATCATATTTAATAAATTAGAGAATTTATATAAATAATGATAAAATAGTTTTATTATTATTTATTTCTACTACCGGCTTAATATTGAACCTACAGGGTCACACCATAAAAAGAGAATGATTTAATGGTGGAGGAATTAATTAATAATGGCTAATAATTATTTATTTGTGAAATAAATAATTAATTGGCAAATTTAATAATTGATTAAATGAGATTTAATTGATTATAAATTAATTAAGAAAAGTTCTTAATATTATTAATTAAGGATTTAATTTTTTGGAAATTAAATCAATAGAGAGAATTATTTCTAAAGTGTTTAGAAAAAGAATTAATAATTAAAAGGTGTTTTAATTATTAATGAGAATAATAAATGGGATACTAATAATAATATTTATGGGAAAATTTCAGCTGAAAATTTTGCCTATAAATATACTATTATAAACCCTATTTTTATTTGAACCCCAAAATTTTATAAAACCTAATTCTCTCCACCTCCTCCTCCTCCTTAACGTCGTTTTCTTGGTGGATACCGGTGGAGTGCTTCACGTTTGAGGAGCAGCTGCTAAGGATCTCCGATCGTTGTTTTTGGATCGCATATTAAAGGTTAGTATTCGATCCATACGTTTTTACCACGATTTATATGCTTTTATTTGGATTTTGTATGTGTAAAAGTGTTTTACCATGCCTCCGCTGTGATTAAAATCCAACACTTTTGCGAAACCTTGCGAAGGTTTTGCAGAAGTTGAAGTTTTTACCTTTCTTGGTTATCGTTTTTATCGTAAAGTATGGAGCGACCTACATATTTACAACGATTTTCCCTTTGGGATCCATCCCTACGGGCTTCCCTAAATTTCTGGGATTTTCTGTGTACCTTATGGTATTTATAATGATTTTTTCTTAATTTTAGGAATATTCTGATACTCACATGTATTTTTCCTTAATTTTTATAAGAATATTTTATCAAAAATTATTTTTGAAAATTATTTTCTTAATTTTCCTGATTTTTTTTGGGATTTTTTGCTTAATTTTCCCTATTTTTTGGGAATTTTTAGCAATTTTCCTGATTTTTGGCCCTTTATCTGATTATTTAAGTAACTAGAAAATGGGCTCTCAGGGTGGCATGCATCCTAGGCGTGGGTCACCCCCGCCTAGGAGACATGTTTCCAATAACGCCGAGGAATGTTGTCTCCTAGGCACTGTTGGTTCCCTCATATTTCCTAGGCGTGGATCACCCCCGCCTAGGAGAGAAGTTTGGTACCACGCCTAGGAATTGTGTCCTCTAGGCGTGGTTAGGCTTCGATCCTTCCATACTTCTTAGGCGTGGGTCACCCCCGCCTAGGAGACAAGTTTGGTACCACGCCTAGGAATTGTGTCCTCTAGGCGTGGTTAGGCTTCGATCCTTCCATACTTCTTAGGCGTGGGTCACCCCTTCCTAGGAGACAAGTTTGAAACCACGCCTAGAAATTGTGTCATCTAGGCGTGGTTTGGCTTTCAAGCCTTAATATATCCTAGGCGTGGGTCACCCCCACCTAGGAGACAAGTTTGGTACCACGCCTAGGAATTGTGTTCTCTAGGCGTGGTTTGGCTTTCAAGCCTTAATATATCCTAGGCGTGGGTCACCCCCGCCTAGGAGACACCTTATGTACCACGCCTAGGAATCTTGTCTTCTAGGCGTGGTTTGGCTTTCAAACCTTCATATATCCTAGGTGTGGGTCACCCCCGACTAGGAGACACCTTATGTACCATGCCTAGGAATCTTATCTTCTAGGCGTGGTTTGTTTTTCAAGCCTTAATATATCCTAGGTGTGGGTCACCCTTGCCTAGGAGACACCTTATGTACCACGCCTAGGAATCTTGTCTCCTAGGCGTGGTTTTGGTACCTCAATTTATACCCTGTGATTTTTTTGTAAATCTAGGGTAAGTTAGACTTATGTTTTTAGTAAAAATTATTCTAGAATTTTAATTTTCAAAATTCAAAACGCCTGGGCTTCCCGCCCTTGGTGACTTTAGAGGCCCATTTCTTTTAGGCCCATTTGTCGGTTGAGTTCCTTCTTCTCGGCTATAAAAGGAGTGGAGTGTGAGTTCACTTCTCACACTCTACTTAAATCTCTCAAAAAAATCTCTCTTCCTATAATATTTTCTCTCCCTCTTTGCCACCGCAAGGCGATTTCTGGCCTTGCCTACCGCCGTAATTCTAGCCATTTTCTGGGTTTTTCTTGAAGATTCTGTTGGAATCTTCATCTCCTTCCTTCATCTTCAAGAGCTTTCTTGGTTTTGAGCTTTAATCATCCATGGCGGATTCCGACTCTTCCCACTCTCAGATTCCCCAAGCTACTCCCGGTCCTTCTAGGGTCAGCCGAGGTAAAAAATCTCCCATCCATTCTTCAGTTATTTCTCTTGGGGATCTTTTAACCAAATTTGAGCAAGCCTTCCCTAATATGTTACACTTAGATGCATATAATTATCCTTCTAAATTTGATTCTGATAAGGTAGGGACTGTAGCCCGTTTATTTGGCATTTCACACACTTATAGGGTCGTGGCTCCAGGACCAAATGATAGGGCCTGCTACCCAAAGCCTGGGGCCATTCGGGTCTATAAGGAAACCTTCTATGTTGGTTTCCGTCTTCTTTCACACCCCTTAGTTTTTTGCCTTTTGGCTGAAGCCCGAGTCTGTCTAACCCAACTCACGCCCAACTCTTGGCGTTTCATTCATTGTTACATGGCCCAATCGCGTAAACACGGTTTTGAGCCCAACGTGTTTAAATTTGTAAATGCTCCCGAGGACCAAGGATGGGTCAAAATAGTTCATAGATCCTTGGCCCATTCCTGTTTTATTTCTGGTACCAACCCCGACTCGTATCCAACTTGGAAGAGCGAGTGGTTTTATGTATATCTAGATGCCGAGGAGAGTTGGGACCATTTTTTTCGGCCCAACTTCTCAAAAAGTATAGACGGCTCTTTAAGAGATTTAAAACTGGGAGTAGATGAAGATGCGGCCATCAGGGCCATTACCGCTGATAATTAGCATTATTGTGCTCTCATTCTGTCAGAGGGCAACTTGCAAAGTTTAGGTCTTAGCGACCTGGGTCCCGAGGGTACTTCTTTCCCCTTTTTATTTCATTTTTCACTTCAATATCTTTGTTATTTTTCTAATGTTTGTATATTTCCCTGCAGCTAAGGTAGCTCTAGACTCTATTTTTAAGAAGAGGGAGGCCCGCGCTGCTAAGTGCTCCGCTATCGAGACTTACCGCGACAAGCGGGTAAGGATTGGAGACGGCCCTTCAGTCACAGTTAAGGAGTCCATCCCTACGTTCATATCCAAGAGGCCCCTTAGCCTCGATGAAGATACTTCTCCTTTCACTGTGACTTGAGGCCTTCAGAGGAGGGACACGGTAGTGGGGAGCTCTGAGGCTGCTGTTGTTTTGTCCGAGAGCGTGGTTACACCTCATGATAGGGCCGAGATAGTAGAGACTTCTAATGACCTACAGATCGAGCGTCTGGGTTCTCAGGCTGTAGCTTCATTAAGCCTCTTTCTTATCTTTTTCTTCTTGTGCTCTTACAATATTTTCACACTACTTATTGTGTTCGAACATGTTTGTGCAGATGAATACCTATCTTCAGACCGCCCTTCATAACCTGAAGGATGTGAGGACTAGTCTAACCATTGCTGAAAGGGATAGGGACAGGTTCCTGAAGGCCTCAGAGGCTAACTTCACTCGCTTTATTCAAGTGGAGAAGGAATTGGCTAAGGAGAAGGAGAAGGTTCGTAAGCTGGAACTGGATGCTCAGAGGGCTCGAGCTGAGGTGATAGCTGAGTACAAGGAATCTTAGGACTTTCAGGATGTCCTGAATACCGAGTATGATGCTAACTTTCCTGAGACCTTTTCCAGCTGCTGGGAGAAGATAGTGGAGGAGATTGGGAAGAAGATCCCGGAGGTGACCCTTGCTGACTACCCAGTGCCTGTTGTCCCTGGGCCAGGACCTCTTCTTGAGGATATTCCTCTCTCCCCCACTCTGACTACTTCTGCTGAGGCCACAACTTCTCCTTCTCGGGATGTTAACCCCACGGGAGACGAGCCTATTCCCCCTTCTACTGCTACTGATGGGGGAAATGATGATGATGATTTGTTTAAGGATCTAGATTAGTTTCCTTTTCTTATTTGCCCATCGTGGCTTTGTATGTATTAACTTATTTGTACTTGGAACTTATTGTACTTGGAACTTATTACCCTTCGGGGCTTATTTATGCTATTTCCTTTTTCTTAACCTTCTTTTTAAGTTTTTTAGCACTTTCTAAGTGTTATACTTTTAAGGAGGATGATTAATAACTTGAACTACTCAGTTCTTAGAGTCTTGCAGCGAGCATTCTTATAATGAAAGAATTCTTGAAGTCTTCCTCCTTTGGTGATCAAAGAATGATTTTTGCTAAAATCACATAAAGTACTATCACAACTTGGATATCCAAAAATTGAAATAATTCTAACTCAGTAATATATAGTATGGTTTTCCAAAACCTTACATAACATGGGTTCAACCCTTAATAGTCACGAACTAAAATGCAAATCCTACTAAAACCGAGATATAAAATCCTATGCAAGCAAAGCTTCAAGGTGCTTTTGAACCTTGCTACCACTATAGTCAGTACAATCTATAGGTAGTAAACTTTCAGGTTTTGAGCGTGCCAAGTCCGAGGTATTTCTTCTCCATCCATGGTTCCCAGCTTGTAAGATCCCCTTCCCTAAACGCTCTTAACCTCGTATGGCCCTTCCCAATTTGGGGAGAGCTTTCCTTTCTACCCTACACCAGAGGCTTCCACCTTCCTTAGGACAAAATCTCCTTGCTTGAAAAATCTCTCTTTTACCCTTAGGTTGTAATAAAAAGAGGCTTTCTTCTGAAATTCCACTATCTTTGCATGCGCCGCATCCCGTACTTCATCTATCAAATCCAGGGCTAATCTTTGCTCCTCCTCATTTTCCTCAATATTGAAAGCTTGGATTCTGGGAGATGAGTGCGATATTTCTACAGGAACGACTACTTCTGCCCCATATGCTAACATGAAGGGAGTTGCTCCGGTAGTGACTCTACAAGTAGTTCTGTAAGCCCAAAGTATTGGAAGTATTTCATCCACCCAATTATTCCTGGATTTTTCAATCCTCTTCTTCAACCCATCTAAGATTATACGATTTGCCACTTCCTCTTGCCCATTGGCTTGTGGATGAGCTACGGAAGTGAACCGTAACTCGATCTCATTCTCCTCACAGTACTTCCTGAACTCTTCGTTATTGAATCGTGTTCCAATATCGGTGACCAGGATGCGCGGGATTCCATATCTGCACATGATGTTTTCCCACAGGAATTGTGCAACCTGCTTAGTTGTGATATTGGCTAAAGGTTTAGCTTCAATCCACTTGGTAAAATAATCAATAGCTACAACCAAGAACTTCCTTTGAGCCATGGCCATGGGGAAATGCCCAAGTATATCCATTCCCCACATTGCAATGGGGATGGGAAAGTTGATAGAAGTCAACATCTCGGGGGGTTACCTAACAACCGGTGAATGTTTCTAACAACGATCACACTACTTCGCATATTCTTTGGCATCGGCCATTATCTATGTCCAATAAAAGCCTAAACAAGTTATCTTATGAGCCAGTGCTCAGCCCCCCAAGTGCTGCCCATAAATACCTTCATGTACTTCTTTCAGGGCAAAGTGTGCCTCATCAGGCCTGAGACATTTTAAGTAAGGAACCACATAAGATCTTTTATATATAATTCCATCGATCAAGGAATATCTCAGTGCTCGAATAGTCAATTTCTGTGCTTTAGTCACATCATTAGGCAGCCAACCGGTTTGAATATGGGCCTTAATGGGATCTATCCATGATGTCCCCAGCCCTATAGGGGCTACAAGCTTAACATCAATGCTTCATATTTTTAAAACACGGAAGTAAACACTTCCTAAACTTTTCTCTATCTCTGATGAAGCGAACTTAGACAACGCATCCGCCTTAGTATTTTCCTCTTATGGGATGTGCTCAACATGGCATTCATCGAACTGAGTCATCACATCCCTTACCAGGCGGACATACTTAGCCATTGTATCATCCCTTGCCTCAAACCCTCCCTTGACCTGGGATATGACCAACTTCGAGTCTCCACGGACTTTTAAGTTCTTGACTCTCAATGTCCCTGCCAGGCCGAGGCCAGCTATCAGAGCTTCATATTCTGCTTTATTTTTTTGTAGTTGGGAAGTCTAGCTTCATAGCATATTCAATCAAGAACCCATCGGGGCTTTGTAAAACTAGCCTTGCTCCGCTTGAATTTGTTTTTGATGCTCCATCAAAATAGAGAACCCAATATTCCTTCTCGTTAACGTCCTTTTCTTTGTCTCCTTTATCACCTTCTGTGTCTTGAGGTATAGTTATAGTATCTTCATGCTCCCCGACTTCTTGGTTGGGTATGGTACATTCCACCACGAAGTCAGCCAATGTCTGGGCTTTTATTGCCGTTCGTGGCTTGTACTTGATGTCAAATTCTCTCAATTCTATTGCCCATTTAATCAGCCTCCCACTAGCTTTGGGACTATGAATAATGTTTCTCAATGGTTGATTTGTTAACACTTCGATTTTATGAGCCTGAAAGTAAGGACGCAACTTCCTTGAAGCCATTACCAAGGTTAAAGCAAATTTCTCAATAGTCGAATAATTCAACTCAGCTCCATGCAGAATTTTGCTAACATAGTATATGGGCTTCTGAACTTTAAGTTCCTCCTTAACCAATACAGCACTCAGGGCATTTTCTGAAATGGCCAAGTATAAGTACAAAGTTTCATTCAGAGCTGGCTTGGCCAACAACAGGGCTTGAACCATATATCTCTTTAATTCTTCAAATGCCTCCTGGATTTCCTCAGTCCATACAAAATCTTTAACCTTCTTCAGGGATGTGAATAATGGCAAACACTTGTCTCCAGATTTGGAGATGAAACGTCCTAGAGCTGTAACTCTTCCAGTGAGTTTCTGGATGTCCTTTATGGAACGCGGTGGTTCTATATCCAGGGTAGCCTTTATTTTATCAGGGTTGGCCTCGATTCCCCTCTGGGAGACCATCAGACCTAGAAACTTTCCAGATCCCACCCCGAAAGCACACTTTACGGGATTAACATCATTTTGTGATATCTCAACACTTCAAAGGCTTCCCTCAAATGGGTTATATGATCAGCTTTAAATAAACTCTTGACTAACATGTCATCAACATAAAATTCCATAGTTTTACCAATAAGGTTCTTGAAAATCTTATTTACGAACCTTTGATAGGTGGCTCCTGCATTCTTGAGACCAAATGTCATAACAAGATAATAAAAAACACCAAAGCTAGTAATGAATGATACCTTCGGGATGTCATCCTTATGCATCTTGATCTGATTATATCTACTGAATCCATCCATGAAGCTCAGCATCTCATGACCAGCAGTTGCATCTATCAATATATCTATCCTTGGTAATGGGAAACAATCCTTCGTGCATGCGTCATTCAAAACGGTGAAATCTACGCACATCCTCCATTTTCCATTAGCCTTCTTCACCATTACAGGGTTCGCTAACCATTTCAAAAACTGTATTTCTTCAATGAAACCAGCCTCCAAGAGCTTCTCTACTTCTTGCTTAATAGCTTCTTGCCTCTCTAGAGAAAAGCTTCTTTTCTTTTACTTTACAGTCTTTCGATTTGGATCCACATTCAGCTTGTGAGTGATCAGTTCTGTGTCTATACCTGGCATATCAGTTGCCGACCATGCAAATACATCATTATTCTCTTGTAAAAACTTCACCAACTTCTCTCTATGGGGATCTTCTAGTGATGCTCCAATGAAAGTTACTTTCTCAGGATCCTCGGGAGCCAAAGGAATCGAAACCAAATCTTTTGTTGGCTTCCCTTTTTTTATCATTTTCACGGATATCCATATCTTTAATAGGCAGAACCTTCCCCCAACACCATCAGCCCTAAGAGAGGCCACATAACAACTCTTTGCCATTTTTTGATCTCCCCTCTCTTCTCCAATCCCATTCTGGGTGGGAAACTTCATCACTGAATGGTAGGAAGAAGGGACTGCCTTGAAAGCATGTATTCCCGTTCTTCCCATGATTGCATTGTAAGTTGATCCAGCCTTTACCACTACAAAGTCCAACATTTGTGTTGCTTGTCTTGGCTCCTGACCTATGGTCATTGGCAACTTAATTATCCCTTCGACGGGGCACTCCACTCTTATGAATCCATATATCGGTATATCGGTCGGGGTTAATTGAGAATCATTGTAACCAATCCTTAAAAAGGTATCATGGAGCAAAATGTCCACCGAGGCTCCATTGTCGACAAGGACCATCTTCACCGAGTTGTTCCCCATTATCGGTGTTATGACCAGGGGATCATCATGAGGAAATTTCACACCCTCTAAGTGAGAATCATCAAATGTCATTGGTACTCCTGTCCTAGCCCTCTTCGGGGCTTCTCCGACAAAATGCATTACTTTTATGGTGTATGCTTTCCTCGAATTTTTGGATGAACCAGCAGTAGTTGGTCCTCCAAAGATTATATTTATCACTGGCCCTCGGGGTCGTGGACCTCCAAAGATTGTGTTAATCATCGGTCCCCTAGGTTGGGGATTTCGCCCTTGATCGTCCTGATCCCTTTTGCGATCATCAAAGTTCCTTCTTCCATTATTATTCCTATCTCCTCCATCTCCAGTATACTTGCTTAGCCTTCCCTTTCGAATAAGAAATTTTATTTCATCTTTTAGTTGCCTACACTCATCGATGTTATGTCCGGCGTCCTTGTGAAATCTACAATACTTGCTTTTATCTAGCTTATTAGGATCAGCTTTCAGGGGTTTAGGCCAACAGACTTCCCTATCTCTTTCAATTTCCATCAAGATCTAACTTCTAGGAGCATTCAACTAAGCATATTCAATGAACTTTTGCCCAGGTCATCCCTTCTTTAGGGTCGAATCAGTGTTTTACTCAGTTCTAGGATACTTGTCCTTAGCAATATATTCCAGATCAGTCTTTCACTTCTTGCCATCAGCGGGCTCGTTATTCACTACTGTCTTCCTCATGCTCTCCTCCATTTTGATGTATTCCCCAACCCTATCTTGGAGCTGTAACATACTTTCAGGGGGGCGCTTGGCCAATGACATCTTGAAGAACTCGTCCCTAGTTCCCTGTTGCAGTGCTATCATAGTTACCTTGTCATCAAGGTCTGAGACTTTCAAAGCTTCTTTAGTGAAACGGTTCAGGTAGTCTCTCAATGACTATTTTTCTCCTTGCACAATGCTCATGAGGGATGCTGAGCTTTTCTCATGCACTCTCCCACTGATGAATTGCTTAATAAAAGCTTGACTTAGCTCTCTAAAGGACCCAATAAAAATCGAAGGCAAATGGATGTACCATCTTTGAGCCATACCTGACAAGGTTTGAGGAAATATTCGACACTTAATAGCGTCATTCACGGGCTGCAGCAACAGTGAATTAGAGAATGTCCTGACATGATTAGCTGGTTCTCCAGTGCCATCATAAGCTTTGATGGTGGGCATCTTGAACTTTCTTGAGATATGGGCATTTATTATCTCTTCAGTGAATGGTGGAGTGGGATCATCATGATCTCCTAGGGGCAGAAGATCACTCGGATCAGCCCTTGGGACAACAACCCTTCTTAGTATTAAACCATCCAGGTATATAACTGGAGGATTTCTCCTCCTCAGGGGTAGTGGGGGTCTTAGGTGCGTCTCCAGATCGTGTTTTAGCCTTTAGATTTCATCTTCATGAGCCCTGATCCTTTCCTGTACTTCCTGGGTATTCGTCCCTTGTGTAGTTCTGGGGCGTCGATTAGCATCAGCCATAGGTTCTTTACCAGCACGCCTCCTCATTGGTGCCACATCGTCATCCGAAGATTCAGAGTCTCTATCAGTGTAAGGTCCGGAGAATTCTTGGTCCTCTAGAATAGGAGCCAAACCTCGTATGTATGGGGTGTTTGCCCCCGTGCTTCACTCCGTCCAGCATGTCCACTTCCTCCAACCTCGGGGTACAGGGGCATCCCGTAGGGGGGATTAGTGTTAACAATAATTGAATATTCATACCTTGCGGGTTGAGAGTTCACAGGTGCATGTATCTGCTGAAGTTGGGGATTCGTCCCTTGAGGAGCCGGGGGATTCTTCCCTTGTAGAGCCGGGGGATTCGTCCCTTGTGGGTGAGGCTCAGTTGCCCCTATCGGGGTTCCTCCTTGGGTGGAGGCGTAGGATGAGTATGGGGGTATTTCCACCATGATGAAATCATTTGAGTTGTCCCAGCTGGTGTTCCTTCAGGGGCGCTGTGTCCACTCCGTGTTCTTTCCATGGTTGTTGTTATGCTTTGCCACAGCGCCGGCAAATGTTATGGATAAAAACTTAAGGTGTATTAACTACTGTATTTATTACAAAGGTTCGGGAGCTCAAGGCCTTTAATGGCTGCTCTCGTGTTTTGTAGCTTAACTCTGCCTTTACGAGATGCCTACGTATCTCTGTGAATTAGAGAATCAAGCCAAAAAATGTAGTTCTGATTGATGGGGTGATACCCTTTATATAGGAGTGGAAACCCTTGCATTAGAATAGGTCTAGGAGACTTGGTGGGCAAGTCTCAGAGTTAGAATGGACTTTGAAGTCCTAGGATGTAGGTAGTCGATTCCTTATCCAATTAGGTCCCTTGGAAGCTTATCTACAAGGACTTATATCCTCATTAGAACTTATCTTAATAGCTGATTCTTCCCATATTTATCAACTACGAAAATAATAAATAATTCGGGCCTTGGACCTCATTAATTAGGCTTCATTATTGGACCATATAAGGTCTAATTAACTCGACATTAATTATATTTCTAGGCTATTTTAAAGCCCATACAATAAGAATATACGATTGTTTCTGTATGTAAAAGAGTTAATATATTAATATATTATTATTAATAATTATTAAATGTTAAATGTTAATTATTATTTTCAAAATAATTTAATTTTTTTAAAAAATATTTTTTTTAATAATTTCAAACTTTGACCGATTCGACCGATTTGTGACCTGATTCGACCGATTTTTCCTGAACTGCCCGACTTTTGACAGATTTTCTAAAAAACTGTCTTTGACCCGATTAACGATTAACCGAGACAGGATCCGTCCAAACTCCTATTAATCGGCCAATTAATCGGTTAATCGGCCGATTTTTATAACACTGCGTCCTGGTAATATTCAATCCGGAAAATCAAATAGAAATCGAGAACACAACCCTTTTTCGACTTAACCAAAATCATACATCAACAATTGAAAAATTTACATAAAACGATTCTAAGAAACATAATAAAACTAACTATAACACTCAAAGAAACCAACAATCATCAGAGATTAAAACCCAATTTCAACCGATTATAACTAAAATCAAAAAATTTCGATTTGTATAACCTTGATGAAAACTGAGAGCAGAACATGATAGAAGGGTTTGAGAACTTCGATTTTGATATTAGAACTTCAAAAACAGAGATTAGGATCATATGTAATCAACGGATTACTCCTTAGGAGTTCAAGAACACCCCCACACTCTTGTTCTTAAATTTTCTATTTTTCTGAAATTTTAATAAAATAAAATAAATAAAATTATGCAGCTATTTATACTATCTGTAAAATTAATACCATAAAATCATTTAAGGGTGTTTTAATTCCCATAATTAAAATAATTAATCCCTAAAATAATAGTTATGGGGAATAATTTTAAAAATTATAAGATATAAAATTTGTATCAAAATTCCCCAAAAATTGCGAATAATTCAAAATACAAAAATAACGGGTATTTGAAACACAAATGATTCTATAAAAATAAAAACATGAATTTTTGTGGGGTTTGACGTCCCGGTGGTGTCCCGGACCATTGATTTCTGAAAAACAGAAACGATTCCTAAATTAATAGAAAATCCCGAAAACACATAACATGCATTCAAACGCACATAAAATGAAATAAAACGACTACCTCGATAAAAACGCTAATAACACGCGTCCAAATTGCGGATCGATTCATATAAATGCATCTTAAACTCGTAACGTGTGGCGCCCTCCAAACTCGGGTCAGAAGTTTGGGGTCCACAACACACACAATATATAAACATGTATATGAGATACTATTTGCAATGACCCTGCTTTACACAACCACGGATCGCAACAGGTTAAAGTATGAAAACAAGCCACAACCTTAACTTTTATTACAACATACCAAATCCCAACTAATTTAACTTACAACTAATAATAAAATTATTCTTACAGTCTTACTATCT
Source organism: Apium graveolens (assembly GCF_009905375.1). Lineage (NCBI taxonomy): Eukaryota > Viridiplantae > Streptophyta > Magnoliopsida > Apiales > Apiaceae > Apium > Apium graveolens. The sequence continues at coordinate 205,557,308 of NC_133649.1, read as the reverse complement.
CTATACCGTATGAAGCTCCTTGCTAGCTCGATACAACTCAAACTGGAACCTTAGCCCGCACTTTGGACTGAGGAACTTTACTATCATCCATATCATTTTCAACTGTAAAATATATAAAAAGAATCGCAACGGTGAGCTAACTAGCTCAGCAAGTCATAACAGTGATAACTGAGGTTAAGCAATGTTCAAATGAAATGATTCAGAAGAATCAAGTTTATTGTTAAACAATCATTAGAATTGGATATTAATTTTAAGTTTTAAAACCAAGGTTAGGCTGCTGATCAGTCACGCACTAACCTCGAGCGAAGCACACAGCTCTGCTCTACGAACTAGATCCAAGGCACATATTGCCTAATTCGACCATGAATCTGGTCTGACCACGAATCTGGTCCACGTAAAAAAACTATCCGATTCTAAAACAATTCAGTGTAATAAACAATGTAATTCAATAAGCAAGATCATAATCAACAGTAATAAAGCATTGGTATAAAAGCGTAAAACGATTCATGAGTATCACAAGGGTATATCAAGGTATGTATAAGAAATGGTTTTCAGCCTGTAAGAGGGTCAAGTATTAGATGAATAATGATTTAGCAAGGTTTAGTTCTTTGATGTTATAGAGAATGATTGGGGTATAAAAGTTTCTGTGTTTTCAGACAATTTTGTTCCAGTATTTGGTGTTTGGTAGTTATACATTTGGGAAGTAGTATCATATTTGTGTGGTTTAGTATCAGAAAATCAACAAAGGATAGTTTTAAAATATTAAAAATATCCCTAATTTTAAAAAAACATGAATTTTGAAAATTTAAAACAATTTTTGAAACACAATTTTTACCCGCTTTTAGCAATTAAACGAATCGACACGCCGGTGAAATTAATCCCGAAAATTTCCAAAATAAATTTTAGAATTCTCAAAATATTCCAAACTTGAATAAATATGAGTTTCACAATTTTTGAAGAATTCTGGAATTAAATACAGACTTTACAATTAAATGTAATCAGAAAATCATACAGTGTTAAATAATTGATAAAATGTTGATTTTTAAATTTTGTAAAATCCTAAAAATAATTATTGAAATTATAAAATCATAAAATTAATTTTAGAGATAATCCAAATATTTACGGATTTAAAACTGTAATAAAATCACCTTTAAAATAAAACAGGACACTATAACTCAATCTTTAACTACACATTCCAATTCTTTACACCAATAAATTACAGACAAATAGTATATATAAACATACTGCTGCCAAAACCAAGACACATATTTTATTTGATTAATACTTCCACAATTACATATTTAAATAATTTCAAAAATACACGAGTTATTATATCCTCCCCCCCCCCCCCTTCAAAAGATTATGTCCTCAGAATCTGGTTTAATTAAATAAGTGAGGATATTTGTCAAGCATATCTGACTCTAATTTCCAAGTATACTCTTCTACTCGAGGGTTCAAACGTATTCACCATAGATATACATTTATTTCCAAGGATTCGCCTTTAACGATTAAGAATTTAAATCGATCACTATATGCAAAACAAACTTGGACTAGAGCCCATTGGCTCCTAATTAATCACTTAATTCAAATCAGATACTTATTGCTTTAACCTTAACAGGCCAAACACATTATATGTACACACTGTTGTGACGGTAACATTAACTTATGAACAACTTTATCTATATTTATTAATACCTCGAATGGTTCACTAATTTTAGGACTTGAACTGTCCCTTCTACTTAGACTTATTCAGTCTCTTTCAAGATACAACTTGTACTAACACTACTGGTCCTATTTCTATAATCATATTCTTTCTTGATACAATTTCGCCTTCTTTCTTTGTCTACTCCGAGCTGCTTCAATCAATATCACTACGCTCTTGGTGTGCTGAATTAACTTATAATTTGACAACTTTCTTTCCCCTACTTTATCTCAATAAAGTGGGGACCTACATTTGCGTTTATGTAAGGCTTGGTAAAATGGCATCCTAAAGCTGACATTGATGATGACTGATCATCCCAGTTTTCCTTAAAACTCAACCTCTCAACATATATTATATTTCCTGAATGTTTCCTCACTTTGATTCTTCATTTAAGGATGATAGACGGTGCTCATTTTCAACTTTAGCTTCCAAACATTTAAACATCTTCTATGCGTTTCTATTCATTAAGGTTGAAAAGTAATCTCATATATTCACTTATTATCACCTTTAGATATTTGAACTTCAGATTTCACTCTTTCTAATTCATTTATTAACTCCTCGGTGGTCTTAATTACATCCAATCCTTTCTTTTTGCATAAGGCATCTGTTACCATACGACTTTGTTTTAGTAGTTGTTAATGGATTAATCAGAATCTTTTGTTATCCTTGGTCAAAAGTTCATACTTGAAACTCATCGTATAGTTGTTTTCCTTCTAATCTTTGAGGGAAAAATCCTTGGGCATTCCACACAGACTCTTTTATTCTCTGAATTGATGAAAATGTTATCAATAAACACAATTCGCTTATTCGAGTACTCCTTATACACCATGTTCCTAATTTCTTATAGTCACCTGATACACTTGTTATTTCACATAATATTATCAGAGCTTGCAATGCTCATAACTTGTTTTAATCATAATCTCTGATATGTTCTCAGGTTGGGTCTTAAGTTGATCCTCGAGAGGTAACATACTTCTTGAATTAGGTCTCGTAAGTAATCAACTCTTTATAGGGGTCACTTATTCTTAGTCGTTATTTTATTGAACTCCCGCTAATCAGTACATAATCTAATAATTTCATTCCTTTTTTCCAACAACATCACTGGTATATTTTACGATTCACTTTTTGTAAAACCACTCTTTGGTCTGCCTTGTTCACTAGGCCTCCGATACTTTGCCTTAATTCTTTGACATGTCCAACACTTCCCAATCTATTTTGAAATTCCCTTCTTATTCCTAGTTATCATTATTTTTCTTTAAATTTCCATATATCTTGACATCTCTTCAATAGATTAAATACTGTGTATTGTGAATTCCCTGTAGGATCTCATTTCTTAATTCCTTTACTTGTAACCTCCAAATGCTGGAAGAAAACCTAGGAATATCGTGATCGTTCTCCTGGGCACATAAATTTCCTCTTACTAACTACTAACATCGTGATCCATTATCTTCTATTGACATCTCATCTTTCCCTTCACATCTTCGACTGAAAGGTCATACTATCCATCCTTGCTCCTTTTGGATTATGAACTTTAACTTCCAATTCCAACTTCTAAAATTCCATAGATAATTCTGCTGGTGCAGTCTCTATGTTCGTTCTCTCTCCTTTTTACTTATCTCTTGCCACTACATTTGCTTTTTCTCGTGAATTCATACTTCAAACTCTTATGGTCCGTATAGATCTCACACCTTTCTCCATACATATCATGTTTCCCAGTCTTTCAAAGGAAATATTATCACTACTAGTCCCAAATTATGAATAGGATACTTCTGCTCATAAGGTTTCGGTTGTCTGGATGCATATACAATAACTCTACTGTGCTGCCTCAACACACATCCTATTCCCTTATGAGAAGCATCACAATAAACTACCAAATCTCCTTGATACTTTTAAATTGATAAAACATGTGTTGTAACCATTCTTTACTTTAGCTCCGCAAAAATTTCTTCACCCTTCTCTATTTTACATAACTTCTTACTTTTCCTGGTTAGCTTCGTCAAAGGTATTGCGACTTTCAAGAAATCTTGCATAAATTTTCGATAATAACCAGCCCATGGTAACCCTTCTTACTTTTGTTGGTTCTTTTGGCCTTTCTTTATTTATAGTAACTTTAATTTCTACTGGATCTCCTTTGGTCTCCTCCTCACTGATTACTTATGCTTTCTACCATCAAAACTTTCACCTTGTAAACTTTACATACAACTTCTTTCTTCTCCGACTCCCCAGTTATCATTAAATGCTTCGCATGGTCCTCCGTTGACTTTAAATAACACAAATACAACTCATCCAGATATTCCTTAAAGATTATGTCCATCAAGTTTAAATATTATTGGTATATTGGTTAATTCAAATGACATCGCTAGAACTTTATAGCAGCAGTACTTAGTTCTGAAAATTATCCTTGATATGTCCATAATTTCAATCTCCAATTGGTAACGCCCAAATCTTAAATCACTTTTAGAAAATGCTTTGCTTCTTCTATTTGATCAAACAAATCAGTAGTTCGAATTAACGGATACTTGCTTTTGATAGTAAACTTGTTGAGCATTCTCTAGTCGACACATAATCTCCTACTTCCACATAACAAACAATATCGGTGCATCTTATGGAATACACCGGGTCTAATTGCTTCTTCTTCTAACATCTCTTGCATCTGCTTCGCTAACTTCCCCATTTTAACTGGTGCCATTTTGTGTAAGGCCTTGGTCACTGGCCTTGTCTCAGGTGCTAAGTCAATCGCGAGCTTCATTTCTCTATCTGGAGGAAATGTTGATAACTCATCTGGAAACATATCTTGAAACTCCTTAATTGCTATAAAATCTTCAAATTTTGTTTGCTTCTGACTTTTATTTATCTCATAATCACCATAATGCTCACATCTTGATCACCGTATTCATCGTTAACCAATTCTTTACCCTCTTTCTTCCTTTATACCTCATCATATTGTCTTCAGGACTATCTTTTCATAACGACGGTTTGTCTGGGCATCATGCTTAAATAGTTAATCCATTTATTAGAATAATGTCAAATCCTCTTATCTCAAATGATATCAATTCTTCACAACTTATTTCCAGAAATCTCAATTCCACCATTGGTACTTACTTTTTAACATTTACACGTTCTTGACTTGCTAGTCCTTTTAACCATAATTTTATCAATTCAACAGGGTAATTCATCATATCAACAATACCTTGGGGGAATAAACAATCAAATTGCTTCCATATCTTTCAACGCATAAGGTATCCACAATAATTATTCACGTCACCGCATCCATATTCTGAATAACATATTTCACAGACAACCCATAAGCTCTCGTTCTTGGAGACGTATTCCTTATTGGAGTAGATTCCCTTGGCTCTTAGTGAATCCTTCACTGGGCTAGTGATTACAATCCTTGCCATATGCCCTGGTCTCCTTCCCGTGCATAAGAGGTAGCTGGAACTTTGTCCGCTTGGTTCATAATACGTTGATTTATTTGAAAAACTTTTGCAAAGAACAACGGTATAACGAAATAACTAGAAGGATTCATAATTCAATAAACTTGAAGTTGAAAAGAAAGAAGAAATAATGATTTGGATATGAATGAGACAACCACATTGGTACTTAAGATGGCCAGTCTTTCATACCATATGGCATACAGTACATGATTAGGTGGCGTCCCACCCGACTCTTCGTCATTCTGACAAAGTGTCTCACCATAACACTGTTTGTCCCAATCAGAAAGCAAAACCTGAGGGAAACAATTAAATTTGAAAGGAATGCAATATCCTCCTCTTCGATATCATAGCAAAGAGTTTATTTAAGAAAAAAAAGTTCATACTTATTTAGGAATCAAAAAGGAATATACACTGTAATATTGAAGACAAGAATGATACCATTGGTCACCATCCACATTTCACTTGTATTCATCTTTCGAGCTTGTTCGATCATATCCCAATTACGTCATATAACAACTTTAGAAGGTACGCTAAAATGCCTTTTCAAATTAAGCATTATGGTAGATTCTTACTTGCTAAGTCTTGCGTCTGTAACATCATTCTTACACGTATGATATTTTAATAATTTTGTCATAATGGCATTCTTACCAGATAACCTCGGGTGTCCTCCTTTTTAATTTAGAATAACAACAAATCATTCAACATAGCAATCCTTTTGTTAATAATATTCATCTTTTAGAAAAAATCTGGAAATCTTCTCAATCTCCTTCAGTCATATTCAGGCTTCTGTTAGATCAATGAATTCTGTGAACTTTGATAGTCCTAGTAATTGGATGATTAATTGCTCCGTACGCTGATTCTGTTGTTAATCTTATCAAATAATATTTGTACCTAGGAATAATCAACTTCTTCATAATCACGGATCACTTTATTCTCCGAATTAACAATACCAAGTCTAAGATAAATATCCTTTCAGGTAATCCGGGTCTTTTAACAAACAAGAAACTCAAATAGTAACTTGACAACCAGTTTTTAAAACTTATTTTATTCAAAAAGGCCTTTAGAAATTTTGTAAGGGAAAATCTTTTTTTCGAAAACTTGTTTAAAAATTTTGAAAATCACAAATCTGGTTGTCCTTACTATATGAGTTGGTTGTTGTCCTTCTTATAACCAGATACCAAGTTAAAGAAACGATCACACAAAGGTCCATTTACTTCCATTTATCTCCTCTCCTTCATTGGGTCTATTACCTTCCTTAATCGATGAAAACTTCAACTGTCGTTGCATATTATCTTATTCGTAGCTTCATTTCAAACCTTCCATACTGGTAGTACTCGCATCATCATCTTTGCAGTCATTGAGTGGAACAGTTCTATCTAACAGCCAACAAGTCTATTTCATAGAATAAAGTTTGCTTACATCACGTCACATCACTACTTTATATATAACATTTATCATAGCACCATCATCTAATTTTACGAAAATTCCAGATCTACACTTTTCTCTCTAACTCTTTGAAAATTTCTCTAGTCCATCCCACAAGCTAATCACGGGTGGTCTATTCACTAGTGGCTCCATTTAATCTGGTAACAGCTATCCTCCGAAACACGTGAATCTTCTTTCCAAACTCCTTCTCACTTTTATTAATATCTCATGTGTAGCTATCACATCCCTTCTCGTAAATACTGTTGTTCCATAAGACAGGTTTTTAAACTGAGGGTATAGAACATGATGTAGGGTAAACTGAAGAGATACAGTCACAGCCGAATGTCCAGTAAAACAAGAATAAACAGATGGAGGTTCTTAAATAGGTAGTCTCATATCAAGAGGTGGTAGAATAGCGTATAATAACTTGAAGAGGTGCAACTGTCATAACAGAAGGTAGTACCTATAATACTGATGGAGGAACAAGGTGCGAATTAAATCTAAGAGAAGATGACGATCCTCGAACGGAAAGCTCCAAACGATCAGATGATACGGGGAAATCAGGATATGCCATTGCCGTGGTCTGGAAATCACGTCGCAAATTAAGAATCCCGAATCACAACATGAACTGTGCCGGAGACCTACTATATAGTCGCACTTAACCTCACGATGACTTATCTTTCTATTTCCTATTTCCTAATCCTAACCCTCTACCCAATCCCGACAATCTAGGCTTGTTTCAGTGACTTATAACCTGTAGCTCTGATACCAACCTGTGGCGCCCTCCAAACTCGGGTCAGAAGTTTGGGGTCCACAACACACACAACATATAAACCTGTATATGAGATACTATTTGCAATGACCCTGTTTTACACAACCACGGATCGCAACAGGTTAAAGTATGAAAACAAGCCACAACCTTAACTTTTATTACAACGTACCAAGTCCCAACTAATTTAACTTACAACTGATAATAAAATTATTCTTACAGTCTTACTATCTCTATACCGTTTGAAGCTCCTTGCTAGCTCGATCCAACTCAAACCGGAACCTTAGCCCGCACTTTGGACTGAGGAACTTTACTATCATCCATATCCTTTTCAACTGTAAAATATATAAAAAAAATCGCAAGGGTGAGCTAACTAGCTCAGCAAGTCATAACAGTGATAACTGAGGTTAAGCAATGTTCAAATGGAATGATTCAGAAGAATCAAGTTTATTGTTAAACAATCGTTATAATTGGATATTCATTTTAAGTTTTAAAACCAAGGTTAGGCTGCTGATCAGTCACACACTAACCTCGAGCGAAGCACACAACTCTGCTCTACGAACTGGATCCAAGGAACACATTGGCCTAATTCGACCACAAATCTGGTCTGACCACGAATCTGGTCCATGTAAAGAAAACTATCCAATTCTAAAATAATTCAGTGTAATAAACAATGTAATTCAATAAGCAAGATCATAATCAACAGTAATAAATCATTGGTATAAAAGCGTAGAACGATTCATGAGTATCACAAGGGTATATCAAGGTATGTATAAGAAATGGTTTTCAGCCTGTAAGAGGATCAAGTATTAGACGAATAATGATTTAGCAAGGTTTAGTTCTTTGATGTTATAAAAAATGATTGGGGTATAAAAGTTTCTGTGTTTTCAGACAATTTTGTTCCAATGTTTGGTGTTTGGTAGTTATACATTTGGGAAGTAGTATCATATTTGTGTGGTTTGGTATCTGAAAATCAATAAAGGATAGTTTTAAAATATTAAAAATATCCCGAATTTTAAAAAAACATGAATTTTGAAAATTTAAAACAATTTTTGAAACGCAATTTATACCCGCTTTTAGCAATTAAACGAATCAACACGCCGGTGAAATTAATCCCGAAAATTTCCAAAATAAATTTAGAATTCCCGAAATATTCCAAACTTAAATAAATATGAGTTTCACAATTTTTGAAGAATTCAGGAATTAAATACAGACTTTACAATTAAATGTAATCAGAAAATCATACAGGGTTAAATAATTGATAAAATATTGATTTTTAAATTTTGTAAAATCCCAAAAATAATTATTGAAATTATAAAATCATAAAACTAATTTTAGAGAAAATCCAAATATTTACGGATTTAAAACTGTAATAAAATCACCTTTAAAATAAAACAGGACACTATAACTCAATCTTTAACTACACATTCCAATCCTTTACACAAATAAATTACAGACAAATAGTATATATCAACATACTGCTGCCAAAACCAAGACAAATATTTTATTTAATTAATACTTCCACAATTATATATTTAAATAATTTCAAAAATACACGAGTCATTATATAACGAGTATCTCATTGGATCATATCGGATCCAAAAATAGATTACTTAGCCGCTAAGTAACCATAAAAATGATATAATTTAATATCAGATTTGGATAATTATCAAAACTGAGCTTCTTATAAAACACCCTATGAGAGAATAATGTAAAAATATCCCGTCTCTCGAGAATACGGGTTTTATTGATCTACCGAAATGATTATCATATCGAAAATTTTGTGTCGGGACTTGTACGGGTCAAACCGTACTCCGGATAAAAAAAGTCAAAACACGGAAAATATTCAGAATAATCAAATTGGGTTAGGAAGGAGTTTTCCGAAAAGTTTCGGGTTGTAAAAATATAAAAATGGTTGAGGTTGTACGACCCAATTTTATAAAGTAGTTTTGTAATTATTCAGAAAATAATTAATAAATCTATAAATCATTATAAAATCATATAACATTCCAATAATTACCGGAACAATATCACAATTATCTTTATTTTATTTTAGGCATATAAAAATTGAAATACTCAAAATTTAACACATATAAACATCCAAACATCACTTCCAGTTATCATATAATTCACTAATATTCATATAAAAATCACCTAAACAACTTTAAATAATAATAATAATATCTGAAAATATGGGATCTTACATTAACATTAATGTTTTCTTTAGTGAGTGATTTGAGTGTAACACGCAGATGATATAATTCAATAGAATGTCATTTATAGCATCATTACACTCAGCTTTAGATAAATGTGCTACATTAGTGGTGATTACCTGATTACTGGATGAACTGACTTCTGTTTTGTTTGATTTGGCCATAAGTGCTAGATTTACATAGATTATATCTTCATCCTCATCTAATCCATCAGCAGCCCAGTTATTTTCCTGAGTTAGAAAAGCCCTTTCCTTCTGTTTAAGCAACTTAAAATATTTTCTTCTTGTAATCCACATGCTTAAACTTCTTTCTATCGAAATTAGGATTTCTGCATTCACTTGCAAAATGATCACTCAAGCCATACTTGAAACATTTGAATTTTGACTTGTCAACCATATTTCTGTTTGGCTTGGATGCTCCAAAATTCTTCTTGAATTCGAGCTTGGAAAACCTTCTGGATAGAAAAGTTAGATGTTCATCTATATCATCCTTGACTAAAATGGTATTCATGTTCATCTACTAGCCCTTTTCCTTTGCCTTCATAAACTCTAGGGTTTGGTGTAGATTCCAAAGCTTCTACCTTAATCTCTTTCTCTCTCTCTTGCTCAGCAACCAATGCAATGGATCCTCCCTTCTTTCTTCCTTTTTGAGCTGCTCATCATGTTCTATCTCAAGCTCATAGGTCTTTAGAATGCCATACAGTCTATCCAAGGTGAATTCCTTGTAATCTTGGGAATTTATAAGAGAGACTGCCATAGGCTTCCATTCCTTTGGTAGAGATATAAGGAATTTTGAGATTGGAGTTTTTTGTCTGGTAGATTCTTCCATGCAGCTTTAGAGAATTTAGTAGCTTTTGAAATCTACTAAAATGTCAGTTAATGTTTCACTGTTTTCACAATGAAAGTACTCATACTGCCGAATCAGGAGTTGCATTTTATTTTCCCTTACTTGCCAAGTTCCATCACGTATAACTTGAATTGTATCCCACACATCCTTAGCAATTTTACAATTGATGATGTTGTCAAACATGTCACCATCAATACCATTAAACAAAATGTTCATGGCCTTCTTGTCCTTATGGACTTGCTCAACATCTGGATCTGACCATTCTAGTCTAGGCTTTGGGATAGATGGTTCATTGCCTGCAGCAGCTCTCATGAGGACATGAGGGCCTTTCTCAATACAATACACATATTCTTCATCTTGAGAGAGGAGATGTAGGTGCATTTTCACCTTTCAGTGGTGATAGTTGTCTTTGTCCAAAAATAGAATTTGTACTTCAACATATTTTCTTCTTATCTTGTTAGTTGTTGTGATCTTTAAACTCTTTGTTCTTCAAGAGCTTGCTCTAATACCAATTGTTATTACCAAACAATCTAACAAAGAATTACAGAAGGGGGGTTGAATGTAATTCTGGTTTCTTTTTCGATTTCAAGAACTATTCTATCTCAAATATATAATAGTATTTGATTAAGCAAAAATGCGGAATGAAAATATTGAGGTAATCAAACACAAAGTAATTAAACACAAGTATTTAAAAACTTTCTGGTGGATTGAACTTTTCCACCAGAGATATATATATTTCGAGAACTCTGTGATACAAAGATTGTACACAGCTGCTTACAAGTAGAATACAAAGAACAGAGAAATTATTCACAAATACAGCCTTTTCTATTTCTCTTGTTGATTGCTTACTTACTTCATATTTTTCTACTTGTTACTCTTGGTTTATATATCACCAAGTTACATTATAAATAAATAAACTAATAAGACAAAAGTGACTTAGTCTAATTACATGCTTCTTCATTTCTCAATCCAACATCTTTGAATATCTTCAAGTTATCATGGAAATGGAAATGCTTCTTTGTTCTCTAAAACCTGTAAATAGGCTGCCACATTCCATTTACATCTAATCAACCCATATGACTATCAAGTCCGTATCAACTTCAATTTAAATTAGAACATCTGTTGAAACTTCACTGAATCATCCATTAAAATTGTGTTGGATCATCCGTCGAAGCTTCATTAGATCATCTGTTGAATGTGACTTGGATCATCCGTTGAAACCTTGTAGAATCATTCGTTGAAAGTATTCCATAGCAATTAACTCCATTTAACTTATACAAAATTACAGGGCATCTAATATATACAATTAGCCAACCTATTTTACATATCAATCTAGTAGTCAACATGACTTTGAGTATTTTATAACTTCTAGATCTCTAAGATATTGGGGTGTGCAGGAATGTGTTATAAAACTTATTAATACATAAGCTACTCTCTCAACGGATGTTAAGGTGATCATCCGTTGAAAGCTACAAAAATACTAAATTAAATCTACTAAGGTGTTTTGGTGAACTTATCATCAAGCCTATGACATATTCCTAACACGGGTGTTTAGGTATATTCCTATCCGAACCATAAATTAATATACATATTAATACTAAGATATATTGATTGGGTCTTAACTTAGTATTTTTCTTCCAAGTCCACCTAAATTATGAAATCAATCTCAAGATGATCAATCTTTGAAAAGCATTAAACACAAATCAATATAAACAACTTATGCGACCACATAAACAGAGAGAAAAATAATACAAATTATATATTCAGAAAAAAATCCATTAAAGGCCTATAGAGAAAATTAGTTCATCATCTCAAAAGAAACCAATACACACTAGTATGTAAACATAGTGAAAAAGTAATGAGAAAAGTTGATGTAGATACAGCAATCTCCACTTCTTCAAGCCTTTTCCCTCTTGAGCGTAGCCTCTATTTTTCTTCTATAAGAACATATTCCCTAATAATAATATCTGATCTCTATATGTATCTAATTAATATATTTTTAATGCTTTGTGAAAAATATAAATAAGTTTCCCAATCTGATTCTGTTTTCCAAGTAAAAATCGTAGTTGACTTTTCTTCAAAACGTCTAGGCTTCTCCAGATGCATATTGATCTCTGGACCACTTTAAAATGAAAGGTAATCTCGTTATCTTCGCGTAGAATGTTAAATCATCCAATTTGGACTTCTGAAACTCAAGATAGGTCCAAACAGTGTAGTATGTGCGTGCACTCCAACAAATCCGAATTTTCTTCTAATAAATCTTCAAAATCATATTTTTATTTTCTAATCCTTCCAAGTTTAGGATTCCTTACTTTATACAATAAAGCATAAAAATTTATTTAATAAAAATCCAATTAAATACAAAATATAATAAATATGAGGAACAAAATTATATAAAATATATATGAATATATACTTTATTGCCCGACTTGAGAAAATGGGCTTAGTGAATAATTTTGCTAAATGCATTAATAAATAAAAAAGGTTGAATCTCTATAGGCCCTATATAAATATAAATAAATAATCATAAGGTTTCAAATAATTTATTAAGTTGATATAAATATATGAATAAGTTTAATCCGGTAAATACTTTCATTTAATTGATCATTATTAATTTATGATTGTAATATTAAAATAACATTTGAAATATATACATGATTCCAGATGACTTTGTAAATATTTTAACTTTTAATATTTTACATATATTAAGTACTATGTACGACACATATTCCAAGCATATGTAAACTATTTTATAATGTTAAAAAATGAAAGTAATTTAATATCACATAAATATTATAATCATAATAAATTATAGGTACATATGAATGTAATATGTAGTTAAATTATAAAAAAAATCTGAAAATAATATTTAAATGAATAAAATATTCATTTATCGATAAATAAATAAAATTTTCATTAACCGATAAATAAATAATTTCTTTATATAAATATATATTTTTGGTTACAAGAGGTTCTATTGTACTGGATTAATATTAAAATAAATAAAACACCCGACACAACATTAGATTAAAAAATTTGACCATGTTTGCTCCAACATATAGTTCACCCTCTTAGCCATATATTATACATTCACCCATATTCTGAGCATGATCAGCCCCCTTTTTTTATCCATAATAATCCCCTAGTATCTGAATCTATCTCTTTTGCTCGCTAAAAAAAACCTATAGGTTCATAGCACAGTGCTAAGCTTTTTGCTCCATGTTTCACCTTTAAAAAACTTACTAGTTTTGATAAATTAAAAAATTATGTGCACCTAAAATAAAAATTAGGTTACTATTTTAAAGAGTTTGAACTTTAAACATAGGTGCTTAGACCGAGATACAGACTAAGGGCCCATTTGTTTATAACTGAAGACAGCTGAATGGGCTTTAACTGAGTGATTCTTATTTATTCATATTGTTTGGGCTCCTCCGCAGCTAAGCGAATCTTCTATGTCCCTGAGTCATGCATATCTAAAATTTTATCTGAAACCATTCATATATACGTATTACATACATAGAACTAATTCTAGTTAGGTATTTTATTCCGCGAAAGCAACCGTCGCAGGAGGAAGAACACCTTTGCACACCGAATAAGGTAAAATCAATAAATTAACTATACAAAGTTACTTGATTTTCTAGCTTTTATCATCTGCTTGATTAATTGTCTGGGTTATTTATCATTATTTAATTATTTGGGTATCTTTCTTATTGAAATAGATTCAATTGGGTGTATAGGTGAAAGGCATGAGTAGTTAAGGCACGGGTTCAGGCCCTTTCCTTGGCTCAGTTACAAATGTGATCGCTACCTAAGATTGGTTTCTAGTTTTAAGTATTATGTAGTTGCCTTCCAGTTCTTTCGTATATTTGAATCAGCTTTGTCCAGTTTGTTTGCTCAGAATTTGTGTTCTAAATAGTATGGCTTGATTCTTTTGTTTAGTGTTATAATTAGTATGAAGAATTATTTCTTGTTGGTGTATGTGTGAAGTTAAATTTGATGGTGTATATGTGAATCACATTATTTGTTCACTAAATTTTATTTGTAGTATACTAAACTACTTGGTTGTCAAATTTGAAATCAACTATACACCTCTTTGTTTGTCTATGCAATATAAAATCAAAGTATACAAGAAAAAGGTGGATAAATGTAATTAATAAAACATATGTAGCACTCAGCAGGTCACTATCATATAATTTTAAATGTAAACCAGAAATGAGAAATAAACTAATCCACATTATAATTTTGAAAAAAGAAAAGAGAATAGAAATAAACCTGAAGCTTGAGCTTTAACTAATCTAGACTTGGCAGATTTTGGAAACAAAGTGTGAGTGAAGTTGTTCATAGAAACACAAGTGAATCGCAATCTATGAAGAGACGGTCTAGAAACCAAAACAATAGAGTAGGTTCTGTTAGAAGAGTTTTTTATAACTCCCTGATTGCGAAGAGAACTCCTTCATAAGACAACTGAACTCTTTGATTAACTTTAAATTTTTTTTGCATACCTAACTCTAATTCTTGTCTCTAGTGTCTGATTTTTTTTTTATTTTTAATAATCAATCAACTTGTTTTAAATTTTAAATGTGTCCCTAATCAAATAATTGCACAACTGAGAAATGTTATAGAGCGTGCATATGGTGTTTTGAAAGCATGATTTCCTATATTAAAATAAATGCATCCTAACACGTTTTCGACGCAAAGAGATATCATCATTTCATGTTTTGTAGTCCATAATTTTATTAGGTTGTAAAAATTAGAAGATGAATTATTTGATCAATGTGACAAAAATGTCTCGAGTGACAATGATGAAGAAGAAAATGAACAAATGGTAGAAGATGCAGAAGATGAATCACAACGAACGTCACAAAGAACACAATTCATGAGTAGCTTACGTGATCAAATTACTTTGAAACTTTCACCAAGTTCATAAACTTTGTACTCCACTTTAGTTTTATTATGACATGATAACTACTTGTTATAATTTTATATTTTTGTCCGTTAAAATTTGTTCAAATTAGATGTAATGTTTTTTGAAAAAAATGGCATCCAGATAAGATAAAATGTTTTACCAAACAATATTACTCATTCAGAATTCAGATTTTTACTTTCTTCAGATTATTCAGAAATATTATTCATTCACAAATAAGATATTTAGATTTTCCAAATGATCCCTGACTATACACATATTATTTGCCTAGCGGATTCCATAGAGGCATAGTAAAAAGTAATGCATCAAAGAGAATAGCAATGGTCAATCAGTATAAACTAAAATCCATAATTATAAATGCAGATTACATATTAGAAAGCGGCTCCTAATATGGACCAAATTAGCAAAAAAATTCATATACCAATATGGACCTTGAACATCTGGTTTAGATCGAATATTTGCTAAAATAGAATTACCAAAATTATTGCAAAAGAGCTGTTTTTCTTTTGTTCTATTACATATTTAGTCTTCTGAATTCGCGTCTTTCCTTTTTCATATGATAGTTTGTTTATGGTTTCTGGGCATTGTCCGTAGGGAATGTCTATTTTTTAGTTATCTTGTTATGTCTGTCTCTTCTCTCCCTTTGGTTTCCTTTTTATCTCCCTATGATTCTCCAGTTGTCCCCTAGGTTAGTAGGGGGTGGCTGTTATAGCCTATCTGACACGTGGAAGGTAGGAAGAGGGGAAGGGGATGACAGGGTATCCTTATAAATGACACGTGTAAGGTTTAAAGGATAAAATTGAGATGGGGGCCAAATGCCTACGGAGGCGGAGCTTTCGGTTATAACTTTTTGTCCTTTTTGGTTTGCAGATATTTTGACTTAGGGACTCGTAAGGCACACCATGCCTACTGTGGACATAGGTCCTTTATTATGTAATGGATTTTATGGAACCAAGGGGAGGGGGAGGTTGGAGAGCCACATTTCCATTAAGGTTCCTATGATCTCGACCGTAGGGAAACTATAAATCTGATGCCATCAGATGCCCCCTCCATAAGTGTAGCTTTCTTTAGGAAGCTATCGGTTTTAAAGAGGAACTGAGTATAGTATCTTAAATGAATTTGAATTAATTAATAATAATAATAATAATAACTTTTCTTATTTTTAAGAGGTTAATAAGAGTGGTTAGGTAGTTTTATAAAAGGGGGTGAGGGGGAGGCACAGGTTTTGAGGAGGAGTGGGCTTCACATGTAACGCCCCCAAATCCGGGGTCAAGGGATTTGGTCGTCACTATAAAACCTCAATACAAATTAACCTGTTTAATCAATAATTAAATGCCAGCGGAAGATATTAATCATTTATGACCCCAAACTAAGGCAAGATCTTTTAAGGTTATAGTTCTAGAAACAAGATATCCAAATTCCACAAATAAATTTTTCACTTTCTTTTAAAACTCTTTTCATTAAATTTCAACTCAAAACTAAACCCACTAGTATAACTTCGAAATGAAGTATACTAGGCCCAAATAAAATATAGAACTATAATATAATATAATATAATATAAACAACTTTACACAAAAGAACTTACACTAGTCCGCAAACCCTGGACCAACCACCTTCCAAAAGCTTCTTCTTTGCTTCCTCGTATTATGCGGCTAAACAACAAGCTAATCCTCACTGGAGGTTAAATTTGAAAATAGGCAAGTATGAGCGAAAGAAATGCTCAGCAAGATCATTATAGCGAATATAGGTTCGTTTTGATATAAAACCGACATCTGCATTAGAGCAGAACATTTAAAATCACAATTGTTGAATCATAAAATTTTAGTTGAGGAATCCCAGAATTGATTCCTTAATTGTATTTAAAACCATTTTGATATTTTTGAGCGATATGCTTCAGCAATACATTGAATCTTGACGAGAATAAAACTCGTAAAATAGTGTTTACGGAAATATCGTAAACAACAACAACAAGAAGAAGCAATGATTATGGAATGAATCATAAACTTTACTCAACACTGAACTCTTGATATTAATACTTATTTTGCTGTCATATCCAATTAGATATCAATACGAACTTTGATGCTCACAACATTCCATACTGAAGTCAACATCAATCATCTATACTAATACCACCTTTGATATTTAACAATAACGTAAGTATCAGCATAAATCAGAAGCTGAATCAAAACTGCATTTCATTTTTAATCCAAAACAGAAATAGTAGATAAATTATTTATTCTATGATTATCAAAACAATAAAGAAATTTAGATATCAATTTAGATTGGAACCAATAACATTTCATGTTGTTCCCGATGATCAGTCGCGAAACAACACCAGTATCCCGCAACCATACCGTAAATATAGGTACTACCCGTATCCCGAAGACATACGGTACCTATAGGGCGCCAGAAAAGGCATAACTAGCCTTGGAAGATATTACAGCTGGACCGATATCTCGATCACCTATGCTGTAACCAATAACCAGTAACCAGTAACCATTCCAATCTTAAAAACCTTTTTATTGAAAAAGGAGCCGAATCATTCGACATCCTAAATAATTTTATTCCCCCAATTCTTGGGTAGGAATATTCGCAACCAAATCACTTTTCTCAAAATCCAAAACATTTATAAATCCTATAATTGGATAAGTAAAATCACTTGACTATTCTGAACATAGAATAGCAGATGAGTATTTGCATAAACAGAATTATTTAATTCAGCGATATGTAAAACATTTATCTATCTTGAACTGAGAATAGGGAAAGCAATACTTGCATGATAAGATTTAAAATAAATATCACTTAAACAATAAGTGATGATAGGGATACTTGCATAATTGATTCGAAATAAACATCACTTGAACGATAAGTGAAGTCAGGGGTACTTGCCTTTGGGATTAAGCAGTTAGTCACACTCACAATGACGTATCTATTTTGACCTTCTGTTTCAAAGCATCACCGTCCTTCTTTTTCAACACTTTACTGATATGCTGCTCCTGCGATTGCTAGAAGCCAGATATCCAATGCCATTCCATCTCATTCTTTATCCAACACCCTGTCCCAATCAACTTGAGAGATCCGCATCAATTGATGAAATCTGATGATAGGAATTGGTAGAGTTCATCACAAGCTTCAATTTGGTTATTCATACTTCAAAAACAGAGACCAGAATCACCTCCAAATTCTAGTTCGATTCTCAGAAACTCAAGAACACTATGAACAAATTAGATGATTTTATGATTTTTCTGAAAAATAAAATAAAAATCTGATATTTAATAATAATTTTTAATAAATAAAGCTATTTATACTTATGGAATTTTGGTACCCGTTGGATCATATTGGATCGATAAATTAGTTGCTTAGCCGCTAAGTAACTACAAAACGATCCAAAAATAGATTACTTAGCCGCTAAGTAACTATAAAAATGATACAATTAATACCAAAATTGGATAATTATCAAAACAGAGCTTTTTATAAAACACCATATACGAAAATAATGTAACAATATCCCGTCTGTCGAGAATACGGGTTTTGTTGATTTATCAAAATGGTTATCGTACCGAAAATCTTGCGTCGGGCCGCGCACGGGTCAAGCCGTAATCCGGATCGAAAAAGTCAAAACACGGAAAATGTCCGGAATTACCAGATTAGGTTAGGAAGGAGTTTTCGGAAGAGTTTCGGGTTATAAAAACGCAAAAACAATTGAAGTTGGACGATTTCCGGCTTTATAAAATAGTTATGTAATTACTCAGAAAATAACTAATAAATACATAACTCATTATAAAATCATCTAACAGTCCAAAAATTACCAGAAAAATATCACAATTATCTAAATTTTATTCTGAGCACATAAAAATTAAAAATACTCAAATAATATCACATATAAACACTCAAACATCAATTCCAATTATCAGCTAATTCACCAAAATTCACATAAAAATCACATAAACAATTCCAAATAATAATAATAATATTTGAAAATATGAGATATTACAATGGCTTCACCCGCCTGTCCTTTCTCTTTTTATGGGTCCCATAATAATTAGTTTGTGCAGTCTCGACGGTTCATTTCCTTGAAAAGCGGGGGAAGTTATAAACTTTTAAATATATACCTTCTTTCAGTTTTATTTTCCTTTTCGTTCACTTTTGGCTAAGACAAAACTGAGAGAGGCGCACGAAGGAAGAAAAGCAAAGTCCTCTAAGTTGGCCTGCATAGTTGTTTCATTTTAAAATAGGTACTTGCCTAAACTCTGTTAATAATGTCGTACTATTTCCTTTTCAATTTGTGTGTAAATTGGTGTGTCTATAAGGGGTTAAGATATAATCTGGGGCCAAAGAGTAGAGAGTGTTTAAGTCAATGATGCTTAGAGAGAAAAAGGGTTTCTTGGGGGATGCATGGTAGAGGAGAGTAAGCGGTTTGAATATTTGGAGAATAATGTTTGATTGGGTCTGAGGATAGGGGTTGAATCCATAGAAGTGTTCTTTGGATATGGGTGAGGAAAAAGTTTTTTTTCCCGTAATTATTTTTTATGTATTTTCCACTGTTGTTTTTGTTCAATTTTATGGCTAGTTCATTGACAAGGCCTTTTTCTTTTGTTTGTAGAGTATCTAGGGATGAAGAAGCGTGGGAGGTTTGTGGTGAAAGAGAGTGAGAGCGAGGGTTTGACAGATTCTGAGAATGAAGCTTTGTCCGCGTCGATAATTGGGGATGAAGATATCGAAAGCGATGAAACTTCTAGGAGTGATTCTTCAGAGAAGGGGAAATCTTTAGACGAAGACGAGCGTCCACTTTGGGAGGTAGTGTCCAAGGGAACAGGCCCAGGGCCATCTTCGGAGGGATCGCATAGTCGTAAAGAGATCGTTTCTACTTCTCATAGTCGGGGAAAAGAGAAAGTAGGGGAGTCAAATTTTCCTGGAATTGGTCAAGGGAAAAGAAAAGATATTGTTGAGATAGCTAGAGCACAGAGGCAAGAAAGTTAGAATGGGAAGGGTAGAGTACGTATAGCGATGGGGAGTTTGGTTGGAGATCAGGGATGATAGATTGTGAGCAGAAGTTTGTGAAAACTCCTACGGATTTTCAGAGAGATAATTACTTTAAGTCTTTAGGTGAGATTAGTTATTACCAGGCAAAGAGGTATGGGAATGTTCCGGATGAGGTGTTGTGGAAATTTTTAGGAGACTTGGAATATATTAACCAACCTCCCAACTTTGATGACAGCTATCTCGCTGAGGTAAGGTATGCATTTCAGATTCCTGAAGAATTTGAGATAAGGTTGCCTAATGAGGGGGAGAGGCTGTGGCAAAGAGGAGGGGAAGGATGGGTTGGAATCCCATTAAAAGCATTTAGGGCTTGGCTGCGGTTATCCATGCATCGGTTCATACATATGCTTTTGTGCGAAATGAGGATTGGCATTGGGCAATTAGTTCCTAATTCTATGAGGAAGATTATAGCTTTTATAGCTAGATATACAAAGTGGGGTTTGGAACCCACCTTAGGCCTTTTCTGGTCTTTGCATAAAATGCAGGGATCACAAGGTTATCACCTTTGCAGGAGATTCATTAGAGGGGATCTACGTCTTTGGGAGGGATATTGATACAGGGTCCTTCGTCTAATAAAGGTTGGCACGGGGAGTTTTTGAAATTTAAATGGGGATATTTGGCTTATCTGCCGAAGTATAAGAGTCCAGACGGGATTGTGGGGGCGGTGCGAAGGTATCAAACTTTAAAAGAGAATGAACATGACTATGCAGTCCAGTTTGTAGGGGGGAAAAAGGAGGGTTTATGGCCAGTTAAAAGTTTTTGGGACCCTGAGTTTCTGATAGCTCATAACCATAAGCGTTATATAATGTTCCTCTATTACTTCACATCATGTATACTTTTGATTTTAACTGTTGTTTCTTAGTGTAGTATACCTTTCATTCTTCTGGTAATTAATGAGTCTGTTTTATTATTTCAGTTTTATTACAAGATTTGCCTATTCCTGCTCATATGGATCGCTGAAGGATTTTGAAGTTGGCTCGTGAGAGACAATTAAAGGCTAGGACGGCTTTGGAGAAGGGTGATGAGGCGTCCTCAGGTACTGTTTCTAGTCAAGCTGGGGCAGAAGGGGGCATCTCAGTACCTGTTGGAGGAAAAAGGCCAACGGAATCTCTTCTGAGTGGAGTTGAGGCTGCTATTAAGAAAGAAAGGGTAGAGGAATGAAAAACTAAGAAACTCTTGGATCCTTTGATTGTCAGTGAGAAAGGAGCGGATTTGATTGATCTGGAAGCTGCTTCATCCCCTTCTATTGAAGGGAGAAACGATCCAAAAGAGAAAACCCCTGTGAAGAGTTTGGTTCCAGGCGTTGGGAAGCCTCGACCTGAAGAAAGTTTGAAGAAATGTACCATCCTTCGTTTTTCTACAGGTTGCTTTATATTCATTGTTATTTTCTTTCTTTCTTTTTCCTCTTCTTCTTTCATTATTATTTACTACTTCTCCCTTTACACTCTTCCTTTCCCCCCTTTTTTCAGTGGAGGGTTGGTTAGCCAAGGAGGTGGAAGCATTAATCCGATGGGAGCGTTGGGCGTATTTTCTTTGTCTCCTGATCGTAGGAAAACCGTGCTTGAGACGGATGAGGATGCAGTCGTGCAGACAAAGACTTTACTGGGAAAGGTACTCCTAAGAACTCGTAGGGATGTCGTACGTAAAGAATAATACTTTTGTATCCCTTTTATTAACCTTTCGGCTAGTTTTATTCCATGTGTGTGTCTTTTTCTGCATTCAGTTGGGAACTCGAGTGGTGGATTTAGCTGACATAGTGGAGAAAAACAAGGGGAAAATAAAGGCAGAACATGAGAAAGTGAAGACTGAGAGAAAAGCTAAGGATGAGGTCCTTGAACAGCTAAAGGAAATGAAGAAAGAACATGATAAGTTGCAAGAAGTTCTTAAGTCCGATTGCGAGGAGATAGATCTTTTGAAAAAGGGAAACAAAGAAAATCTTGAGAAATCACAATCAGAGCAAGCGATGTCGGCAAGTCGTCGTTCGCAAATGGACAAGATACATAAAAAATTGGATGTTAAGACATAAAAAGTTCGAAAAGTGACTGAAACTTTAGAGAAGGTGGAGGAGGAGGCTCTTATCACTTATAAAGACAATGTAGATCGGTTCCTGGCTTCGGCAGAGTACGAGACTTCATTATATGAAAAAGCGGGGTCGATGCACGAAGAGGGTTTTAATGACTGCTTATCTTTTGTGGGGGAGGGGAACGTTGTGGACCTTGCTCGACACAAGCGTTACGACCGCGGCAGTGGCAGAGGGGAGGATGTTTCTCAGACTCATGGCCTTCCAGTTATGCCGGCAGAACTTCCTAATAATTAGCCTTTTCACGTCTTATCCTGGGGGTCTTAGCTTTAAATTCCTAATTATTTTGTTTGCTACGGTTTCATATGTATTTTTCTAAGTGATTTGGCTGATGGCAGTATTTTAGTATTATGTGCTATATGACTTGTGAAAATTATTCGTGTAATTTGTTGGCGGGAGCCTGATATTTGTTCAAGACTTTTAGGATTTTGAATATTCCTCGTTTTCCTTGAAGATGTTTGTGATAATTTATCTGCTTGGATTTATTTCAAGAACATATATTTTAAAATGTCGATTTTGAATTTTAAATTTTCTTGGGGTTGCCCCATTGAAAAGGGAACATTTTCTTTAGGAAATGATCTTTAATGAAAATAAAGCTTTGTGGAAAATGTAAAGTCTTTGGGAAGGTGAATAATCGTGGGTTAATTTATGAGGGGTAATGAATAGTTGTGTGAAAACGAGGAGTCATTTGTTGACATAAGTGGTTGTTGGTGATGGAGGGGCTATAAAAAGGGTGTGGTAGTGAGGATGTAATTTATCTTTTACTCCTTTATTTATTATTCTTCTACGTCCGTAGGTAAAAAAAATATGTCTTCAAGTGGAGGAAAATCCGCAAGGGAGCTTCAGTTGGAGGAATACTTGAAGGAGTCAAGGGATAGCATCAGGTCTTTATGGGAGACAATTGTTGTAAAGGAGGAACAAGTGCAAGTGCTCAGTGAGGCTCTCTGTAGGCTTCAGAATGAGAATAACGATTTGAGGATACCGTTGGGTCGTAGGCCTCGTTATCCATGATGTATTTTCAATTTTAATTATGTAATCGTTGGTGTGGTATGAATAAAAAATTTTAGTATTTGAATATTAGCGTGTTTTTTGTTTGTTTTTCCTTTTCCGGATTGGTTTGTTCGAATAATATTAATTTTTTCCTTGTTATTTTTAAGCATGGGAAAATGGAAATTGGGAAATGGAAAACTTAGGAAATTGTAATTAGTATTTAATGCAATACTGAAGCGTATTTACCCATTGAAATTGGGGTCATTAAAGTAATAAATGCACCTGTTATGAATTTAAGAAAATGAAAGGTTACCTTTGTCCTATATAAAGATTAAAGAATAGGACTTTGCACATATTTTCATTCCAACGTAACTAAGAACTAGTCCTTTATTTCATCCCTTTTTTCCGAAGGCAAATTTTCAAAGTTCTTTATGGAGTCTCAGGGTAGTTGTTCTGGGTGACAAGGAGAAGAAGGCCATGAAAAAAGAGGAGGAACTACTAACTGTTATCTCTAAAATGCAGGAGAGGATTCACCGCTAAGATGGGAAAATTCTTAAGCTGGAGTTGAAAGTCGAAGAGTTGTTGGAGATTCTTGCTTCGGTGAAGGAAGAAAATTGTCGTTTAAGTATTTTGGTGGGAGACGCTTTTTAATTTCTGTTTTTGTAATAAGGCGATTTGAATATGATTTCGATGTGTTCTTTTTGTTTGTTTCAATCAGAAGGGTTTAATTTGATGATATATGTCCCGCAGGGGAACAAGTTTAAACTTGTTTTAAATTATAAATAGTAAGCCGTGTTTCGTTTATACATACGAATTTTGTGGTAACCAAAGAGTTGAGATATGTATAAGTCGTAAGTAAGCAATAAATCTTTTAACAATAGTAGTAAACAATTGTTTATATTGGGGTAAAAAAATGAATAAATTTTAAAGTATGTTTGTGCCGTAAGCATTTTAGTAACATATAATATTCATAGAGCGAATTTTTTAAGGATAAACAATTCGTGCCACAGGCGTTAAGCTGCATGTAGTGGCTGAGTAACGAATAGTTATGCAGATGAACTATTTGTACCGTATGTGATAAGCTGCTTATGTTGGCTTTGTAACAAATAGTTATTTTGGAGAACTATTTGTGCCGCGAGCGATGGGCTGCTTATATTGGCGTTGTAACAAATAGTTATCCAGGCGAACTATTCGTGCCGCAGGCAGTGAGCTGCTTATATTGGCATTGTAACAAATAGTTATGAAGTGGCATTACCTATGCCGCAGGTTATAGGCTGCTTATATTGGCTTCTTAATAGGTAAGCTTTTGTAGAGGGTTAAGCCCGGACCGTAGGTAGCTTTGTAATATATTTTTAAAAGATATCACCGGTCTAATATCCATTATAAATGTATTTAAAAATATAGGCTTCTTATTAAAACATTTATAAGATCACAATTTCAAACTAGTTAAAATACTCACTGGAAAAAATGCATGAGATGACTGGCCTGCCAGGTATTGGGAAGGGGTTCTCCGGATGATTGTGCAAGGTGATAAGTCCCTGGGCGTGAAGCTTGAGTTATGACATATGGGCCTTCCTAAGTAGGGTCTAATTTCTTATTTTTGGAGGGGGTGGAAACTGAAGCGGCTCTGTGTACCTGATCTCCAACTTGAAACTATCGAGGAAGAACTTTGCCAAAGTGAAAAACAGTCTTCTGTTTGTAGTTTTCCATACGTATAAGGGCATTCTCTCTTCTTTCTTCCAGATAATCTAGATTAGTCTGCAAGTCTTGTTGATTCAGTTGGGAGTTTTAATTTAGTACTAGAGAGGAGGGTTCTCCTATTTCCACTGGTACAAGAGCTTCAGTGCCATATGTAAGATGAAAGGGGCTTTCTCCAGTGGGCTTACGGGTATCAGTGCGATAGGCCCATAATATGTTTGGCAATTCTTCTACCCAAAGCATCTTCGAATCTTGAACATTCTTCCTTAAACTTTTCAGGAGGGTTCGATTAGTGACTACGACTTGGCCATTAGATCGGGGTAAGCCACAGACGATCTTCAGTGTTGTATTCCGTAGGTCATTAGTATTCCTCAAATTCACCTTCAATGAACTGCCTTCCGTTATCGGTGATCAAAACACGGGGAATCCCCAACCGAGTGACAATGTGTTCATGGAAAAACTTTCGACATACAGTGGAAGTCGTATGAGCCACGGTTTTGGCTTCGACCCATTTAGTCATGTAATCAACAACCACCAGTAAAAAGCGAATATTTCCTTTGGAGGGGGAAAAGGTCCCATAATATCCATTCCCCAAGTGTTGAAGGGTATGGGAGATAGAATGGCCGTAGGAAAAGATGGAGGCAGTCTGGGAATTGAAGCATGAAACTGGCATTTGGCATAGGTTTTGACATAATTTAAGCAATATTTCCTTAACATAGGCCTGTGGTATCCCTGCCTGATGATTTTGTGAGCTAGAGCTTCTCCAGACGAGTGTCTTCCATATATTCCCTCATGAACTTCGAGCATACAATAGCCGGCTTATGCACAATCAACGCATTTAAGGAGAGGGGCTAAAAAAGATCTTCGATAAAGAGTATCATCCATAATAGTGTAATGAACTACTTTAGAGCGTAACAATTGAGCAGCCCTTCTGTTCTGATGGAGGATTCCTTCTTGCTGATAGAGGTAGATCAGAGTCATCCAATTTGGGCCGTATGAGAGTATTAATATTTTCGGGGCAGGTTCGACTATAGGAGTTACCGAGGAGGATGTCAGCAAGATTTTGTAAAAACTAGTGGAAGGTGAGTGGTCTTCGTCTATGGATAATTTTGCTAGGACATCAACTCTTTGGTTTTCTTTTCATGCAATTCCTTCAAGGGAGGCAATGCGGAATTCCAAGAGTTTGGCCTGAGTTTCTTTAAGGTATTTTATCATCAGAGGGGATTTGGCGGTAAACCCACCAAGGAATTGGTTGATAATAAGTTGGGAGTCACTATAAGCCTTTAAATGTTGTACTTGAATAGTTTTGGCTAATCGTAAGCCAACTAAAAGAGCATCATATTCTGAGCAGTTATTAGTAGAATGGAACCTGAATCTTATGGATTTTTGGATTTCGAATCCTTCGAGGCTTATTAGCAGGACTCCAGCTTCACTGTTGTTTGAAGTGGAGGACCCGTCAGTAAATAATAGCCAAGGAAGAGGTAGATGGGTTAACTGGAAAGAGTTCTCTGGAAGTACTTCAGCCTCTGAAGGTGCAGAGCATTCGATTAAGAAATCGGCCAAAGTCTGGCCTTTGATGGATGGCCGCAGTAGATAAGTGATATTAAACTGGCTGAGTTCTACAGCCCAATTTACTAATCTTCCGGAAAGATCTGGTTTGTGAAGGATCTTCCGTAGGGGCTAATTGGTGTACACCTTGATGTCGTGTCCTGCGAAATATGGACGAAGTTTTCTACTAGCGAGCAGGAGAGAGTATACCATTTTCTCAATAGTATGATATCTGGTATCTACATCCCGCAAGACATGACTAACATAGTACACAGGAAATGGTCTATCTCCTTCTTCACGAATCAAACATGTGCTTACGGCCCCAAGGGCTACGGCCAGATTAGATACAGGGGTTCTCCGGAAAGAGGATGGGAGAAAATTGGCGGGGACGATAAGTAATTCTTAGGGATTCGAAAGCTTCTTGACACGAAGGTGTCCATTCCACTTCTCTTGATTTATTCACTCCCTTTGGTGCATCGCAAAAGAGGATACTTTTTCAGCCAATTTAGAGATAAATCTGCGTAGGGAGGTTAAACATTCGTTCAGCGATTGAATCTGCTTGGGTGCCGTCGGGGGGGGGGGGGATTTTCAGTATAGCTCTAAATTTTTTAGGATCAAATTCGATGCCACGCCCAGTGATCATATGGCCCAGGAACTTCCCACTAGCCACTCTGAAAGTGCATTTGGAGATATTCAATCGAAGGCCATGACTCCGAATGGTTAAGAAGGTCTCTCTTAGATCATGCAGATGTCCTTCTTCAAACTTAGACTTGACAATCATGTCATCCACATATACTTCTAAATTTCTTCTAATTTGGTTGGAGAATATCTTATTCATGGTCCGTTGATATGTAGCCCCGACATTCATTAATCCCACAGGAAGAACTCGGTAAGCATATATCGCTCGATGGGTAATAAAGGCGGTTTTTTCCTGGTCTTGCAGAGCCAACTTGATTTGGTTATATCTTGAGAATGCATGTAAAAAGCTGAAGAGAACATTTCCTACAGTGGCATCCACCAGCTGGTCGATGGTGGGGAGGGGATAATAATCTTTGGGAGTAGCTTTGTTTAAGTCTGTGTAGTCAATGCAGACCCGCCATTTGCCACTAGTCTTCTTGACCAACACAATATTCGATATCCATTCGAGAAATTGTATCTCGTAGATAAACTTGGTTTTCAACAGTTTATGGATTTCTTCATCTATGGATTGCTGTCTTTCGGGTGCGAAATTCCTCCTTTTCTGTTTGAACACCATTTTATTGGGGTCGACATGGAATCTGTGGACAGTGACAGATTCATTAAGGTCAAGAATGTCTTCAAGTTTCCAAGCAAAGATGTCTCGGAACTCCCATAGGAGTTGAATGAGTTCCTGCTTTAAAGAGGGATGAAGACGTGATCCAGTAGAAATACACCGAGTGGGATCTCCTTCTATTAGCTTAATATTTTTCGCGGGCTCTTCCGGCTCAACTTTAGGTGTATGATGTAATTCCACTTTTATTAGAGAAGTTTCTGAATAAGAGAACAAACTTTCTATCAAAAATATTTGCGAAGCTTCGGCTTGCGAAGTTTTAAGTATCTTAGAGGAGCTTCCTTCTTTCGGCTCTCTGTAGGGTTTCCTCTTCTTAGGTTGAGTTTGATCCAGGCTCAAGGAAGCGGAGTAGCAGTATTGAGAGGCTACGGGATCATTAATCAGTTCATCAGGTCCCATATGGGTACGGAACTTTACTTTTATATGGGGGAGGATATGATGGCTCCTAAGAAGAACAAGGTGGGCTGCCCAATGATAGCATTATAGGGAGAAGCTATATCAATGATATAGTATTTGACCATTGCAGTTACCTCCAAAGGGGAAGTGCCGAAGGTGGTTAGGATGTCAATGGCTCCTTGAACTGGTATTGCATGATTCCTAAATCAGTAGACAGGCCCTTGTACGTCTTCGAACTTCATTTCTTCCAAAGGAGTATCTAGAATTATTCTTCTAAGAGCATGTATGAAGATGATATCTAGAGAGGAACCATTATCTATCAAGACCTTTCTGACATCCTGGTTGGTCATATCGAGGGTAACTGTGAGTGGACCGTTACGGCAAATACTTCCCTTGGGATAATCGGCATCTGAGAAAGAAATGGAGGTGTCAGTGAGGCGAAAGGCTTGAAGGGGGTAATCTATCTGCATAACTTCATGAGGTGTCATGTTTCCTCCAACAATCATATTGACCACATGTCGGGGTGGTACAGCTCTTGCGGAACCTTCTAGATGCTACGGGTTCTGCCGATCTCGAGGGGGGATATAATCATTCGAAAGTCCCCTTTTACTAGCCTTTCCAAAAAGTACTTGAGGGAAGTACATTCATCTGTGTTATGCCCCATCCCAGCATGGTAATCACAAAAACGGGTTCGATCTCTCTTCTCTGTGGGTGTCCTCACAGGGTTGGGTGGTTGAAAGCATTCTTTTGTTCTTATTTGTTGAAGTACATAGGACGGGGTTTGTGTTAACGGAGTAAAATTTGGTTCCTCTCGGGTCTGTCTGGGGATGGCCCTTTGATCTGTAGGGAAGTTCCTCTGGCTTCTTCCTCGAAAATCTTCCATCCCATCTACTTGCATAGCTGTTCGGCCTGACGAGGAAGATTCTCCTCGAGCCGAAGGGTAGTAAGCACGAATTCTTTCGTCTGTCACTATATAGGTTGAAGCTATGGTGTAAACCTCGAAAAGATCTGTAGGCTCTCGGTTACACAATTCTTCACAACAATCTCTACATTCTTGATAGTTCATGTTCCGAATAAAAGAATCTACAACACTTGTTTGCTTTAATTCTTTAAATTTTGAAGCCACAGTGTTGAACTTCTCAATGTAGTCCCGTAGGGTTTCTCCTTATTCCTGCTTTATATTTTCTAAAG
Source organism: Apium graveolens (assembly GCF_009905375.1). Lineage (NCBI taxonomy): Eukaryota > Viridiplantae > Streptophyta > Magnoliopsida > Apiales > Apiaceae > Apium > Apium graveolens. The sequence continues at coordinate 205,527,739 of NC_133649.1, read as the reverse complement.
ATATTGTGTGAACTGCGTGAGGAGTATTGACACGGAATTTTGATAGGAACATCACCTTAAACTCCTCCCACGAGCTAATTGATCTGGGAACCAAACTTGTGAACCATGTTCTAGCATAGGCTTTGAAGGATGAAGTGAACAATCGGCATTTGGTGATGTCATTGTACCTATGACATATTAATAAATTTTCATAATAACTCAAATGATCATTCGGGTCAGAAGTACCATTGAATGATTCCAAGCCAGTGATTTTTACTCCAAGATTAACGGGAGTAGCCTCCAGAGCTTCAGTAAAAGGTGACAGCAGCTCCAGGGTACAAGCCTTCCAATCTAGCTAGACGAGTCATCATATCCTTCTGTCTCTCCACAGGGGTTACAGTTCGATGGGCCCTCCTTGGTGGATAGGGGGACCACCTAACTCTTTGGGCTGGCATAGGAAGTCTATATCGAGACCCTCCTTCTTCATCATGTCAAGTACCATTGCCTGATGATTCAGAAGATAGAGTCCTTCGGGCCCTACGAGGGGGCGTTCTCCATATCGAAGGGTGTTGTAGCTAGGATAAGAGCCACGAGAGTATTCGTCTTGTGAGTTTGGTTGGGAATATAAATGGGAGGGGGATCGAGAGTGTCTTCCAGTATAAGAACCAGAAACGGTTCAGGGTAATATTGATGGTGATGAGCTTCTTGTTGATTTGCGGCCATCTGTGTTGTCAAATAATCCATTTGTTGTTGCATATAGTTCTATTGAGCCCTTAAGTTGGACAACATACTATGCGTAGGCGAATTATTGGGAGTTTAAGAAGAACTTCCATAAGTGCGGGATTCGTTATCCGATCCTTCACTAATTTTTCTTTAGAGGTTTAGGATAAAAAGAAAGGGGGTGATGTCGTTGTGGTATGGTGATTAGTATTCTTTGTTGTTTCCCCTGCAGCGGCGCCAATTTGATAGTTTTGTTTATGGTTTCTAGGTATTGTCCGTAGGGAATGTCTATATTTTAGTTGTCTTGTTGTGTCTGCCTCTTCTCTCCTTTTGGTTTTCCTTTTTATCTCCCTATAATTCGCCAGCTGTCCCCTTGGTTAGTAGGGGGTGACTGTTATATCCTATCTGACACGTGGAAGGCAGGAAGAGGGGAAGGGGATGACAGGGTATCCTTATGAATGACACGTGTAAGGTTTAGAGGATAAGATTGAGATGTGGGGCCAAATGCCTACGGAGGCGGAACTTTCGTTTATAACTTCTTGTCGTTTGTGGTTTGTAGATATTTTGACTTACGGACTCTAAAGGCGCATCATGCCTACGGTAGACGTAGGTCCTTTATTATGTAATGACTTTTATGGAACCAAGGGGAGAGGGGAGGTTGGAGAGTCACATTTCCATTAAGGTTCCTACGGTCACGACCGTAGGGAAACCATAAATCTGATGCCATCAGATGTTTCTGGGTATTGTCAATAGGGAATATCTATTTTTAGTGGTCTTGTTGTGTCTGCCTCTTTTCTCCCTTTGGTTTTCCTTTTTATCTCCCTATGATTCGCCAGCTGTCCCCTAGGTTCGTAGGGGGTGATTGTTATAGCCTATCTGACACGTGGAAGGTAGGAAGAGGGGAAGGGGATGACAGGGTATCCTTAAAAATGACACGTATAAGGTTTAGTGGATAAAATTGAGATGTGGGGCCAAATACCTACGGAGGCGGAGCTTTCGGTTATAACTTCTTGTCGTTTGTGGTTTGTAGATATTTTGACTTACGGACTCTCAAGGCGCACCATGCCTACGGTAGACGTATGTCCTTTATTATGTAATGGGTTTTATGGAACTAAGGGGAGGGGAGAGGTTGGAGAGTCACATTTCTATTAAGGTTCCTATGGTCACGACCGTAGGGAAACCATAAATCTGATACCATCACCATGCTTTTGGTTTTTGTTTCGGATTCAGATTCTGAGCAATTAGAGTAGCCATACCAGTCGGTGGATGAACAGTCATAAAAGGCAAATTTGGGGAGAGCATATCGTTTGATTGGTTCATATTCAATGTTGGGGTTGTAGCAGAAGAGCTCATCATTTCCGATTCCATCTAGGATTTTTCCTCTACGAGTTTGAGTTTCTGTCATGATTTCTATTTCGGTGTCGATTTCACTTTCGGTTTTGGCTTGTGTCTCACCTTCGGGTGTGAAGATTTTTGAGTAGGCTAGTTCTTTGGGTATTCTACAATTGATGTAAGAGTAGGAAAGTTCTCTGGGTATTCCGTAACTGGTGTAGGATTCGATGGCGAATAGTTGTTCCTCTTCCGCTCCAGGAATGACTATGTTCTCATGGTGAGCCTCATCTTCTTCCATGGTCGCAGTTTCAATTTCAGAGTCTGAGGAAGAGGCATAGGAGCCTGACCAGTCAGTGGCTGAGACATCTCCTTCCTACTAGAGTTATAGAAGGATTCAGTTGGGAGTTTTAATTTAGTACTAGAGAGGAGGGTTCTCCTATTTCCACTGGTACAAGAGCTTCAGTGCCATATGTAAGATGAAAGGGGCTTTCTCTAGTGGGCTTACGGGTATCAGTGCGATAGCCCCATAATATGTTTGGCAATTCTTCTACCCAAAGCATCTTCGAATCTTGAACATTCTTCCTTAAACTTTTCAGGAGGGTTCGATTAGTGACTACGACTTGGCCATTAGATCGGGGTAAGCCACAGACGATCTTTAGTGTTGTATTCCGTAGGTCATTAGATATTCCTCAAATTCACCTTCAATGAACTGCCTTCCGTTATCGGTGATCAAAACACGGGAATCCCCAACTGAGTGACAATGTGTTCATGGAAAAACTTTCGACATACAGTGGAAGTCGTATGAGCCACGGTTTTGGCTTCGACCCATTTAGTCATGTAATCAACAACCACCAGTAAAAAGCGAATATTTTCTTTGGAGGGGGAAAAGGTCCCATAATATCCATTCCCCAAGTGTTGAAGGGTATGGGAGATAGAATGGCCGTAGGAAAAGATGGAGGCAGTCTGGGAATTGAAGCATGAAACTGGCATTTGGCATAGGTTTTGACATAATTTAAGCAATATTTCCTTAACGTAGGCCTGTGGTATCCCTTCCTGATGATTTTGTGAGCTAGAGCTTCTCCAGACGAGTGGCTTCCACATATTCCCTCATGAACTTCGAGCATACAATAGCCGGCTTCTGCACAATCAACGCATTTAAGGAGAGGGGCTAAAAAAGATATTCGATAAAGAGTATCATCCATAATAGTGTAATGATTCCATAAGAGTATCATCCAATAGGCATATCTAGGGACAGCACATCGTCTAAGTGCTTCGTACTTAATGGTAGGATCGTACAACCAGCGGTTTTTCTTTTTGGTTTGAGCAAGGGTTTTGTTTGAATAAGATTTGTGTTTGTCTTCTGTCTGACTAGTATCTGCGAAGAGCGACCGATCAACTAACAATACATAATAAGGAATATTGAAGTTTATAACAGACAGATTCATAATAATCAGGATGATTACAAAACAACCTAAGACTAACTATTACAGGTGAATCAAAATTTAGGGACAGTAGCATCATAACTTTAATTAACACATAAAAATATACAACATCTAGACCAATAGAGAGGTAAGGTCCGCATAAATCATTCCTATTAAGACCCTACTCCACAAGTGCGATACACTAGGGAACCTAGGTCTGGTTTGGCTCATTAAATACCTTCTTGTGTATATTGTTTAAGATTTCATTTGTGATCATGGGAATTTTGCAACAAACACATACTATGACACTAATGATGAAATTTTTTACATAAGCGGCCATCCAGTTGCAGCCAACACTAGATTAATATACCATCCTAGAAGCCCACTGGCGTGATAAGCTTGGGTAGAACCTTGCACGTCCTATTCACTATAAACAATATTTTGTATTCAGATTTGGTTCGAATACCACAAAGCTTTGTTTATAAATCACAAATACACAGACATTATTGGTGTTTGGCTAAACTCAGAAGTTGCATATAAGCTTAAATTTACATACATTTTCAGCAGAAAAACTACTTATAAAGTTATAAGCCCTTCCAATCACCACCAATTAAATCAACCATAACTAGAACATGAACTCAATCGTGCAACTTAAATATGCATATATCATCGCAAACACAAACATATAATATTTCAACACAAACATGAACACAAATCCGAATATCTAATATATAATATTTCAATCATTCAACTCGGATCAAAATATGAAAACAACAAGAATCACATACTGATGTACGCAGAGACTTGCTTCATTAATTCACTTGAGATGAATGTATATGCATTTGAATTTAAAATCAGAGTTTCCCAATTGAATTTTACCCGCTACAGTCACTAAAAAAATTTGGCCCGTGGTTAATTGGACCGGGACTAGCCCAATGATTTAAAAATATATACTTTTGGTACTGCAGATCAATAACAGTTTTTATAAATTTTATACTTTAATTACGTCTAAACAATTGTATTGTTCGATCATTGATAATTATATTTGTCATTTTAATGAAATGACTAAGCTTAAAAGCGCGTGTTGAGACATTAGTTCGTTTATATATTAAAATAACTTTTTGCACGAACTTGCGCATATAACAAAACAAAGTTTAAATTATATATATATATATATAAAATTAAACTAATAGAATTTTATAGGGGTGTATTTATTCAAGATTTTATAAAATATTTTAAAATTTTTAAATCAATAGTTATTTAATCCAGATTAAAAAATCCTTCAAAATGATATTGGAAAAAATCTTTTAAAATTTGAGTGTATTTAATTAAAATTTTGAAAAGTCTACTAAAATCTGGAGGTATTCAATTTGGATTTTTAAGAATTCATTGAAATCTGATGGTATTCAAAAATCCGTGACTTTTTTTTATTTGAAAAAGTTGTGAATTTTGATTGATTTGTTTGTACAATTTTTTCTCTTGAAATCTCTTAAAAATACATTAGATTTTGAATGATTTCTAAAAAATTTCACAAAATCATTAAGACTCTGTAAGATTTTTCTATTAACTCCGTCAAAATCCACGAACAATTAAAATTAACAAAAATATTTTAAAATCTATGAATTATTATTAATTCATTAAATTCTGAAATGTTACACCCCTTTAGATCAAACCATCTTACTATATCTCGTATAAAAGAGGGTCTAGGTAAGGTATTATATACGCAACCTTACTCTCTCATCAGAAAAAATAAAGATGATGTTTTCCGAAACACCCCCAACTCGTGTGTGTATACATGTAAAATATGACATATAATTATAAATAAAATAAAATATGTAATACTGAATAGTGACATTTGTAAATCACTTTTATTGCATGTAAAAAATTACTTTTGATATTATGAATTCAATCTTACTTAATGACTCTTATAGAACCATTCTTTCAAAATAAATTAATTCTTGTTCAAAAAAAGAGTAAAGTGCATTTTTGTACATGTACTATGTGTCATACCATTTGAGATACTAAACTTTAAAAACCCTTACCTTGTGTACTTGTACATAAAATATTTTGTAAATTATGTATTTTTGTCAGATCCTCCTAACGTCGTAGCTTTCCAAAGGGAAAATCAGTCTTATGTCAATTATAGGTAGAACTCAAAACCATCCCGTAACCTTCAACCATTATCGTCAAGTTCCAACGAGGCTTCGTGGCTCAAAATGGCACGGAGTCAATCGTATTTCAGTTTGCAATCCATCCAAAACATGTTCCCATCTCACAATCAATAAATACGATTCCAATCAACGAACGATCATCAAAACAAGCTAAACAAACCGAAAAACTAAAGAACTTTTTAGTCAACATTAAATTTTCAATGATGTCAAAATCGCATACAAAAGCTACATATTCAAGTATAAATTGATTGCAAATGAGGAGACATAATTACTTATATCATCAAAATAAAAAAAAACTATTAAAAACCAATTTTAAACATAAACCATAGAATCGACTTTTTGAGATTTATCAAGTTTTGAAACAATTAGATGCAAGATTCGTATAAAGCTCTTCTACAGCATCAATTAGACAACAAATATGAGTTGTTGATTTTTCAGATCAGTTCAAAACCATCGATTGATCTTATGAACAGAGTTTGTAACACTAAACTTAATTGATATTCATAGAGAAAATGGGTTTGAGAAAGAAGATGAATATAAAAAGACTGAAATACACTTTCAAAAAGTAACATCGTTTGGCTGAGTTGATGGAAACAAAGTACAAAAAAATTTGTATTACAAGTAAAAAAAGTGAGAGTTTCGAAATTTCAGTAGCTAAAGTGATCTGACACACATAGTACATGTACACAAAGTGCACTATCTTCCAGAAAATACAAGTATGAATTATATAACAAGTTTAACATGATCAGAGACAATGATGCATGAATTTCATATATGTGAATAACAGAAATAAGCGCAATAACAAAATGAAAACAAATGAATAGACCGAACTATATGCACTAACACCTCAAAATACAAGATCCATTGATCCCATAAGTCAATTAACCACTCTCATTCGATGACTCCAAGACCTTCTACATGATATCATATCTCTCCGAATGTTTAAAGGGGTACCCTAAGTTTGTCTCGATGTTCCTTTGATTCTCACACCCGAAAATACTAAACCTTCCACTCTCTGCACTGGAGCCGATATACGTCTCATCCGTACATGTTCGTCATTGCATTGCTTTCTTTACAATAAATGCAACTCGTAATTGCCTTCCGAAATAGCCCACTGACAATTAATCTAACATTGTGAGGCACAAAATTTAACACAATGTCATCATTTCCGCTACCTCTATTGTAGCTCTTGGACTTTCTTTAACGCCCAAAACCCAGCCCATACATCAAAGCTGGTCTAATCGATAGTCAATAAAATCTTTCTTTTTATTTTAAATGGATCTTTTTCTCACACATTACTCTTGAGGCATCCCTCCACTTTAACCATCCAGATTGAATACGGTAAGTAACATCAAAATCTATCCTCCATTTCCTATTAATAGAACCCAAATACTTAAAACTTTCTCCTGGAACTAACAATTGCTTACCAATTACAACATCAACTCCATCTTCATCTATTTCATTACTAAAACTATACCACAAATATCCATTTTTTGAACAGATAACACGCAAGCCTGATGTCTCCAATGTAACTCTTTAATATTCTAACTTCTCAATAATTGCAAACTTGTCTCATCAATAATAACTATGTCATCATGTTCGCTATAAAACACACGCGAAAATACACACAAGCGTACGTGATCACAAGTAGTATAAGATTTAAGTCGAGTTCATTCCCACAGAGAATCAGATTAGATTAAGTTCAGATTATGCACCTACGCAACAATGTATGGTTATCGTTCAATGCTAATAGAATAATAAATTGAGTTTTGATTTAACTAAAAGATTATACTAAATAACATTATCTAAGAGAATTAAAAGTGCATTACTTATACGAAAATAAACATGAGATTCTAACTTCATTAAATACTTTATTTAAAGTTATGTCTTTAACCTTAGCATTCGACGGTGATGACAACTAATCAGATAACACGAAACTAGTATACGCTAACTTTTGTTATACGTATACCCTACTATCAAACATCCATAATTAAGATAGAATTTGAATAGACACCAATTACGCTTAGTCCCTATATGTTTATAAAGATTGAAAACTTAATGGTTTAAGAGCAAGTTATCTATCATGATTACATAGGGTGAATAAGATGGTTAAAATTACCCACGAATTATGCATGTCAATTCATATATAAACCTATGCTAGCATGGAAAGTTCTAAACCTCTATATTCATTGTCGCTTCAATAGAGATTAACAAACAATCTTAGATGTTAGCTACGCATTAAAGATGAATAAGCACAACCAACTAGGAAATCATAAATCACCACACACAAAGGATTATAAAACAAATAACTATTGAAATCCATAGATAAATTCGTTAGAACCCCATGACAACGATTAGTTCATAATCGAACTCATAGTCACCATGGGTTCCAATGAAAACATGATAATAAACAATATAAGAGTACTAGGGTTCAAAGACAAATCAAAAACAAGCATCTGAAGTATAACTATAATGAAGAATACAAAAGTCTTTTTCTCCGTAGCCATCTTGTGCTCTCTAGGTCTTCGTATTGCTCTTCCTGGTCTCCTTGTTATTAAAAACATCTTTTTATTGATTTATATAGCTTCTGAACGTCCTGGGCCCTCAATTTCTTCGAATCCAAGTCAAAACTGGATTCTGGAAAATGGACTTAGTGCGGCGGCCCCAACCCCGCATGGGCGCGCGCTTCCTAACTTCTGGAACGGCCGCCCCGCCTTCCGCGCGGGCGCGCCGACTTTCTGATCCTTGGCTCTAATTTCTTGTTTCTTCTGTATCTTCAGCTCCGTTTGTCAGAATTTGGCGATCCAATAGTCCACGCGAAGCTATCATGACGCTCTTCAACATGAGAATGGTCTTGACTTCAGATTCTGACCTCCTTTCAGCATATTTTCTTGAAAAGCTCATTTATTCATCTAAATAATGCATGTAATGTAAAAACACAAAAAAAAAATTAAAAATACCAATAACTTGAGTCCAAAATACCAACTTAAGCCTGTAATAAAGCGTTTCAAGTAGATATAAAATCCACTTAACACACCCCCAAACTTGAATCGATGATTATCCTCAAGTATAAACAGACTCAAAACTACAAAATAAAACTAATACATGAATGAAACTACGTGAATGCAACTAAATGATAATACAATCGATCCCCTCAGAGTAACCATAACCAACCAACAAGCGAATGCCTCTAAGAATGTAATAACTTTTAATAGAGTTCGAATAAATCCCACAAACCAACCCACAAACCAGAATCGTGTGTGTGTGGATGCTTAACAGACATACTCTCGATACTAGATCAATAACCATAACTTATCTATCATCAAAACAATCACAAATTTATAAACAAAATAGACGCTAATCGCATAATGACTCACAACATCTCCTTCCTACTAGAGTTATAGAAGGATTCACGCTATTACTGAACACATAACACATATGCTTATTTGATCGTGCAATGCATGAGGTCCCAAAAGACTTATGCAATAATACCCATGTAGCGAGCGTTAGGTTAGTGGATCCCAGACTACAAAAGCCTTAGGTCACTAGGCACAAAGTCCCCTAGAACTTAATAACTCGAGTATTAAAGAGCTCACTCTTGATCAATTATGCATAAACATATATTTTTTTATTTTCTTTTCTTTTCCCCTTTTTTTCTTCTATTTTTTTCTTTTTTTTCAATAATTTATGAATGAGTGTGTTTTGTTCCATCTCATTCAACCCTAGACTACTCATAAATTATGAGTCGAGTTTTTCACCAGATTAAAATTCAGTGTTCTTTTTGCCATTAAGAGAATACCAAAAATTCTAAATATAAACAAGTGATTAAATCTCAACAACTAAATAAATATGATCATGATCTAGCTTAAAAGCAATCCTATAAGACTTGTGAACTAATTTTTTCTTGCATGCAAATCAATTCATTCAGACTTAAACAACCCTATATTCGTCATCACTACACTCAAATCAACATCAACCAATCAATCAGAAATAGCTCAACCTAAGGGATCATGTTATATGCATGCAAATGCAACTATAAGAACTCACATAAAAAACAACAAAAATGCCCTATATGAAAAATCATGCAAAAATATGAATGAAGTACAACTAAACATGCAACATAATTCTATATGGACACACACAAACTAATCCTTACATTATCACCCCCAAACTTAAAATTTTCAATTTCCTCATTGAAGGTAATAATAAGGATTTTAGGCATACCTAGTTATTAGAATCATCACACTCCTCGGGTGGAGTATTAGGTGGAGGATACACAGAATCAACACCAAACACCGTCTAATCAACCTCAACACCAATGGCTCGAAAAGCAGTGCCCAAATCCTGTGTCAAGTCGGCCGTAAAATGACTGTGCATGTTGTGCATCAAATCCATGCATCTGGCCAATCTCCTAAACTGCGCATCGCCAAGCCCAGAACCATCCCCTTCCTCCTGCTGAACACGTGAAGAACTAGCCTCACCTCAAGCGGCTCTCCAAGCTGCACACCTGGCCGGAGAAAAATCACTGGCCTAAGTCCGATCGGCTGGCTGGCCACCGGGTAAATGATCATAACTGTAACCCAGACCCTTCTCATCAGCCTTTCCACCATACCATTCCTGCATGACTGAGATCATGGAGCTATCAATAGGAGCGTTCGGCATCCGCAACTGCTCCAACTCGAGCCAACGGTCACCAACCGAAACAAAAAGTTTTGTCACAATAGAGGCTTGAGGAATCGCCCCTGATGTCTTGGTTTTCAGAAACCTCAGCATATTCTGATGTATCAAATGGCCGAGATCCATAAACTCCTCATTGAAGATCCCCCAAATTAAAATAGCACGATCAACAGTAACATCATGCTAATGCGAAGAAGGCATAATATTTGCACACACAAAAGCATTCCATGCTCGAGCATACCTGTTCATGCATGCAGCTGGAAAAGTGAGCGGCTCATTCGTGCCCTTCTTGCACTTCCACTGTGTTCCAGGAACACACAATTCAGCCACAATATGAACAAGATTAAAATCTTCCCTTGTCTTGTTCCCCACTCCCTTTGTGTCGGCTTTCTCGCAGGTTGATTGATAACCCTACGAATAGCCGACGGTGTGTAATCCACCGTCAAACCACGTACCACAGAAAACCCATTCTTATATGCCTTTGCATCCGTATAAAACTCCTGAACAATGCTTATCAGGACTGCAGCGGGTACCTCACAAAAAATTTTCCATCCTATCTTAGTAATCATCTCCAAGAGTTTTCCATCTTTCGCAGTGGGTAAGAAACCCCTCTCCGTAATTGATTTGGACATCAATTGATTAAACTCAGCTTGTGCATCCGGAAAAGAAAATCTAGCCATCCCTCCACCAGCACTCGAATTCGACGAGTGACTAGAACTGCTAATCAACACGACTTTCGATCTTTTGGGTGCCATGAGAATATTAGAGATTTGGTGTGTAAGTAGTGAATATGAAAAACTAGGGTTTTGAGATAATAAAAAGATGTATATAGGATGTATGTATATAGAGGGTAGAGATGGGTTTGGGTTAGGATTGTGTAGAAATAAGAATTAGGGTAGGATTAGGGTAGAAAAGGGTTAAAATTCGGCTGGGTTTATTTTTGTAATTTTTTTTGATTTTTTCTGTTTTTCTACTTTTTTTTCTTTTCTCGAGAACTTCCGCGCGGCACCCCGTATATCCGCGCGAGCGCTCTATGTGGCGCCCTCCAAACCCGGGTCAGAAGTTTGGGGTCCACACACATACCTTATTTATAACTTGCTTATAACAATACTAATAATAATAATAATATTTAATGACCCTACTTACCAACTACCACGGATCGTAACAGGTTAAAGTATGCACACAAGCCAAACACACTAATATATTACATACCGATTAAATTCCAACCATTCAAACTCAAACTGAGTATTAAACATATTACAAACTTTTACAAATTTAAGTTATTCCAAAAGAAGCCTACTAGCTCAGCTTTACCAGCCTTAATCCCTAGCTCTCGCACTGGACTGGGGATCCTCGCTACTAACTGGTTCCTTTTTAACTGGAAAGAATATAAACAACATCGCACAAATGAGCTAACTAGCTCAGCAAGTCACAATGACAGAACTGAGAATAATGATCATCAAGTGAATATGGTTATGATATCAAGTGAACAATGGATTATGATTTAGAATTGGATACTATATTTTTATTTTAAAACCAAGGTTAGGCTGCTGATCAGTCACGCACTAACCCCGAGCAAAGCACACAACATTGCTCTGACTACTGGATCCAAGGCAGACATTGGCCTAACTTGACCATTATATGGTCTGACCACGAATCTGGTCCACAATTTTATAAAAACAATCCAATTCTAACATAATAACAAAATTAATCAATAATAAACAATAATCAGAATCATTAACAACATTGAGTGTTTAACAATGAAAGGGTTTCAACCCTTGTGTGGATCAACAAGGTACTTTCAAGGCTTGGATGTTGGGTAATGAAAGAATTGGATAATAAAGGAATCAATATTTCAGGGTTTCAAGAATTTGGTCTTTCAAAGCATAAGATACCATGGGTTGAGTATATAATAATTCAGTTCAGTGTCTGGTATTTAGTTTGTATGTATTTGTGGAGTATTATCGTAGATTTGTGGTTCGTGTTTGGGTATACAATAATCAATGGCTTAGAAAGAATATGGTTCATGGCTCAAGAACAATAACTGAAATCAGGGTTTAGGTTTCAAAACAATTTTGTAATAATTATTGAGCCTTGGAAATAATTTAGAATAATATTTTAAAGCTCGGAACTATTTTTTAGAATTTTTAAATCATTTTTAAATAATTAAATCTAATTAAATAATTAATTAAAATCAATTAATAATTAATTAAATCAATTAATCAATTAATTTTTGAATTAATTGACCAATTAATCAATTAAAAATTAACTGGAATTAATTAACTAATTAATTCAGATTTATTTTTCAATTAAAAATAATTTTTTTTGAAATTAAAATAATAATTTTTGGAATTAAAATAATCATTTTCGGATTTTTTTGAAATTAAAAACAATTTTGAAAATAATTTATAAAAAGAAATCCGAAATTTGTAAGAATGCAAAACAAGAATCCAGAATTTGTAAAATTCTGGAACTTCAGGTACTAACTTGCAAAAATGCCAAAAACAACTTGGATTCAGTGATAATTTGGATCAAAACCGGGTCAAATCGGATTGGAAATCCGGGTCACCAAGAACAGAAACGGGTCACGAAGAACCCAGTTTCCGGTGACCGGAAAATCCTCCGGCGAAGCCCCGATTTCGACCAAAACGACATAGTTTGATGTAATTCGAGTGGGGTTTTCATTCTAAACCATTTCAGGAGTTCAAATCAAGTAACAGATGGACCAAACAACATCTGGAAATGAAAATCCGGCCAAAAGCTTCAAGAACACCGGCGAAACATTCAAGAGATCGATTCGCACAAACCAGGAACCGTCTGATACATACAGATATATGAATCGTTTGCAAATCTTCTCAGGAACATGATTCAATCATCAAAAACAACTAATAACCCCCAGGGTAGAAACGCCTAATTCCTGATTAAGAACATTCATAACAAATAAACCCTAATTTTCGAATCAGAGAATCAAACACAAAATTAAACACGTTATTGAACTCCAAATCGATCATATGACATACCAAAATGATCAGGAAGAAAATATCTACAACATGCAAGCATCAAATCATCCAAACAATACCTCGAACAGAAATTCACACTTTTAATTCTTAATAAATCAAATATAAAATAATTTATAAGAAAATAACCTTTGATTTTGGGTTGAAATTGATGGCTGAATCAGATAGGAAATTTTTCAGGCTTCGATTCGAGTATATGCACGCCTTAATCCGATATCGGTAACGCCTCCGAATTTGTGTTTGATTACGAAGAACAATTTCTAATTATAGTATTTTCTCTATAAAAACTCTGTAAATACTGTTTATAAATGATTTCTGATACGAAATAAAATACGGTAAAAGGCTATTTATATTTACGGAAAATTAGTATCCCGTTGGATCATTCCGGATATAAAACGGTACGTTTATTTATAAAAACTGATCCAAACGGTATCGGTTTTCGGGATAATTATCCAAATCAGTACAATTTGTACTGTGGTCTTGGTCTCAGCGCCTGGTTACACGTATTACGAAATAATAATTGTGATAGTTTAATAAAAAGCTCTCGTTTATCGAAAATACGAGTTTTATTGATTTACCGAAATGAATATTGTATCGAAAATATTGCGCCGGGACCCGCGCAGGACAAACCGTACGCCGGATCGAAAAAGTCGAAACATGGAAAATGCTCGGAATATTACAATTAGGTTAGGAAGGAGTTCTCGGAAGAGTTTCGGGTTCCAAAAACGTAATAACGGTTGACGTCGGTTGGTTCCCGTTTGTATAAAATAGATTTTAAATACTCGGAAAAAGATTTTATAAATTTCATATGATTCTTATAAATTCATAAATCAATATAAAAATAATTAGGAAGATATGACAATTATCTATATTTTATTTTGGACATATAAAAATTAAAATACTCAATTAATATTATTTTTGAATATCCAGGTACAGATAACACTTAACAATTAACTCACAGAATAGATACTGAACACACATAATAATTATTTAATAGCAAAAATAATTACACGATATATCCCGGATATTACATCCTCCCCCCCTTAAAAGGATTCTGTCCTCAGAATCTCCTAAGAAAACAAATGAGGGTACTTTTCTCTCATATCACTTTCTAACTCCCAGGTTGACTCTTCAACCTTTGGGTTTCTCCATAATACTCTTACTAACTTTACCACTTTATTCCTCAATACCTTCTCTCGCTCCTCTAGAATCTCTATCGGACTCTCTACATATGACAAATCTGCCTGAAGCTCTAATGGCTCATATTCTATTACATGCCTGGAGTCTGGATTATACTTCTTAAGCATTGATACGTGAAAAACGTTGTGAATGTGCTCCATGTGCGGTGGTAACGCCAACTCATAAGCTACTTTGCCAATGCGCTTTAAAATCTCAAAAGGTCCGACATATCTTGAGCTTAGCTTCCCTTTCTTCCCAAACCTCGTTAGTCCTTTCCATGGTGATACTTTCAATAATACCAAGCTTCCTTCTTCAAATTCCATGTCCTTCCTTGACTGGTCAACATACTTTTTCTAGACGATTTTGTGCGGCTATTAATCTCTTCTGGATAATTTCAACAACTTCCTTTATCTGCTGCACCAATTCAGGTCCGAGTATTTTGCGTTCTCCTACTTCGTCCCAATATACTGGAGATCTATATTTGCGTCCATAAAGGGCTTCATAGGGTGGCATCCCAATGCTGGCGTGATAACTGTTGTTATAAGCAAACTCTACCAGGGGTAAATGCTCGTCCCAACTTCCTTTGAAATCAATAGCACAAACACGTAACATATCCTCGATTGTCTGGATCGTTCTTTCACTTTGGCCGTCCGTCTGCGGGTGATAGGCCGTACTCATATTCAATCTTGTTCCCAAACATTCTTGAAAACTCTTCCAGAATCTTGAATTAAACCTTGGATCTCGATCAGATACGATAGACACTGGAACTCCATGACGAACTACAATTTCTTTTAGGTACATATGGACCAACTTGTCGAGCGAAAATCTTTCATTTATAGGCAGAAAATGAGCTGACTTGGTAAGTCTATCCACTATAACCCAAATGACATCATGATTAGCCCATGTCCTTGGTAATCCAACTATAAAATCCATGGCAATATGTTCCCACTTCCATTCTGGAATCTCCAATGGCTGTAGCAATCCGCTTGGCCTCTGATGTTCTGCTTTAACCCTCTGACAGGTATAACATTTGCTAATCCATTCCGCAATTTCTCTCTTCATGTCTGGCCACCAATAATTCTTCTTTAAATCTCTATACATCTTGGTACTCCCTGGATGGATGGAATACCTTGAATTATGTGCCTCCTGTAGAATTTCATTCTTTAATTCCGTCACCGGTGGAATCCAAATTCTAGATGAAAACCTCAGAATACCTTGGTCATCTTGTTATGTGCATAATTCTTCACCTACCAAACAATTTATATTTTGCTCCATTACCTTTTTCTGGCATTTCTTTATTTTCTCCAATAACTCCGGTTGGAAAATCATACTGTACACTTTTGCTTCATCAGGCTTGCAAATTCTAATCTCCAATTCCAATTTCTGAAATTCTTTATATATTTCTTCAGGTACGGATAACATATTTAACCTTTCCTTCCGACTTAACGCGTCTGCTACAACGTTCGCTTTATCGGGACAATAATTAATCGAGCAATCATAATCCTTGATCAGTTCTAACCATCTTCTTTGCCTCATGTTAAGTTCCTTCTGGGTAAATATATACTTCAAACTTTTGTGATCCGTATAAATCTCATATTTCTCTCCATACAGATAATGTCTCCAAATCTTCAAAGCAAATACTATGGCTGCTAACTCCAAATCATGAGTAGGGTACTTCTGTTCATGTGGTTTCAATTGCCTTGACGCATACGCAATCACCTTGTCGTGCTGCATAAGAACACATCCTAATCCTTTGTGTGAAGCATCACTATAAATTACGAAATTCCCTTGATCGTCTGGAATAGACAAAACAGGTGCCGTGATTAATCGTCGCTTCAATTCCTGAAAACTTTCCTCGCATTTGTCGTTCCATATAAACTTCTCATTCTTTCGTGTAAGCTTTGTTAATAGTGTGGCAATCCATGAGAAATTTTGAACAAATTGACGATAATATCCCGCCAGTCCTAGGAAACTTCTTACTTCGGTGGGTGTTCTCGGTCTCTCCCAATTCGTAATTGCCTCGATCTTTGCCGGGTCCACTTTGATCCCTTCATTACTAACTATGTGTCCTAAGAACTGAACCTCATGTAACCAAAACTCACACTTCGAGAATTTAGCATACAACTTCTTTTTCCTTAAAATCTCCAAAGTTGTCCTTAAATGTTCCGCATGATCCTCTTCCGTCTTTGAATAGATCAAAATATCGTCTATAAATACAATAACGAACTTGTCCGAATATTCCTTGAAAATTCTGTTCATCAGGTCCATAAAAGCTTCCGGGGCGTTGGTCAATCCAAAAGACATTACTAGAAATTCATAATGTCCATACCTTGTTCGAAAAGCGGTCTTTGGTATATCCTCTGGCTTGATCTTCAGTTGATGATATCCCGATCTTAAATCGATTTTGGAGAAATACTTGGCTCCCTTCAATTGGTCAAACAAGTCGTCAATTCTGGGTAACGGATACTTGTTCTTGATCGTAAGCTTGTTGAGCTCCCTATAGTCGATACATAGTCTCATGCTTCCATCTTTCTTCTTAACAAATAATACCGGTGCTCCCTACGGGGATACACTGGGTCTGATTACTCCTTTCTCTAACAACTCCTGCAATTGCTTCGCTAGCTCTTTCATCTCAACAGGCGCCATTTTGTACGGGGCTTTGGATACTAGTTCTGCTCCAGGTGTTAAGTCGATCGCAAATTCAATTTCCCTATCTGGAGGAAGTCCTGACAATTCGTCGAGAAATACGTCTGGAAATTCATTCACAACTGGAATATCTTCAAGTTTTACTAGCTCCTGACTTTTGTCAATCACGTATGCTATAAAATGCTTGCATCCTTGCCGTAATAACTTCTTAGCTTGAATTATTGTTAAGAACTTCTTTACTTGCTTCTGTCCCTTGAACGTTACTATCTTTTCGTCAGGCTTCTTCACCATTACCTTCTTGTTTCGACAATCTATCTGGGCATCGTGCTTAGATAACCAATCCATCCCTAATATAACGTCAAATTCTTCTAACTTAAATGGTATCAAATCTACACAAAACTTACTACCAGAAATCTCAACCTCACAATTCCCACAAACTTGATTCACAGTTACACGTTCTTGATTTGCTAATTCCACAATCATTATTTCATTTAGATACTCAACTGGACAATTTAACTTACTAACAAAATCTTGTAAAACAAACGATCGAGTTGCTCCCGAATCTATTAACACTTTGGCACACAAAGAATTCACATTGAGCGTACCTGCCACGATATTTGTATCCTGGATAGCATCCTTCACTGACATGTCGAAAACTCTAGCCCTTGGAGTCTCATTTACTGCTGGGGTAGATCCCATGATCCTCAATGCATTACTGACTGGGGATGATGTCTTGCAATCCCTGGCCATATGTCCTGGCTTCCCACATTTAAAGCATGTAAATCCAATGGCTGGAACCTTCACTGCTGGATTCCAGATAGGCTGATCTTTATTGGCTGGCTCCCTTGCTGGCTGATTTCGGCACTCTCTCGAATAGTGCCCTTTCTGATTGCATTTGAAGCATACCACATTCAACTTGTTACAAACTCCTCCATGCTTCTTTCCACAAACTTGACAATCTGGAAAAGTTAATCTCAACTGATTCGGCTGATTCACATTAGCTGGACGGTTGCCCTGGCCTCCGTCTCCTGCATTTTGTCTCCTGAAATTAAAATTTCTCCCTGGCTGGAACTTGCCCTTCTTAAAGTTTGGAAACTTCCCTGGGTGTAACTGACCCTCACTTCCCTCAACCTTCCTTTTCTTGCTCTCTTTTTCCTTCTGTGACATCTCACTTTCGGTCTCTGCAATCATAACCTTCTGTACAACCCCTGCATAGGTCTCCAACTCAAAAATAGCTACCTTCCCTCTGATCCATGGCTTCAAGCCTTGCTGGAATCTCTTAGCTTTCTTCCTATCAGTATCAACATACGACGGCACATATCTTGACAATTCTTCAAATTTACTCTCATAATCTGCCACCGACATAGTTCCTTGCTTTAACTCTAAAAACTTCAGCTCCATCTGATCTTGAACAAACTGAGGAAAATACTTTTCTAGAAATAATTCCTTAAACCTCTCCCAAGTAATAACATCTGTACCTTCCAATGTCTTCACCATCTCCCACCAGTAGGTGGCCTCATTCTTCAAATAGTAACTTGCAAACTCAACCTTCTGCTCCTCTTTCACTTTTACCAAGGCAAATGCCTTCTCTATTTCCTTTAACCACACATTTGCTTCAATTGGCTCTAAGGAACCCTTGAATTCTGGTGGATTTACTGCCTGAAAAGTTTTGAAAGTTACCTGGGGATTGATCTGCCTTTGTTATTATTGTGCCAGGTGAACTGTTTGTTGGGCCAAGATTTGAAGAATCTGGGCTATTGCTGGGTATATAGGTCCTGGATTCATATTTTGGTTTATATCATCTTGGTTGTTATTTTTGTTGGTTTCTTCATTCTGGGTGTTGGTGCGGGTATTTCTTTTGGGAGGCATTTTATGTAAAGAATCAATCAACTTATTTAGCTTTTGAATCAATCTTTTGCATAAAGAACAGTTTTGCAAAACAGAAATATCTCTTTTTGAAAACAGTTGTAACTAAGTAAATTGCATGCTTCTTGACAGAATATATAAACAGTTATGGAAAACAGGGTACATGGTATCACAGGGGTATAACTGGTGCAATAGATAAGGTAAAGTAAAATAGGTGCGATAAAGTAAATGTCAGTGCTGGAAAAGAAAAGGTACTGATATATAGATCAAAAGTTTTAGGGTAGTACAAGCGTAAAGATGCTTCGGAAGTAAAAGCAAAAGGGTACAACAACCTACTCACTAGTCAGCATACCTAGTCTATAAAGACAACTCAAAAGTCTACTGATACACACTACACACTAATGTACATACTATATAACCATACAACACTGCTCAGTATCTCCATCTCTGAGTCTCCGCCTCCACTCCAAGGAAACTCTGGTCCTGCCAGCCTCTCAAAGTCCTCCATCACCTCAGTAACCCAGCCCATCAGTGCATCAGGGCCTCTGCCAGGTAGTGTAGCACCATGCAGCCTAGCCTCAAGAACCCTCCGTGTCACATGAATCTCCTCTCGAAGCTCCCTCACACCACGATCAACATCTGTAGTCCTGATGATATGCTGTAGCTCTCTGATCTGGGCCAACAAGGAATCACGCTCCAATAGAAGAGCCTCATACCGATAATAAGGAACTGGGGGCAATGTAGTCTGGGATGGGGCAATTACAACTGAATGCCCAGTGGAATCTGAATCAGCTGGTGGGGGTCCTCTGACAGGTGGCCTCATGCCTGGGGGTGGAATAGCCTGCAGTGGTACGGGCTGCAATACCGGTGGAGGTAGAATAGCCAATGCTGGTGGAATAACAGGACGTGGATCCGATGCTGGTGCTCCAACTGAAGGCTCTGAGTGATCAGCTGATACGGGAATAAAAGAGTCGGCCATCTCTGCTATCTGAAATCATATCGCAATATAAGAATCTCGAACCACTACTATTGGTTATACCGTAACACTCAACCTCTCAACGTTCTACCATTATATTCCTTACTTCTAATCCTAACCCTCTACCCATTCCCGTCAACCTAAGCTTGTGTCAGTGACTTATAACCTGTAGCTCTGATACCAAACCTGTGGCGCCCTCCAAACCCGGGTCAGAAGTTTGGGGTCCACACACATACCTTATTTATAACCTGCTTATAATAATACTAAAGATAATAATAATATGCAATGACACTACTTACCAACTATCACGGATCGCAACAGGTTAAAGTATGCACACAAGTGAAACACACTAATATATTACATACCGATTAAATTCCAACCATTCAAACTCAAACTGAGTATTAAACATATTACAAACTTTTACAAATTTAAGTTATTCCAAAAGAATCCTACTAGCTCAGCTTTAACAGCCTTAATCCCTAGCTCTCGCACTGGACTGGGGATCCTCGCTACTAACTGGTTCCTTTTTAACTGGAAAGAATATAAACAACATTGCACAAATGAGCTAACTAGCTCAGCAAGTCACAATGACAGAATTGAGAATAATGATCATCAAGTGAATATGGTTATGATATCAAGTGAACAATGGATTATGATTTAGAATTGGATACTATATTTTTATTTTAAAAACAAGGTTAGGCTGCTGATCAGTCACGCACTAACCCCGAGCAAAGCACACAACATTGCTCTAACTACTGGATCCAAGGCACACATTGGCCTAACTTGACCATTATATGGTCTGACCACGAATCTGGTCCACAATTTTATAAAAACAATCCAATTCTAACATAATAACAAAATTAAACAATAATAAACAATAATCAGAATCATTAACAATAGTGAGTGTTTAACAATGAAAGGGTTTCAACCCTTATGTGGATCAACAAGGTACTTTCAAGGCTTGGATGTTGGGTAATGAAAGAATTGGATAACAAAGGAATCAATGTTTCAGGGTTTCAAGAATTTGGTCTTTCAAAGCATAAGATACCATGGGTTGAGTATATAATAATTCAGTTCAGTGTCTGGTATTTAGTTTGTATGTATTTGTGGAGTAGTATCATAGATTTGTGGTTCGTGTTTGGGTATACAATAATCAATGGCTTAGAAAGAATATGGTTCATGGCTCAAGAACAATAACTGAAATCAGGGTTTAGGTTTTTGTGCTTCAAAGCACTTGCAATGTTAACAAGACTATCAAGTACTACAATATCTCGAGAAAGTTCAGAACACTTGCCTGATATTAGCTTACTATCATGCACTCGCTTCCAATCACAATCGTCTTACTCCTCAACTACCTGTTTCCCTTTCCTACGTCTTGCCTCTTCTGCTCACATATCATAAGGATCTATCAATCATCAACTCATAGGATTCTATTCAACACATACTTCTATCTACCCTTCGTTTTACCCAAATCCGATTAACGGATTGAAAGTTATGCAATAACCAGGTAAACACCGAATATATAGACCGATAGTCAATCAACAAGTTACATATAACACATAATACATCACATAATCAATGACATATCATTTATAAAGAAGTCTCGGGTCATAAATAGGCTTTCTGGTATTTAAAAATGATTTTTAAAATATTTTTCAGAATTAATTCGGGCCGTTGGATCAATTTCGGGTTAATAAACAGGGTTCGGTTGGCCAATTCTGGCTTCAAAACAATTTTGTAATAATTATTGGGCCTTGGAAATAATTTAGAATAATATTTTAAAGCTCGAAACTATTTTTCGGAATTTTTAAATCATTTTTAAATAATTAAATCTAATTAAATAATTAAATAAAATCAATTAATAATTAATTAAATCAATTAATCAATTAATTAAATCAATTAATCAATTAATTTTCGAATTAATTGACCAATTAATCAATTAAAAATTAACTGAAATTAATTAACTAATTAATTCAGATTTATTTTTGAATTAAAAATAATTTTTTTGAAATTAAAATAATAATTTTTGGAATTAAAATAATCATTTTCGGATTTTTTTGAAATTAAAAACAATTTTGAAAATAATTTATAAAAAGAAATCCGAAATTTGTAAGAATGCAAAACAAGAATCCAGAATTTGTAAAATTCTGGAACTTCAGGTACTAACTTGCAAAAACGCCAAAAACAACTTGGATTCAGTAATAATTTGGATCAAAACCGGGTCAAACCGGGTTGGAAATCCGGGTTACCAAGAACAGAAACGGGTCACGAAGAACCCAGTTTCCGGTGACCGGAAAATCCTACGGCGAAGCCCCGATTTCGACCAAAACGACATGGTTTGATGTAATTCGAGTGGGGTTTTTATTCTAAACCATTTCAGGAGTTCAAATCAAGTAACAGATGGACCAAACAGCATCTGAAAATGAAAATTCGGCCAAAAGCTTCAAGAACACCGAAGAAACATTCAAGAGATCGATTCGCACAAACCAGGAACCGTCTGATACATACAGATATATGAATCGTTTGCAAATCTTCTCAGGAACATGATTCAATCATCAAAAACAACTAATAACCCTCAGGGCAGAAACGCCCAATTCTCGATTAAGAACATTCATAACAAATAAACCCTAATTTTCGAATCAGAGAATCAAACACAAAATTAAACACGTTATTGAACTCCAAATCGATCATATGACATACAAAAATGATCAGGAAGAAAATATCTACAACATGCAAGCATCAAATCATCCAAACAATACCTCGAACAGAAATTCACACTTTTAATTCTTAATAATTCAAATATAAAATAGTTTATAAGAAAATAACCTTTGATTCTTGGTTAAAATTGATGGCTGAATCAGATAGGAAATTTTTCAGGCTTCGATTCGAGTATATGCACGCCTTAATCCGATATCGGTAACGCCTCTGAATTTGTGTTTGATTACGAAGAACAATTTCTAATTATAGTATTTTCTCTGTCAAAACTCTGTAAATACTGTTTACAAATGATTTCTGATACGAAATAAAATACGGTAAAAGGCTATTTATATTTACGGAAAATTAGTATCCCGTTGGATCATTCTGGATATAAAACGGTACGTTTATTTATAAAAACTGATCCAAACGGTATCGGTTTTCGGGATAATTATCCAAATCAGTACAATTTGTACTGCGGTCTTGGTCTCAGTGCCTGGTTACACGTACTACGAGGTGATAATTGGGATAGTTTAATAAAAAGCTCTCGTTCATCGAAAATACGAGTTTTATTGATTTACCGAAACGAATATTGTATCGAAAATATTGCGCCGGGACCCGTGCAGGACAAACCGTACGCCGGATCGAAAAAGTCGAAACATGGAAAATGCTCGGAATATTACAATTAGGTTAGGAAGGAGTTCTCGGAAGAGTTTCGGGTTCCAAAAATGTAACAATGGTTGACGTCAGTTGGTTCCCGTTTGTATAAAATAGATTTTAAATACTCGGAAAAAGATTTTATAAATTTCATATGATTCTTATAAATTCATAAATCAACATAAAAATAATTAGGAAGATATGACAATTATCTATATTTTATTTTGGACATATAAAAATTAAAATACTCAATTAATATTATTTTTGAATATCCAGGTACATATAACACTTAACAATTAACTCACAGAATAGATACTGAACACACATAATAATTATTTAATAGCAAAAATAATTACACGATATATCCCGGATATTACACTCCAGCTTCCTATCTACTGCGCTCGGCCGTCCCGCTTCTGGCACGGCGCACCGTGCTTCTTGAAAACTAAATTTCTTTTTTTATTTTTTTTCCTTTTTTTCTTCTTCTTGTCGATCCTACTATACAACAAATATGGGTGCCTCCCACGAAGCGCTTGGTTTATGTCGCTAGCTTGATGTGAAATCTCAGATTTAAGTTGTTGAAAGAACGGCGCTCACCACCTCACGGTTCGCCGTATCTCCATAGTAATGCTTCAATCTATGCCCATTCACCTTGAATTCTAGATCCGGATGCCTATCAAAAATCTCCACAGCTCCATATGAAAACACAGTTTTGACCGTGAATGGCCCTGACCACCTCGACTTAAGTTTTCTCAGAAAATTCGGAGATGAGAGTTGTACAATAGAACCTTCTGACCAGCCACAAAAGACTTGCGCACTAATCTCCTATCATGCCATCTCTTATTTTGTTATTCTCATAAGCCTGTAGTCAAAACTCCTCGAGTTTATTTAGTTGAAGCATTCTTTTTCTCCAGCAGCTTCCATGTCAAGATTTAGCTTCTTTAAAGCCCAATATGCTTTATGCTCTAAGTCCGCAGGAAAATGACACGCCTTCCCATAAACCAACTGGAAAGGAGACATACCAAGAGGAGTCTTGAATGCTATCTATATGCCCAAACAGCTTCATCAAGCTTCAAAGACCAATCTTTTTTGATGGACTCATCACAACCTTCTCTAAGATACGTTTAATCTCCCGATTAGACACTTCCGCTTTCCCATTAGTTTGAGGATGGTATGCTATGGCAATACGATGATTCACGTGATACTTTTCCATCAATGCAGTGAACTTGCGATTAAAGAAATACGATCCCTCATCACTGATTATAACTCTTGAAGTGCCGAAATGCGTGAATATCCGCTTATGAAGAAAGTTAACCACCACCTTAGCATCATTGGTCGGTAACGCTTTCACCTCGACCCATTTGGACACATAATCAACCGCCAACAGAATATAATGATTATTGCAGGACGAGATAAATGGCCCCATGAAGTCGATTCCCCAAACATCGAAAATCTCAACTTCAACATCACATTAAGAGGCATCTCGTCTCTCTTGGTTATATTACCAACTCGTTGGCAGCGATTGTGACGGTCTCAACCCCGGGGTCAGGAGTTGACGTCACCGACAACAATAAAGACAAATATAATGTAGTCCAATTCAATATTATTACATAAACACGACCCCTTTATTCCAAAAATCTTTGCTGGTTTAAGTATGATTTAGGCTACAACTCTTATTACAAGCCAACTTAACTCAAACAATCCTGACACAACTAACTTAACATAGCAACTCAACAGACCACATCTGGTCTGAACACAACTACCTCAGAGGAGCCTGGTACGGAAGGAACTGGAACTCTGCTCTGAATACAACAGAAGAGTCTCCTAGGCATCTGCAATACATATATATACAAAACATTTTGCAAGGGTGAGCGATCAATCGCTCAGCAGTACCGCTGTATGAATAACAAGTAAAACAATGTATAATAAAACAGTTATAGGAACATAAATTATAACTCGTTTACAAGTAAAATAGATATAAACTGGATATCAATAACTAGCATGCTCCGTAGAACAATAACATCAGTCGTGTGTTGTATATAAATACCAGAGTCCAATTTTAGCATGCTATTTTCATTTCCAAATCCACTGTATAAATCACTTATTCCGTTACGGGAATCACAAAGCCAAATCAGATATGTAGTGGATATGTGAAGACAGCTGATCAACCTATCAATACCAGACGGCTCCATCTGCCATCCCATCAAACTATTCCGGAACTCAGAGACTAGTTAGGTCTCTGACCTGCTGGATAAATCGCTTATGTAATTCGCGCAACTGAGTTAGCCTCTTACGCAACTCAATAGGCCATTCTGGCCCCTATGTATCCAATATCTGATTATTTTACCCAGTTTTCAAAACACTTGTACCTATCTCATTTTAAAACTGTTCAATTACAGCACACGTAAAAACTAGTTCACAAATCATTTTCTTTTGAGATAGGTACCTTTTGAAGTTACTTTCCCCCAAAACCGATTTAAAATAATTAGTTATAACTACAGGGGATACGTAACTTTAAACGAATCTGTTCCTGTACGGGAATGAAATAAAGGTTTATCCATATGTACTGAACCATAAAAGAATGGTCAGGGTTACTTTCCTTACAGAGCTTTACAACTATCTTTGATTGACCTCGAACCAATTCGGACGCTCGGCTTTATCATCTAACTATTAGACTATCCTGGATTCGACTTCAACACTCAGGTCCTTCGATTGGAACCTTGCTGAGCTTGTCGATTGATCACTAGACTATCTTTAGTCCGACGTCAACTCTCGGTTTTTCGATTAGAACCTACAGGACTTGAAATACTCTATATTAGACATCCAGTTATGCTTGACATATCCTCGCTAACATTTCTACCCGAACGATATCATATCCCAACTCGTAATTATACGTATTATTGCAATACACACAACAATCAGGTCCACATACTCAAAGCTTGGTTCGGTATCTATTTTCGTAATATACGTATAAGCATCGTTTCAGTAAATCTGGGTCGTTGAATATTTTGCAAAATATTTCACCATGACACGTAATTATGATTCATAAAATATTTATAATTATATAGTTATGCGTTCAATTGGTATTCCCGATAATATACAGTATACGTTCGTTCCCGCATAATCGATCATAATTGATGCAACAAATTCCCCACAACTCAATTCGCAACCAATAATCGATATAATTTTCAATACTAAATAACTATTTTTCGTCTCGAGAATAATTTTACGAACTAATTGAATATTTTATAAATTAAGGACTCGGAATAATTCATCAGGTCCACCGTTAGCTCATCGAAATTCATCACCGACGGTAGCAAAATCCAGAGGTACCTGAATCGGGTTTCCAATCGCGGGTTTCGCCGATAATATTTCGGAATAATTATAAACTAATGATTCGAAAAATCAAGGATGTTTCATTCGAATATAAAATAAATCACATAATTCGAACAGCCCAATAATTGAGCCTCAAATTAACACAACAAGCAACAAACAAGCGAGCGTAATATCATTCCAGAATAACAAACTGGAGAGACAACAATCAGTTGGTTAAAAAGTGGCACAACAGGCCACAATCCAGAAACAAGGCAACATAATACATACACAAATATGTATATATATATATACACCAAACACGGAGACACAGAACCGCAGCAAGCCACCGGGACTAGAAGCGGTAGTCGGAAAAATCAGAGAGGCAATGAAGGAAACAACGGAAGAAACCGGGATGAAAGGGGAGAAAGAAGGAGAGGAAGGAACGGAGAGATATAGAGAGAATTGAAAGGGAGAGAAAATAAACGAGAGAGACACAGAGAGGGGAGATTAGAGAGAGAGTAGAGATAGATAAGAGAGAAGAAGAGAAAACGATGAAAAGAAAATGAGATAAAATATATCATTTTCTCAGTTCATTACACGCGCACGAGGGAAATGCTTTCACGCAGCTCAGTTTCTATGCCACGTGTCCTGAGTTCCGACTGGAAACCCAATTTTTACATCATTTTTTATTCTTTTAGCTATACAACTTGCGAATACATATTAATCGGAATGATCCCAAATAAGTCTTAAAATTTTCTAAATATCTAGAAACTAATAAAACATAATTCTCGAAATTTTTAAAACATTTATAAACGGAAACTTATACCCGTGTTTTATAATTTAACGGGTAATCGCGTAGATAAATATAATCCAGTAAATTACCCAAATATTTTTTAAATTCCCAGAATAATTCAAAACTAATAAAATAAAATTTTCATAATTTTTAAATCATCTTTGACTCGCAACTCATACTCGCATTTAACGATTTAACGAACAAGCGTGCGGGTGAATTTAATCCGAATAATTCTCGAAATAATTTTAAAATTCTCAAAATATTAAAAACTTAAGAAATTATGAGTTTCGTAATTCCTAAAGCATTTTGGAATTGAATATTAAATTTACCTTTAAAAACAATCTGAAAATCATTTAGGGATAAATAATTGACGAAATATTGCTCTCCAAATTTTATACATTCCCAAAAAATAATTATTAAAAT
Source organism: Apium graveolens (assembly GCF_009905375.1). Lineage (NCBI taxonomy): Eukaryota > Viridiplantae > Streptophyta > Magnoliopsida > Apiales > Apiaceae > Apium > Apium graveolens. The sequence goes on along the minus strand of NC_133649.1, from coordinate 205,499,873 downwards.
TATAAAATCATAAAATTAATTTTAGAGGCAACCCTAATATTATGGAAATAAATCTTCAGTAAAAATCACTTTTAAAAGTGAAAATAAAATCATACAGCTCAACAATTCACCGCATCTCGAACACAAATAAGTCTCACACAACTATTAATAAGGTAACGCACAGCTGACAAAACAAATACAAATATTTAATTTATTTAATTATTCAATAATTACACTTTTAATAATAAAAATACGAGTCGTTATATCATTTCCCCTTAAAAATATTATGTCCTCAAAATCTGAACTAAATAAACGAGTGAGGATATTTGTCAAGAATATCTGACTCTGATTCTCAAGGAAACTCTTTCACTCGAGGATTTCTCCAAAGTATTTTAACTCTAGGAATAAACTTATTCCTAAGGATTTTCTATTTACGGTCTACGATCTGGACTGGTCACTCAATATAGGACAAATCTGGCTGAAGCTCGATTGGCTTATATTCAACAACTTAGTGCGAATCAGGGATATAGCGCTTCAACGGATATACTGCATTTACGGCGGCAGCGCCAACTCATAGGCTACTTTACCTGTTATTCTCATTACCTCGAACAGTTCGATATATCTAGGACTCTGTTTGCCTTCCTGCTCAAACCTAACCAACCCTTTCCAAGGTGAAACTTTCGGCAATACCAATGATCCTAATTTTATATTTATATCCTTTCAATGCAAGTTCGTGTTCTTTCTCTGTCTATCTTGAGCTGCTTCTAATCTTTTCCGAATCAACACCACTACATCTTTGGCTTACTGCACTAACTTAGGACTTAACAACTTCTTCTCTCCCACTTCATCTCAGTAAAGTGAGGGCCTACACTTATGTCCATACAAGACTTCGTAGAGTGGTATTCCAATATCGGCATGATTAATATTATAGGAAACTCAATTAATGGCAAATGATCATTTCAGTTTTCCTTCAAAATCCAAAGCACGTACTCTCAATATATCTTTTATTGTTTGAATCAATCTTTCACTTTGATTGTCTGTCTGACAAAGATAAGCGGTACTCATTTTTTTTAACTTAGTTCCAAACACTCCTGAAATTTCATCCAAAACCTCAAGTTAAACCTCGGGTCTCAATCAGATATAATTAAAATATGGACTTCATGCTTGGTCACAATTTCATTCAAGTACACTTCACTAGCTTATTCAAAGGGTATCTTTCGTTAATTGGGAGGAAACATGCAGACTTCGTCAACCTATTAACAATTACCCAATTAGAAACATGATTCAATTTCATCCTTGGTAGTCCTATTACAAAATCCATCACAATCTCTTCTCATTTCCACGGTGGTATCTCTAAGGGTTGTTACAATCCATTTGGCCTTTCCTGTTTGCCTTTATTATTTCGCAGGTGTGACATTTACCAACCCAATCATCTATTTTCTTTTTCATTCCCGATCACCCATAAGTTCTCCGACAGATCTTGTTACACCCGAGTGCTTCTAGGTGAATAGAAACCTAGAATTGTGGGCTTTTCTATATATTTTATTCTTTAGCTTAATCATATTGGAATCCGTGCTCAAGAGGAAAAATCCAAACATACCTCTGATGTCCTTTAGGGTGCAAATTTTCTCTCCATTTCAACTACCCAATCCTTGATTCATAACTTCTTTTTACCACTTCTTGATTTCTTCCAGCAATTCTGACTGAAAAGTGATCTCATACAATTACTCCTTATTACCTTCTGGTACTCGAACTTCAATATTAACTTCTCCCATTCTTCTGCTAACTCCTCAACAATTGTAATGATATTTAATCTTTCTTTTCTACTCAAGGCTTCTGTCATTATATTGGCTTTTACTGGATGTAATTAATAAAAAAATCGTAACACTTCATCAATTCCAATCTAGAATTTATACTTTGAAACTTAGCATGCCATTGCTGCTTTTCCAACCCTTTGTAGGGAAATCTCCAAGTATTCGGCGTGGTCTTCCTTAGTCTTTAAATAGATGAAGATGTTATTAATAAATACAATCACACTTACACAAGTTCTTCTTATACACTTTATTCAAAAAATTCTTAAAGGCGACTAGTGCATTTGCTGATCCAATTAACATCACTAGAACTCGTAATGTCCATATATCGTTCTAACCGCAGTCTTTGGTACAACCTCACGCTTGATCTTAAGTCAGCCTTTGAGGAACAACACGCTCCTTTCATTGGGTCACATAAGTAATCAATTTTAGGTAGGGGTTAATTATTCCTAATTATTAACTTATTTAGACTTCCGATAATCAGTACATGATCTCATACTTTCGTGCTTTTTCTCCATAAACAACAATGGTGTACCCCACGGGGTACATCTGAGATGATCACCCCCATATCCAATAACTCCTGCAGTTGCCTAACTAATTCCTTCATTCCCGCTATCCCATATAATATAGAGCATTTGACATTGGTTTGGCTCCGGGTACTAGGTCAATAGAAAACTCAATATCACGATCTGATGGAAATTCTGGTAACTCGTCTAGAAAGATGTCCGGAAGTTCCCTGCCTATTGGAATCTCATCCAGATTAGGTGCATCCTTATCAAGGTCTACCATGTGGGCTAAGTAAGACTCACATCCTTGCCTTAACAATTTCTTGGCCTTCAATATTGAGAGAAATTTATATTTATGCCTTTGTCCTGGGTAATTTACCCTGATGTTATCCTCTGTAACCACCATAATCTTCTTTTTTCTTACAATCAATATTTGCCTTATATTGGGACAACCAATCCATTCCTAAAATCACATCGAACTCTCCTAACTCGAAGGGTATCAGATCAGCCGAAAAAGAATGCCCGTAGATTTCTAATTGACACTTAAGACAGAATTGATTCGCTGAAACTCTATCCTGATTGGCCCCTTCTATGGTCAAGGGCTCGGCTAAATCTTCCAATATCAAATTCAATTTATTCACACATTCTTTTGATATAAAGGACTTAGACGCTCCTAAATCAAATAAAACTTTAACAGGTACAGAGTTGAAAGAAAGCGTACCTGCGACTACGTCTGACTCCTAGGCGTTGGACCTCTTGGTCACTTTGAAGGTTATGGACATGGCTGTGCTGGATGCTAGTCCTTGGGATGCAGTACCTTGAGTAACTGTTCTACAACTCCTCGTAATATGCCCAACCGTTCCACAGTTGAAACAAGTAACTCCTGGATTTTCTAGCTTGCACTCTGACGCGTAATGAACCTTATAACCATATTTCAAACAATGAACATCCTTTTTGCACCTTCCACCATATCTTTTACCACATTTCTTACACTCCACTAATGATGACCTGATCGTCTTGACTTGGTTAGAAATGACTGAAGTGTTACTAAGCTTATTCTAAGAAAGGTTTTGTCTTCAAAATCCCTTATCCCTAATCCTTCTAAACTTTTTCTGAAACTTCTGACTAGATCTCCCTTGCTTTTGTTTTCTTCCACAACACCTAATATCCATTTCTTACTTTCTTTTTTCTCGGAGGTTAATTTCTGGAAGGTTTTAAAATTAACAGAACGGTTCACTCCTTGATGTTGCTGCTGCAACAGAAGTTGCTGCTGCTGAATCTGTTGCATTAACTGTTGTTGTTATTGCTGCTACTGGCATAACAAATCTAAAATTTCGTTTATAATTGGACCCACAGCACAACAAATGCTATTTTCTTTAGACTGGGTAGCTTTCTTGGGTGGCATTTTCCTGAAAGATAGCAGTGGATTTATTCAAAACATAACAAGAATGTATGACAGAAATATCACCATTCAAATGGTGCTCCTGTATCTAGGAAAATGCTGCCCATAAAAAATACCCATGTCTTATTCATCGGGGTCCATTTATAAAAGATATCTAGATTAACAACACTAGCTACAATAGACACAATGACAATAGTAGAATCAACAAACGGTGACGGCCTCAACCCCGAGGTCAGGAGTTAACGTCACCAACAACAATAAAGATAAACATAATATAGTCCAATTCAATATTAATACATAAACACGACCCCTTTCTTCCCAAAATATTTGCTAGGTTTAAGTATGATTTAGGCTACAACTCTTATTATAAACCAACTTAACTCAAACAATCCTGACACAACTAACTTAACATAGCAACTCAACAGACCACATCTGGTCTGAACATAACTACCTCAGAGGATCCTAGTACGGAAGGAACTGGAACTCTACCCTGACTATAATGGAAGAGTCTCATGGGCATCTGTAATACATATATACAAAACATTTTGCAAGGGTGAGCGATCAATCGCTCAGCAGTACCACTATATGAATAACAAGTAAAACAATTTACGATAAAAACTTATAGGAACAGAAATTATAACCCGTTTACAAGTAAAATAGATATAAACTGGATATCAACAACTAGCATGCTCTGTAGAACAATAACATCAGTCGTGTGTTGTGTATAAATACCAGAGTCCAATTTTAGCATTCTATTTTCATTTCCAAATCCACTGTATAAATCATTTATTCTGTTACAGGAATCACAAAGCCAAATCAGATACGTAGTGGATATGTGAAGATAGGTGATCAATCTATCAACACCAGACGGCTCCATTTGTCATCCAATCAACCTGTTCCGGAACTCAGAGACTAGCTAGGTCTCTGACCTGCTAGACTAATCGGTTATGTAATGCGCACAACCGAGTTAGCCTCTTACGCAACCTCAATAAAACACTCTGGCCCCTATGTATCCAATATCTGATCATTTTACCCAGTTTTCAAAACACTTGTACCTATCTCATTTTAAAACTGTTCAATTATAGCACACGTAAAAACTAGTTCACAAATCATTTTCTTTTGAGATAGGTACCTTTCGAAGTTACTTTCCCCCAAAACCGATTTAAAATAATTAGTTATAACTACAGGGGATACATAACTTAAAATGTTTCTGTTCCTGTACAGGAATGAAATAAAGGTTTATCCATATATAATAAACCATAAAAGAATGGTCAGGGGTACTTGCCTTGCAGAGCTTTACAACTATCTCTTATTGACCTTGAACCGATTTGGACGCTCAGCTTTATCGTCTAACTATTAGAATATCCTGGATTCGACTTCAACACTCACGTCCTTCTATTGGAACCTTACTGAGCTTGTCGACTGATTACTACACTATCTTTAGTCCGATGTCAACTCTCGGTTTTCCAATTAGAACCCGCAGGAGTTGAAATACTCTATGTTAGACATCCAGTTATGCTTGACATATCCTCGCTACCATTTGTACCTGAACGATATCATATTCGGACTCGTAATTATACGTATTATTGCAATACACATGTTAGATATATTTGAGATGTCATGTCTAATCTGATTTGTGTTTAGTTTTTAGAACTTAACAACAGGACTTATCAGGACTTACTGAAATTAGAACTTACTGAAGTCAGAACATAATATCAGAACTTAAGGCGTTAGAAGATGTATACCAAGACTTAAGTGTGGGAAGACTTCAAATAAGAAATGCGGCTGATTTACATAAGAAGATCTGAACTAAAACAAAAGAAGATATGCATGAAGACTTAAAAGACTAGAAGACTTGTAGAAGATATCTGATTGATATATTTTAGGAGACATAATTATATTCCATATCAATTAGAAGATAACTTGTAAATGTGTACTATATAAACACAACTTAGGGTTTATACTATATGTGTTATGATTATCGAAAAGATTATACATTGTAACCTAGCAGTTCTTAGTGATATTGTTCATCATTGAAAGAGAACAACAGTTTTACTGTAACAGATTTTATTTGAATATACTTGATCTTTGTTACATACTTATGTTGAAATTGATGATTATATAAGCACTATATTCAACCCCCTTCTATAGTGTTGTGTGACCTCACAAGTGGTATCAGATGTAACACCCCCAGATCCGGGTCGTCACGGTCTTTCTTTCCACAATATCACTTCACTTAATTAATAATAAATAACCTTATGCTGTGACCCCACACTAACACACACCACAACCCGTTATAGTCTCAGAGATGAAATTGAAATAAGTACAAGTCTTTGAATCCACAATTTAAAAGTTATTACAACCCAAAATGATTACTTGATAAATTTACAGTTAATTGCCATTATCTGCCACAAGTTATAATTATACATAATTGATTCTCAAAAGTAGATGGTCTGATCTACAAATAGATCTACCTCTGCAGCTATAGCAGCTACAACATCATCGGGAAGACGCGGGACGCTTCCCACGCGCTTGCGCTGGGTCTGCTGGAGTCTGGCCATCTTTCCTAACTGTTGTTGTGTGATGAAGAAATAAAGCAAGAGTGAGCCTTACAGCTCGCAAGATAATATATAGTGATAACAATAATATAAGTATCTAAATGGATACTTACTAGAATCTTTTATCCTGTGTAAGATAATTACTTACTAGATATAAGTAAAAACAAGGGATGAAGTTACCAAATACTTCACTACACTTATATCATTTATAAAGCTACTTGAACTACCACTATTGAAAGTATAATGAGCTTTTACCAGTTCATCACATAGATGAGACTACAAGACAAGATTTGAATAGATTAAACCTTTGAAATATTATTAAAAGAAATGAAGTTATGATATACTTCATTAAGTTCTGATATATATATATATATCCACATATACACCTTCTTTATACATTTCCTGAAAACCTCTGTCGTGTAAAGTATGAACAGAGTTTGAAACATCCAATAAATTTTGGGAAAAGAAAAGAATTTTGGCATAAACCAGGTATCTCGCTGATCAGGCAAAGATACCAATAAGTAACCTTTTCTACTAGTAGATGGACGAATTCCCCACTGGTCATCACCCTGGTCGTAATAGGACCTTATGCTGGACTGCCACTCAGCCACTTATGTATTTGATGGACTCCCACTGAGCCACTTACACTATCATGGACGCCCACTGAGCCCATGTTGCTTATGCCGACTCAATAGATGGACTTACTTCCCGAACGTTGGGTAAGTAATCAATTCATTTACCAAAACTGCAACCTTGTTGCGAATATAAAATACACCACAGAGCCGGATCCCTCAGGTTTTGAGCGAGTATTTAAATCCCCTTAAAAAGGAAGATCTTAAATATAAAAATGAGTTTTGGGATCCGCTCTAACTTTTAAAAATCATTTTGAAGACTCGAAAACACTTTAAAGAGTGTTTGGAGTAAAGCTGATTTAATGAAGTAAATCAGTCCCCAGTATATTTAGAAAATGCCTGAATATTATTATTTAAATAATATTCCCATAAAGAATAATCTTTATAAAAATAATTGAAGTAGAAGTATTAAAACTTATACTTGAAACGAGTATTAAATAACCAAAGATATACTTATACGAAAGTACTATCTTTATTTGAATAATCGAAAATAAGTTTGATTATCGACACCTTATTCTTTAATAAAATAAAGAATATATCTCAGCAAATAATCGGAGTCATAGATCCTCAAATGAATATTCAAATAATATTTATTAAATAATATAAACTGAGTCATAATCCCTCGAATGAATATTCAAATAATATTTAATAAATAATATAAAGGAGTCATAAGCCCTCGAATGAATATTCAAAATAATATTCATTAAATAAAATAAAGTTATCGAATAAACCTTATTCGATTAATAGTTTTGAAAACTATAACCATATATATATATAAATATATATATATATATACATATATACAAAATCTACTCAGGATCCTCGACTCCCGGTTTTAGAAAATGTTTTCACCTTTGGGTCCCTATACTAAGGGTATATGCAAATTACCGCTATTCTCTAGCATAGGTATTATCAACTGAATCAACAGATATATATGGAAAGAATACGAAACAGGCATGCATATATATATACCATAGCAGCATGCTTCAATATATTGCAACTTTTGCTAATTAACCAACATGCATCTATCGCAAGATAATGCATATACATATATACATCACAACAACAGTTATAACGGGTAGAAAACTTGCCTGAGCGACTTGGGGTGATAAAAGGCTCGGGACGAGTTTGGTAACCTATAAACAACAAGTAAGTTGGAATTAAAACAAAGTCACTTGTAAATCTATACTTTAACTAACTTAGACTCTAACGCTTGTTTTGCGCTTACTGATTCGCTTAAGTCACTCTGGTACCCTCGGTTCCACCATTTTTAATAATTTAACCTTTACGAGTTTTAAGGTGATTCCTTCGCGAGTGTCTTACCAACTGCCTAACACACTTACCATAAATGTTTCATACATTAATTAACCCTTTTTGGTCTTTAACCTATGTTTCAAAGTAAGGCGAGGGGAAAAGTTTCGTTCGTGAAACGCCGTTACTTGAAACGGTCGTTTCTCCTAAACCGTGCATCGGAATCGAACGAACTACATATCAAAACGAAGCTCGTAACACGAACTATCTAAAAATGGCAATGGTCAAAATCTAGCAGGGGGTTCTCGGGTCCTAATGTTATGCACAAAAACAGTCTAAAGAAAATCGGACGTTACGACGGCTATGTTTACACGATTTCCCAATTTAAAACCATTCAAAACCAACCCAATTCAACCTCAATCCGACATACAACCAACATCCATCCTTATCACATCATAAAAACCCCAACCAATTCAATTTTAACATTTATACTTATGCCTAAGCTTGAATTTAACTATACTACATTCTTTTAACCAAAACAACAAGATTTACCAATCCGATTCAATACCATTTCAATCCCAAACTCTAAATCACAAACATCAAGCTACAATATCACCCTACTAATCAAAATCATCTTATAATACATAGGAATCTAGGGTTTGGAGATGATATACCTTCCTTGAAGTGGTGGGAGGAGCTAGGAAGCCTTAAGAAGCTTTGAGAAGTCTTAGGAATGCTTGGATCTTCAAGGAAATCAAGAAAAATTTCAAGTTAAAAACTTGAAAACACTATTCATTGTCTTCTTCTTTGATTAAATGAAGAAGATTGAGAAGGAATTGATGGCTTAAACTCATGATATAGCCCTAACTAAGCATAAGGATGATTAGGGAATTAACTCACCAATTTAGGAAGCTTGGATCTTTGATTTTGAAATTCCTTGCCTTTAAAATGTCAAAAAGCCGAGAGCATGAAGAACAATGCCTTGGTTTTTTTTTTTTTGATTTTGATGAAAGTGATTTGCTTGGCTTGGTTGATTGGTTTTGTGTTTGATTTAGTTAATTACCTTGTTGCCCTTGATTTTGTGTGGTTAAAAAGCCACCACATCTCCTTCCTTCCCATGTCATGCCCATGTCATGTGGTGATATCATCTTTCCCTCCTTGTCCTCTTCTCATTGGTTGGGTGACATCACTCTCTCTAATCCCTTTGATTAACTTCCTAATTGTTTGCCTAATGACCGCTGATCTGTTATACGGTTCACTTAACTTTCGTTCTCGTTTATCGTTTGAAGGATCATACCCGGGATCTTATTACTTAGGTTCCCTTAACCTTTCTCAATACATTATATTCCTTTTTATGATCCTCTATTATAATCCTTTAATTTAAATCCTTTTTATCCTGTTACCTTATACTCAATTCTCTCCGTATCTAGTGGATTTCCGGGAAAAACCAAAGTGTTCGGAATTGGATTCTGACGATCTTTACATACACTCATATACTGTATAGAGTACTAATAAAATCTCAGAATATCCATAACAGAACCCCTACATAGTGTGGCATGAAAAGTTTTCTCATTCAGCTAAAACACTATTCACAAGGGTTACAAAAAGTTGAAAATTTTGGGGGTTATTATATCAGAGCTTTTCTGTTAACACACATACAGTAAAGATCCAAACAAACAATCATATCTGAAGAAACACAAACTCCAACTAAGCCCACCAAAACTCAAGAAACTCAAAACACTCAAACCCACAGTCGATATGAGACTATTAGGGTTCCCATACTGAGACCTTCTGAGTATCCCATATGGAAAGTGAAGATGGCTATGTTTCTGGAAGCTACAGATCCAGAATACCTTGACAGAATTAATGAAGGACCATATAAGCCTACCAAGCTCTCTGTTGCAGTTGTTGATCAACCAGCAAAGACCATACCAAAGGAGAGAGGTGAATACACACCTGAAGATATCTCATCTATTGCCAAGGATGCAAGGGTAAGGCATTTGTTGCATAGTGCAGTTGATAATGTCATGTCAAACATGGTAATTGGATGCAAGATTGCAAAGGAGATATGGGATGCTCTATAGACAAGATGTCAGGGAACTGATGCAATCAAAAAGAACAGGAGGACTATACTCACTCAAGAGTATGAGCACTTTGACTCAAAAGCTGATGAGTCATTAACTGATTTATATGGCAGGTTTGTCAAACTCTTGAGTGATCTGTCACTGGTGGACAAGGAATATAATCTTGAAGATTCAAATCTAAAATTCCTTTTAGCTCTTCCTGAAAATTGGGATTTGAAGTCTACTACCATAAGAGACAACTATGACCTTACTGAAACTACTCTTGATAATATTTATGGTATGCTCAAGACTTATGAACTTGAGATGGATCAAAGGAGCAAGAGGCATGGAAGAAAGTCAAGGACAGTTGCTCTTAAAGCTGAGGAGGAGTCTCCTAAAGTTGTTGTCTCAAAGAAGGGCAAAGGAAAGGCTCTCATCATAAAGTCTGATTCAGAGTCATCATATTTTGATGATGATGATTCAGAAACTGAAAGTTTATCTGAAGTTGATGTTGATGCAGAGATGATGCAACTTTGTGCTCTTATGGTGAAGGGTATCACAAAGATAGCCTACAAGAAATTCAGAAAGGGCAAGAATTTTTCCAGGAAAGGTGGAAGTTCTGATAAGAAAGGGTTCAGAAAGTCTGAAGGCAAAGGAGGAAAAAGTGACAAAGGAGACAATTCAAATGTCAAATGCTACAATTGTGGTGAAAGAGGCCACATATCTCCTGACTACAAGAAAGGAAAAAGTGATAAAGGCAAGGCACTTATCACAAAGAAGAAAAGCTGGACAGACACTTCAAATTCTGAAGATGAGGTGAACTATGCCTTGATGGCAAATGCTGATAGCAGTACTAACACTGCTGAATTGAAGGTACCTCAAACAACCTTTGTTTTTCATACTGATGATATTACTGAGTTGAGATTATACCTTAAAACCATGTCCATTAGTTTTAGAGATCAGACTTTAACATGTGAAAGATTAACATCTGAAAGTCTTGCTCTTAAAAACAGAAATGACTATTTAGAAAAGGAGTTAGTTTTTCTTCATCAAACTAAGAAAGAAAGAGATGAGGCTTTGTATGTTAGAGATGAAGTTCTAAAATTGAATGAATCTCTAAAAACTGATTTAGAAAAGGAAAGAGAGATCATCAGAACTTGGACTAACTCTGGAAGAACAACTCAGAATTTACTAAGTAGTGGAAACTGGAAAGAGGGCTTAGGTTATGGAGATGATAAAAGTGAGAAAGGAACAGTGCAAATTGAGCCAATTGTTGTTAAACAGACTGCTAAGCCAAAGGTAAATCCTGTTAAATTTATAGCAAAAACTGTTATGTCTGATTCTAAAAAGATGAAAGATTCTAAGACAGAAGTAAAAGAAAAGTCAACTTCTGAAAAATTAAAACAGGATAAACCAGCTGAAGTAAACATGGGCTTAATGACTAAGACGCAGCTTAAGCATAAGCTGAAAGAGATTAGAAAAAGGAAGCTAGGAAAAATAGGAATGAAAAGGAAGGTGTGAATAAAAGCAATAATTATATGCCTGTTCCTAATGCTCCTAGAAAGAAATGTTATAACTGTGGAAACCCTAACCATCTTGCTTCTTTTTGCAGGAAAAATAAAAATATAAACTCTTTACCTCCTAAATCAGGAGTTAAGAGTCAGTCTGTTAGGTTTAAACCACAAAATCCTTGTTTTCATTGTGGTAGTTTATGGCATTCCATTTATACTTGTAAGGAATATCATAGTTTGTACTATGATTATTATTAAATAAAACCTTCTTTGAAGGAAGTTAGTGTAATTTCCTTCTGGTGTAAATTCTGATGCAAAGTCTGATAAACAACATGTTAGCATACACTCTGAAATTAAATCCGCTGCAAATGCTACCAAACTTAAAAAGGCCAAAGGATCCAAGAAAGTCTGGGTCCTTAAAACTAACCAATAATGGTCTTTATGATTGCAGGGCAACAGGAAAAACATCCTAGTTTTGGACAGTGGATGTTCAGGACATATGACTAGAAATAAAGCCCTACTATCAGACTTGTGGAGAAAGCTGGCCCAGGAGTTTCTTATGGAGATGGCAACATGGGAAAAACACTGGGATATGGCAATATTAATATTGGGAATGTCATCATTGAATCGGTAACTCTTGTCTCAGGACTTAAACATAATCTGCTAAGTGTGAGTCAAATTTGTGACAGAGGTTATCATGTGGATTTCTTTGAAGAACACTGTGAAGTTGTAATTAATTCTACAGGAAAAGTAGTTCTGAAAGGTTACAGGCATGGTAACATATATGAAGCCAGACTTTCAATAAACTCTGATGGTTCTGCAATCTGTCGATTGAGTAGAGCATCAATTGAAGAAAGCTTTAATTGGCACAAGAGACTCTCTCATTTAAATTTCAACAACATAAATGAGCTAGTAAAGAAATATTTTGTGAGAGGACAGCCAAAATCAGTATTTGCTCCTGATGGCCTTTGCGATTCATGTCAAAAGGCAAAATAAAGAAAATCTTCATTCAAGAGCAAACCTGAATCCTCAATTCTTGAGCCTTATCACCTACTGCATGTTGATCTATTTGGTCCAGTCAATGTCATGTCTATTGCAAAGAAGAAATATGCTATGGTTATAGTGGATGAGTTCACAAGATACACTTGGGTGTATTTCTTGCACAAGAAGAATGAAACAACATCTACTCTAACTGATCATGTCAGACAGCTGGATAAATTGGTCAAAGATTCTGTTAAAATAATAAGAAGTGATAATGGCACTGAGTTCAAGAATTCAATCATGAAAGAGTTTTGCAAAGAGCATGGAATAAAGCAGGAATTTTCTGCACCTGGAACTCCATAGCAAAATGGAGTTGTAGAAAGAAAGAACAAGATTCTCATTGAAGTTGCACGAACTATGCTTGATGAAGCAAAGCTTCCAACCTACTTTTGGGCAGAAGCTGTGTAGACTGCTTGTTTTACACAGAATGCTACACTCATAAACAAGCATGGAAAAACACCATATAAGATGGTGAAGAAAAAGAAGCCAAATCTGAAATACTTTCATATATTTAGATGCAAGTGTTTTGTTCTTAAGACTCATCCTGAACAGCTGTCAAAATTTGATCTAAAAGCTGATGAAGGAATTTTTGTTGGATATCCACTTTCCACAAAAGCCTTCAGAGTCTATAATTTAAGAACAAGGGTTGTCATGGAATCTATCAATGTATCTTTTGATGATAAAAAGATTACTGGACTTGAAGATTTCAATGATCATGATCAGCTGAGATTTGAAAATGAAGATTTAAATTCTGATTCTGTAAATTTTGATGGCTTAAATCCTGATCCTATAAGTTCTGACGGGTTAAGTTCTGATGTCATCGAAACTGTGGTAACTACTCTAAGGGAAAATGCACCTATTCAGGGGGAGCAAGCTAATGATCCTACCACATCTCAAGACTCTCAAGAAGCATCAGAACCTGACACTGGCTCTTCAAGTTCTGATTCATCAAGTTCTGATGAGCCAAATTCTAATAATTCTAGAAACTCTGATTCTTCAATTCCCGAAGGATCCAACTCAAATTCTGAAGTCTCAGAGAGCATAACTACAAGGGAGCATCATAAAATGCTGATGGAGACAGCATGGAGCATGGGGGAGGATCCAGTTCTAGAGAATAACTTCCATATGCAAGGAAGTGGACTAAAGCACATATACCTGACTTAATAATTGGAGATCCTGAAGCAGGTGTCAGAACTAGAACTACAACATTAAATGAATGTCTCTATCATTCCTTTCTATCTCAGACTGAACCAAAGAAAGTGGAAGAAGCTCTTCCAGATGCTGATTGGGTGCAAGCAATGCAGGAAGAGTTAAATGAATTTGAAAGAAATAAAGTCTGGACCCTAGTGCCAAGACCAAAGAATAGATCCATTGTTGGCACAAAATGGGTGTTCAGAAACAAAACTGATAGTGATGGCATAATTACAAGAAACAAAGCAAGGCTGGTTGCTAAAGGTTACTCTCAACATGAGGGTATTGATTATGATGAAACATTTGCACCAGTTGCTAGATTGGAAGCCATAAGATTTTTTTTGGCTTATGCTGCTCACAAGAAGTTTAAAGTCTTTCAAATGGATGTGAAAAGTGTTTTTCTCAATGGAGAATTGGAAGAAGAGGTATATGTTGAACAACCTCCAGGATTTGTAGATCCAAAATTTCCTAATCATGTCTACAGACTTGATAAAGCACTTTATGGCCTTAAGCAAGCTCCAAGAGCATGATATGAGACTTTAGCTCAATTCCTTCTGGAAAGTGAATTTAACAGAGGTATAATTGATAAAACACTGTTCTACCTCAACCATGGAAATGACTTACTTTTGGTACAAATATATGTTGATGATATCATCTTTGGTTCTACAAATGCCAAACTCTGTGAAATGTTTGCAAAACTAATGTAGTCAAGGTATCAAATGAGTATGATGGGAGAACTTAGCTATTTTCTGGGACTTCAAGTCATGAAAAATGAATAAGGTACTTTCATAAATCAATCCAAGTACACCATAAATTTACTCAAGAAATTTGGAATACAAGACAGTTCAACTGCATCCACTCACATGGCCACTGCAACCAAGTTAGATAAAGATACTGGAGCATCAGTAGATATTACTAACTACAGAGGTATGATTGGCTCATTACTCTATTTAACTGCAAGTAGACCTGATATCATGTATACTACCTGTCTTTGTGCAAGATTTTAGGCTGATCTAAGAGAACCTCATCTAATAGCTGTGAAAAGAATTTTCAAGTACCTCAAGGGTACAGCTGATCTAGGATTGTGGTATCGTAGAGAGTTAGATTTTAAGCTAATAGGTTACTCAGATGCAGATTTTGCAGGATGCAAAATAGACAGGAAAAGCACTACTGAAAGCTGCCAATTTCTTGGAGGCAGATTGGTTTCTTGGTTTAGAAAGAAACAGAAATCAATTTCTACATCAACTGCAGAAGCATAATATATTGCTGCAGGAAGCTGTTGTGCACAGATTCTTTGGATGAAGAATCAGTTACTGGACTATGGGTTAGAATTTTCTAAAATACCCATTTACTGTGATAATCAAAGTGCTATTGCTATGACAGGTAATCCAGTTCAACACTCAATGACAAAGCACATCAGCATTAGGTACCATTTCATAAGGGAACATGTGATGGAAGGTACAGTGGAATTGTATTTTGTTCTAACAGATCAACAACTAGCAGATATCTTCACCAAACCACTATGTGAAGCTACTTTTACAAGACTGGTAAATAACTTGGAATGGTTTCAGGTTCTTTCTCAAAATCTGCTTAGTTTTTGTTCTCATGTATCAGGCTTTATGATCAGTGTTTACAGATTGTCTTATCTCTATATAATCTATACTTTAATTGTAATATATTAAATATTGATTGTTATCTGATATGATTCTATATACTCTGATAGTGTTTTGAATGTTCTGTGACTATTCAATCCAATGAGGATTACTGTGCTAGATGCTGACCTAGTAGTCTTTAACATACTAGAAATCCCATGTTTGAATTAGTTGTTTATATGGAAATTCATTAACACAAGAAAATTCTGATTTTGAGCTTAGTCCAATTTACTTTGTGTATCTTACTACTAAGTCACACACTAGATTCTTGCTTCTTATCTGTCAAATTCTGATGTCAGTAAATCTTAAGGATGAACTACATGCTGGATAAGCCTCACTTATCTAAAGAAAAGAAAAGAAAAGAAAATTGAAGCCAGGTACTCCTTTGAGATCTAGAGTAATATATGTTAAAGGGAAGACCCAAGTGCATTGATGGTATTAAGTTATATGCATTAGAAAAGCAAATAAATTTTTCTTGGTGACTTTTCACATTCTCTGATTACTGGAGAAATACTCTGATAATAGCATAAATTCTAATAGCAGTTGTGACTCACTTACACTGAGAAGCCACTGTAAAAAAAAATATCAAAAGATGCATAAAATGAGCACAAACAGTTGAGGTGGACTCTTGCATAAATTTATTCTATAGTAGACTTCAAAATTAAAGACAGATTTAAGCACTTTTCTTAGTTATGCCTTATTTCTAAGATATACTGAAGTTTATCAGACTTTAATCTTTATTTGATCATTTGCAAATGCACACACTCTCACTCCATATGAATGATGAAAATTACTGTGGTGATTAAGTTATTTTTGACAAACAATTAAGTACTATTAGCATAAATTCTGATGAAAGTTCTGATGATTAAACTCTGAAGAAACCAGTCAGTATTTGTATGAAGAATCACAAAAATAGACATTCACTTTTTGAGTACAGAATCCATGTTCTGATGACCGTTAAATTCTGATAATAGTCAAGTTCTGATGCAAATCCTGATGGAAACTCTGATGCTTACGTGGCATTATTTATTTACTTGACTTATTTGTGGTTTTATTGTAACGGTCATATTTATCAGAAAATAATTAAGTGAGATAAAAATAGTCATAATCATTTGGTTAGTGGGAAATATGTTTACCTTGACAACTGCATGTGCACAATAATTACTGCTTATTTCTCGTGCCCACTAACTACTGTTTTAACTATTTACTGGCTGACAGGTGTAAAGTGTCTGTTTTACTTCCAAAAAGAGTTATTGAGTGGAGAGAATATATATATGGGAGTTAAAAGATCTAACAATCTTTTACCTACTTTCTAATTCTTTTCTTATCTCTATTATTCTCTCTCTCTTTCTAATATTCTCTGAAGCTCTATTTTTCACTAGAATTTTATCAAACACTTTGCAAACACACATTTTCTCACTTATTTCTCTACATAAATGGCACCAAAAGATCTGATTTATGATGGAGCCAAGTTTGTTCCTAGTAACTACATGGATATTCTTCTAAGGATGAAGCTCTATCAGAACTTCACTTCATCCAAGATTTTCTATCTCGAAGTGAGATTGGGTATGCTTTGACCCAACCAGAAGCTCTCTCAGGAACTCAAGTACTGGAGTTTTGGAGGAGTGGTGTTTATGATGATGGTGGTGCAAATGAGTCCCCAAGCATCATATTTACAACAGAGGAAGATGACCACTTGGTTACATTGTCAACTGTTCGACAGGCTTTACATCTTCCAAAAAACTGTGTTTACAGTTCACAAGTTGGGGAACCAGCTCTTCAACAGATGATGGCAAACCTTGGTTATGAAAAATCTTTGTCCAAGATGGGACAATTGAAGAGGCCCTACATCAGGAGGGAGTGGAGTTTCTTTTTTGACTGCATCACCAAGGCCTTTGCCAACATGTGCTCCAACTTTGATGCAATCCCAATCCTGAGTCAGCAAATCGGGTATGCTCTCATTAATCAAACTCATTTTGATTATGCTAGTGTTGTGCTAGGATTTATTGGGGATAGGATGCAAGAGGACATAAATACTGTATATTTTGCTAGATTTTTCCAACTAATTTACAGTTTCTGTAGTTCTGATAAGGCCCAACTAAATAGTGATTTGATTGAACCCTTTAAACTTGCTAAAAGGGCTTTCACTGACTTATTATCTACTGATAATAAGAAGGCTATACTAAGACCCCTTCAAATTCCACAGTCAGTCAAACAGGTCTTAGTAAACTCTGACCCTCTCACATACAGTGCTATATTTCCTGATCTACAACCATCTCAACCTCCATCAGCACCAACAACCACTACACAAATAGCTCATACTTCTCAACCACAACCATAACCAACCATCAGAACATATTACCAACCAGCCCAATCCTCTCAACCATCAGTACCTACCATCAGAACTTCACCTCTCAAAACCAAACCTTCAAGAGCAAAATCAGTTCCTAAATCTCTACCAAGGAGAAGGAGAAGGATCATTCTGAGGGATGAGTCTGATGATGAAGGTGAGCAAGTCCAAGTTCATGCATCAGAACCTGTGATAGTTGAAGCTGAAAATGTCATTTTTCAGAAGGAGGTAGATGCTGAAAAGGAAACTTCTCGGAAAGAAACTGAAGCTGAGGGTTCAGATATTTTGAAGAGGAAAAGAACTATAAGTTCTGATGCTGCTCAGGAAACTTCTTCATTATCCAGGAGATCAAAGAAATAGAGAGCAGTAAGGCATTTGGCACAACCTCCATCTGAGGATACTAATGAAGCTGAGGAAGGGGATCAGGAATCTCTCTTCTCAAAGCCAATAGTAATTAAATCTTTGCCACCTAAAACTCAAGTTAAAGACAATGTTCCAGATACAGTGATTACACCTCCTATCTCTCCTATTACAGAACATGTTACAGTTGAAAATTCAGGATTAAGTCCTGAAGTTGACCTACAAAGGCTGATAAGTCCAACTGTGTTGTATCTGGAAGCTCAAACAGTACAAGTGACAATTCCACCTCTTTCTCCATTACATGATGATATTCCTACAACACCTATTCTGGGTATGGACACAGATGAAGTTATACCAGAATCTCCAACAGCCACACACACACTAGTACTGTCAGAAGATGATGAGATTCTCTCCAGTTCTGGAGACAGTGCTCCAGTAAATGCTCCCATTCTTGGAAAGGAGGCACTGATTAAAAAGTTTGTTGAACAAGCTGCTCCTATTCCATGGGAAGAAACTCACAGAGGAGTGGAGTGGACCAAGAAGTGGAATGAATTTGATTTCGTTCCAAGCTCAAAAGTTCTGATAGAGCATATTGCTAAAGCTGATGAGTTGTTGACTAACTCTGATTTCAAGAGACAACTCAAAATCACAGCTCTAAGTATCTAGTCTCTTCAAGGTCAACACTCTACAACTCATGAAAAGGTTGACAAACTTCTGGAAAAAGCTAAAAAGCTGGATATGGAGATGAAGCTATATAAAAACAGGTTTATCAGACCTATTTCTGAGAAAGTTGAAGCTATTGAGAAGGTTCAAGAACAACAACAGGCCCAAATTACTGAGGTCCTGCAGAATCAAGCTTCTCAAAAAGCTCAACTTAAAGAAATTCAATCTTCAGTAAAACTTCTTCTCTCTCTTCTACTACCAGATGATGCCAAAAAGGGGGAGAAGGTAGTTAAGTCCAAATGCTCTAATACTCAAGTACTGAAGAAAAAGGATGACAATGAGGATGACCAGGGAAACCCTAGCAAGGGCAAGGGTCAAGGTCAAGGGAAAAGCGGCAAAGTTTCTTCAAGAAAACTAATTTTTGATGCTAGCAAATCTTCTACACAGAAGATGACAAGTTCTGAAGCTGCTCAAACTCAAAATCTGATAGCAAGTTCTGATAATCAAAATCTGATATCAAGTTCTGATGTTCTGATTTAAGCTGAAAGTCAAGACTCTCAGAAGTTCTTGCAAACACTGAAGCTAAAGGGAAAGCAGACTACTGTCTACTACAAAGATCCTAAAATTCAAACACTTGATGAAGAGATTTCTAGAAGATTATTTCTTAAACATAATCCTGGAATGGATTTAGAGAATCTCAAGGAGGAAGAAGCTAGATTTGCAGCTGAGAAGACAAATCTAAAGTCTAAAGTTTCTGATGCAAAGAAACCTCCAAGGCCTAAGGCAAAAGGCATTGTGATCAAGAAAAAGTCAAATTCTGAGGCTTCAAATCCCAAGATAAGATCACAAGTTGAGATTGATCCCAAAGATAAAGGGAAAGGAAAAGTTGATGAACCAACAAAGCCACAAGAGATGAAGATTCCTCAAATCCTGATGAAACCTGTATGTAAACTGGTTCAAGTATTTGATGATGATAATGTAGTAGATGAGACTGTTCAAACTCTGAAGAGAAGGAAGATAACCAAAGAATCTAAAATAACCTCTGACACAGTTCAAGTTGTTCAGAATGAAGAACAACAAGCTGCAGAAGATACAGAAAATCCTGATCAAGTCATCAAGACATCAACCTCTGACAAAGCTCAAGTTGATTTGAATAAATTGACATCTACTGATAAGAGAAAACTCCTATGGAAGAATG
The DNA here is from genome assembly GCF_009905375.1 of Apium graveolens. Lineage (NCBI taxonomy): Eukaryota > Viridiplantae > Streptophyta > Magnoliopsida > Apiales > Apiaceae > Apium > Apium graveolens. Next base: position 205,479,705 of record NC_133649.1, on the reverse strand, counting down.
TTAATCCATCAGATCCTAAGAAAATCCAGCTGTTATCTGATTTCATGACTGTTGGATTGAAAGCCAGAGAAGCAAGAGACAGAGCTGGATTAGGTTCTGAAGAAGCTAAGATTAAGACAGGAGTTGAAGTACTTACAAGAGATCCATTTCTATTGACTAACAAACCTCTTGAAGAAGTTACACAGAAACACCTTGATAAGGTTATATCTGTTCAAGTGGTACTGGATGCTCATGATAAGCATAATGTTAAAGAAAATATGATTCTATTTCTTGAAGATGGAAGAACATATCAAATGTCAGAATCAGATGTGCTGAACAAATCTCTGAAAGAACTTCAAAATTTTCATTATCTTTTAGAGATAAAATCTGAGATTACCAGGAGATGGTCAAATTTCATAATGAAGACCATAAGAGATAAAGCAAGAATTTCTGGTTCAAGGGTTACATAATTCATTCCAAACATAGTTGAAGATGATGGAAGTGAAATTCTAATGAAGAAGGATTCTGCTAAACTTGAAGTCATTCTGAAAGAGAAATGAATGTGCTACAATGAAGAATCTTCTCATCAACGGGTGATCAGACTTGGTGATGGTTTAGAAAGAAATCACATCTCAGCACTAAGGACTGCAATCTACCAGATTGGAAGTCAAGATGAAGAATTGAAGCAAGTCAAAGCTACAATAGCTCAAATCCTGAGGAATAAAGAAGAAAAGCTGATATCAAACTTTGTAAAGAATCACTTTGGATTTAGATTGACTCAGTAAGATTGGTTAAAACTACAAGGACTATAAGTTGTAGTTAGTTATCTTATTAAACTCTCATTGCATTTGTACTTAAAATGTTTTTGACATCATCAAATCTATTAACTTGTATATTTTTCATAATTTACAAGTTGGGGGAGATTATTAGATATATTTGAGATGTCATGTCTAATTTGATTTGTGTTTAGTTTTCAGAACTTAACAACATGACTTATCAGGACTTACTGAAATCAGAACTTACTGAAGTCAGAACTTAATATCAAAACATTAGGCGTCAGAAGATATATATCAGGACTTAAGCGCGGGAAGACTTCAGATAAGGAATGCGACTGATTTACAGGAGAAGATCTGAAATAAAAAAGAAGAAGATATGCATGAAGACTTAGAAGACTAGAAGACTTGTAAAAGATATCTGATTGATATATTTTAGGAGATAGAATTATATTCCATATCAATTAGAAGATATCTTGTAACAGTGTACTATATAAACACAGCTTATGGTTTACACTATATGTGTTATGATTATCGAGAAGATTATACATTGTAACCTAGCAGCTCTTAGTGATATTGTTCATCACTGAGAGAGAACAACAGTTCTATTGTAACAGAGTTTATTTGAATATACTTGATCTTTGTTACATACTTGTGTTGAAATCGATTTGATTGTATAAACACTATATTCAACCCCCTTCTATAGTGTTGTGTGACCTAACAACACAGAAAAATCAGGTCCACGTACTCAAAGATTGGTTCGGTATTTATTTCAGTAATATATGTATAAGCATCATTTCAATAAATCAAGGTCGTTGAATACTTTGTAAAATATTTCACCATGACACGTAATTATGTTTCATAAAATATTTATAATTATATAGCTATGCGTTCGATTGGTATTCTCGATAATATATAGGATATGTTCCCGCATTTTCGAAATCCATTTCTCAAAAATCGGACAGCGTCTCCTCTGTTTATCGGATTACCCGTCGAAACATAATAGACGCAACAAATTCCCAACAACTCAATTCACAACAAATCATCGATAAAAATTTTAATACTAAATAACTATTTTTCATCTCGAGAATAATTTTACGAACCAATTTAATATTTTATAAATTTAGGACTCAGAATAATTCATCACGGTCCATTGTTAGCTCATCAGAATTCATCGTTGACGGTGGCAAAACCCAGAGGTACCCGAATCGGGTTTCCAATCGCGGGTTTCGCCGATAATATTTTGGAATAATTATAAATTAATGATTCGAAAAATCAAGGATGTGTCATTCGAATATAAAATAAATCACATAATTCGAACAACCCAATAATTAAGCGTTGAATTAACACAACAAGCAAAAAACAAGCGCATATAATAGCATTCCAGAATAACAAGCCAGTGAGACAACAATCAGGTGGCCCAGAAAGTGGCACAACAAACCACAATCCAGAAATAAGGCAACACAATACATACGCATATATGTATATATACCAAACACGCAGACACAGAACCGCAGCAAGCCACTGGGACCAGAAGCGGCAGCCGGAAAAATCAGAGCAGCGACGAAGGAAACAGCGGAAGAAACCGGGATGAAAGGGGTGAAATAAAGAGAGGAAGGAACGGAGAGATATAGAGAGAATTTAGAGGGAGAGAAATTAAACGAGAGAGACACAGAGAGGGCATATGAGAGAGAGAGGAGAAAGAGAGTAGAGATTGATAAGAGAGAAGAAGAGAAACTGATGAAAAGAAAATGAGATAAAATATATCATTTTATAAGTTGATTACACGAGCACGAGGGAAATGCTGCCACACAGTACAATTTTTATGCCATCTGTCCTTCGTTCCGACTAGAAACCCAAATTTTATATCATTTTTTAATCTTTTATGAGTACAACTTGCGAATACATATTAATCGGAATGATCCTAAAATAGTCTTAAAATTTTCTAAATATCCCGAAACTAAAAAAACATAATTCTCAAAATTTTTAAAACATTTATAAACTGAAACTTATACCCGTGTTTTGCAATTTAACGGGTAATCGCGCAGATAAATATAATCCAGTAAATTACCTAAATATTTTTAAAATTCCCGGAATAATTCAAAATTAAGAAAATAAAATTTTCATAATTTTAAAATCATTTTTGACTCACAACTCATACCCGCATTTAAAGATTTAACGAACAAGCGTGCAGGTGAATTTAATCCGAATAATTCCCGAAATAATTTTAAAATTCTCAAAATATTAAAAAATTAAGAAAATATGAGTTTCGTAATTTTTGAAGCATTCTGGAATTTATTATTGAATTTACCCTTAAATACAATATGATAATCATTTAGGGATATATATTGACGAAATATTGCTCTCCAAATTTTATACATTCCCAAAAATAATTATTGAAATTATAAAATCATAAAAATAATTTTAGAGGTAACCCTAATATTTATGGAAATAAATCTTCAGTAAAAATCACTTTTAAAAGTGAAAATAAACCATACAGCTCAACAATTCACCGCATAAATAGTTCTCGAACACAAATAAGCCCCAGACAACTATTAATAAGGCAACACACGGCTGACAGAACAAATACACATATTTAATTTATTTAATTATTCAACAACTACACTTTTAATAATAATAATACGAGTCGTTATAGCGATCACATTTCGAAATGAACTGATGAGCATCCTCAAACAAAGTAGGCCAAAAGAATCCTGCTTGAAGGATACGAGCAGCTGTCTTCTCTCCACCATAATGTCCACCATACACGGTAGAATGATAATCACGCAAGATTTCCTCCGTCTCACTATACAAAATACATCGTCTGATAATCTGGTCAGCTCCCTGTCTAAACAAGAACGACTCATCCCATCGATACCACTTCACCTCATGTAGAAACTTCTTTCTTTGAGCATAGGAGAGATTGAGGGGAATGACATTACTCTCAAGATAGTTCACAATATCTGCAAACCATAGTTCTTCTTCTTGTACCCCAAAAAGTTGCTCATCGGGAAAAGATTCATTGATCAATGTCTTATCCTCCGAAGTTTTACCTTGATCTTCCAAGCGTGACAGATGATCTGCTACTTGATTTTCTGTACCTTTTCAATCCTTGATTTCCAGCTTAAATTCTTGAAGTAAGAGAATCCATTGAATCAAGCGAGGTTTTAAATCTTTCTTTGAAACCAGATATCGAATAGCAGCATGATCAGTGTAAACTGTCACCTTTGTCCCAAACAAATAAGATCGAAACTTCTCGAACCCATTGACAATTGCCAGCAACTCCTTCTCTATAGTAGTGTAATTCAGCTGAGCGCCATTAAGGGTCTTACTATCATAGTAAACCATATGGAAAATGTTATACTTTCTCCGACCAAGAACTACTCTAACTGCATAGTCATTAGCATCACACATCAGATCGAAGGGCTCATTCCAATCAGGTGCAGCAATCACAAGTGTTATAGTCAAACTCTTTTTCAAGCTCTCAAAAGCAGCTAGACACTCTTCATCGAATTTGAAGGGAACATCCTTTTTCAGCAAATTGTACAGAGGCTTAGAGTTTTAGAGAAATCTTTGATGAATCGCCGATTAAAACCCGCATGACCAAGAAAACTGCGGACTCCTTTAACTGAGATTGGTGGAGGAAGATTTCCAATGACCTCCACCTTGGCTTTATCCACCTCAAGACCCTTTCTAGACACCTTGTGCCCAAGAATGATACCCTGTTGCACCATGAATTGACATTTTTCCTAATTTAGCACCAGATTGGTCTCAACACATCTTTTCAGCACCAACCCAAGATTATGCAATCATTCATCATAGAAAGTCCCGAACACGAAAAAGTCATCCATGAACACCTCCACATTAGTGCCAATCATGTCTGAGAAAATGGCCATCATGCATCTCTGAAAAGTAGCAGGTGCACCACAAAGTCCGAAAGAGACTCGAAGAAAAGCAAAGGTGCCAAATGGACAAGTAAACGTAGTCTTTTCTTGATCTTCTGGTGCAATGCAAATCTGATTATATCCCGAATATCCATCCAGAAGACAATAGTACTCATGACCAGCCAACCTGTCAAGCATCTGATCAATGAATGGAAGCAGGAAGTGATTTTTCCTTTTGGTTTTATTCAGCTTTTGATAATCCATGCAAACTCTCCATACTGTGACTGTCCAAGTAGGGATGAGCTCATTCTTCTCATTAGCTACAACGGTAATGCCCCCTTCTTAGGCACACACTGCACCGGGCTCACCCAAGAACTGTTAGAGATAGGATAAATGAATCTTGCATCTAGCCATTTAAGAATTTCCTTCTTCACAACCTCATTCATGATAGGATTTAGCTTCCTTTGTTGCTCAATAGTTGGCTTGCTTCCTTCCTCAAACAGAATTTTATGCATGCAATAATAAGGGATGATTCCCTTGATATTTGCTATAGTCCATTCAATTATTGATTTAAACTCTCTCGGAATTCTCTAGAGTGTATCTTCATCACTTCCTGAAAGGTCATATGCAATAATAACAGGCAAAGTAGATGCATCACCAAAAAATGCATACCTCAAGTGATCAGACAGTGGTTTGAGCTCAAGTGTATGAGCTTCTTCGATATATGGCTTGAGTCATTTTGGAGAATTTTTCAGCTCTTCCAATCCAAGAGACTTGAACGGAAAGTCCAACTTCTTCTTCCTTGGGAATGCATTCAAATACCTCAATTGCTCTTCCCCTTCTTCATCTTCACTATCAGAATCCCCCGTTAAAGCTCTTTTTAAGGCGTAAGTCCTAAGCAAGTGATCGAGCTCCGAAGTCACTATGGAGTCGACCAACTCCACTTTAAAGCACTCATCTTTATCAGTAGGGGATTTCATAGCATTGAAGACATTGAACGTGACATTCTGACCTTGAACTCTCATGGTTAGTTCCCCTTTTGCACATCGATAAGAGTTCGACCTGTAGCTAAGAATGGTCTTCCCAAGGTAATAGGAATCTTCTTATCTTCCTCAAAGTCTAGAATGACGAAATCAGTAGGGAAGATTAGTTTATCCACCTTAATCAATAAATCATCTACTACTCATCGCGGATAAGTGATGGAACGATCAGCCAGTTGCAAAGACATGTTCACAGGTTTAGGATCAGGTAGTCCAAGTTTCTTGAAAAATGGACAAGGGCATCAGATTGATGCTAGCTCCCAACTCACACAAACACTTGTCGAACGACAGATTTCCAATGGTGCAAGGTATCGTGAAGCTTCCTGGATCTTTAAGCTTAGGAGGTAGTTTCTGTTGCAACACAGCACTACACTCTTCCGTTAGAGCAACGGTTTCCAACTCCTCAAGTTTTAGCTTTCGATATAGAATACCCTTCATAAACTTAGCATAGCTCGGCATCGATTCTAGAGCTTCAGCAAAAGGTATGGTAATGTGCAACTTCTTGAAAACATCCAAAAATTTAGCAAATTGCTTATCAAACTTCTGCTTCTGAAGTCTCTTAGGATATGACGGAGGTGGGTAGACCTGTTTATCCCCTGTATTACCCTTAGGAAGATTGCTTTCAATAGGTTTCTTCTTCGGTTCCACCTCGGCATCCTTCTGCACAACTTTTTCAGCTACAATCTCATTTTCAGGAATTGGCAAAGGTGCAGATGCACCTGTATTCTGAACAGAGTCTTCAGAATCTTCATCTTCCTGAATTTGGGGGCTCGTGACTTCTTCAGAACTCAATGTAATTGCCTTCAACTGCTCCTTAACTTCCCTCTTTCCTGGATTAGCTTTTATATCACTAGGAAGAGTTCGTGGTTGACGGTTCAACAAAGCATTGGCAATTTTCCCTATTTGATTCTCCAGAGTCTTGATAGAAACTGCTTGGCTTTTGCACAAGAGACTCAACTCCTCCGATTCAGATTTTTCATTAGTAGATTGACCGGTACTTCCATGCGGTTATTGTTGAAGTTGGAGTTGTTGTCTTGGTGCATACTGTTGTTGAAAACCAGGAGGAGGATTGAATTGCCTTGCTCCAAACTGCTAATAAGGGTGTTGTACCGTATTCTGATTGTTGCTCTCTAGTTGAAGTTGGGATGATTGTGGTTATTAGGATGATTATTGGCAGAAACTGGTTGCTGCGACCTATGAAAGTTGCTCATAAACTGAGCTGATTCACTAGATATAGCATACTGCTCCATTTTGTGCGGACCATCACAAAGCTCATAGAAACTAATGATCTGAATAACTCCAAAATTAGCCAAAGAATCTACTTTGTTCGTTAACGCCTTTAGCTGAGCAGCTATAGCAGTAGCTGTATCCACCTCTAGAATTCCTGCTACCTTGCCTTGAGGTAGTCTCTGAGTTGGGTTCTGATATTCATTAGCAGCCATCAATTCAATTAGCTCATAAGCTTCATCATAGCTCTTAGCCCATAAGGCTCCTCCTGATGCTGCATCGAGCATGGGTCTGGACTGTGCTCCCAAATCATTGTAAAAGCAATTGATGATCATCCAATCAGGCATGCCATGATGAGGACACTTCCTAAGCATCTCTTTGTAGCGCTCCCAAACTTCACATAAAGATTCTCCCGATTGCTGCGCAAATTGAGTAAGAGCATTTCTGATTGCAGCTATCTTCGCCATAGGGAAGAATTTAGTAAGAAACTTCTGAGCAAGATCCTCCTAAGTAGTGATAGAACCTGGTGGCAGAGATTGCAACCAACACTTAGCTTTATCCCTCAAAGAGAATAAGAAAAGCCTCAGCTTCACAACATCTTCAGAAACATTGTTGAACTTGAAAGTGTCGCGGATTTCGATGAAATCTCTAATGTGCATGTTGGGATCTTCCGTTGGAGAACTCCCGAACTGGACTGAACTCTGCACCATCTGAATCGTGCTATACTTGATTTCAAAGATATTAGCCGTGATGGCTGGTCTGAAAATGCTAGACTGAATGTCATTGATCTTCGGTTGAGAATAATCCATCAAAGCCTTCGGATTTACTACCGGCTCTCCCATTATAATAACAACTTCTTCAACTTTCTCAACTTCTTCAAAAACTTCTTCAACTTCATCCAGTGTTTCCTTATGAGATTGAGAACGTGTTCGCATACACGCTCTTTAGAGTATCTGAAACACAAACAAAGTAAACAAGTAAGTAAAATATCTGAGTCAGTGTACTTTAACGACCACTGATGTCAAGCACATAAACTAAATTTAACAACGATTTCCCCGGCAGCGGCGCCAAAAACTTGTCCACTATAAAACACAGGCAAAAATAAACGCAAGCGCACGAGATCACAAGTAGTTTAAGTTTTAAGTTGAGTTCGTTCCCATAAAGAATCAGATTAGGTTAAGTTCAGATTATGCACATATGCAACAATGTATGGTTATCGTTCAATGCTAAGACAATAATAAATTGAGGTTTGATTTAACCTAAAGATTATACTAAATAACATAAACTAAGAGAATTAAAAGTGGATTACCTATATGAAAATTAACATGGGGTTCCAACTTCATTAAATACTTCATTAAAAGTTATGTTTTTAACCTTAGCATGTGATGGTGATGACAACTAATCAGATAAAACGAAACTAGCATAGGCTAAATTTTATTATACGTATACCCTATTATCAAACATCCACAATTAAGATAGAAGTTGAATCGACACCAATTATGCTTAGTCCCTATATGTCTATAAGGATTGAAAATATAATGGTTTAAGAGCAAGTTATCTATCATGATTACATAAGGTGAATAAGATGGTTAAAATTACCCATGAATTATGCATGTCAATTCATACATAAACCTATACTAGCATGGCAAGTTATTAACTTCTATACTCACTGGCGCTTCAATAGAGATTAAAAAATAATCTTAGATGTTAGATACACATCAAAGACGAATAAGCACAACTAACTAGGAAATCATAAATAACCACAGACGAAGGATTATAAAATAATTAACTATTGAAATCCATAGATAAATCCGTTAGAACCCCATGATAACGATTAGTTCATAATCAAACTTTTCATCACCATGGGTTCTAATGAAAACATGATAATAAAAAATATAAGAGTACTAGGGTTCAAAGACAAATCAAAAACAAGCATCTCAAGTACAACTATAATGAAGAACATAAAAGTCTTCTTCTCCGTAGTCGTCTTGTGCTCTCTAGGTCTTCGTATTGCTCTCCTTGGTCTCCTTGTTATTAAAAACGTCTTTTTATTTATTTATATAGCCTTTGGACGTCCCAGGCCCTCAATTTCTTCGAATCCAAGTCAAAACTGGATTCTGGAAAAGGACCTGGCGCAGCCGCCCCAACCCTTGCGTGGCCGCCGCCTTCCGCGCAGGCGCGCCGACTTTCTGATCCTTGGCTCCAATTTCTTGTTTCTTCTCTATCTTGAGCTCCGTTTGTTAGAATTTGGAGATCCATTAGTCCACGCGAAGCTATCGAGATGCTCTTCAACATGAGAATGGTCTTGATATCAGATTCTGACCTCCTTTCAGCATATTTCCTTGAAATGCTCATTTATTCATCTAACTAATGCATGTCATACAAAAACACAAAATCACATCAAAAATACCAATAACTTGAGTCCTAAACACCAACTTAAGCCTGTAATGAAGCGTTCCAAATAGATATAAAATCCAGTTAACACATCCACAAAAATCATACAGCATAATACATCATCACTGATGTCTCTATTGCGTACATTTATTATCATTGCAAATAAAAATGGACCTAAGGATGATTTTTGGTGAAGTTGTATCTTGACTAAAAAATGTTGAGTATCACCTACAGGAGACCTGACCCAAGTCATCACTTCTGAACACATCTCCTGAATTGCCATCACATATATCCACGACTCACATTTTCTCTCCAAACTTGTCTATATTGCGCTTCGAAACACTATCGTAAGATTTTTTTAAAATACATAAATACCATATGCATGTCCCTACTATGTTTCATATAGTTTTTCAATAATCGACTGAGTAGATGAATCACCTTTGTTATCGGCCTACTAGACACGAAACCAAATTGACTACAACATGTCTTCTTATCCTAGTTTTAATCACTCTCTCCCATAATTTTCTAGTATGACTTAAAATTTTAATACCCCGATAGTAACTACAATAATGAGAATTCCTCTTATTATTATAAATTGGAATAACCATTATAAGCCTTCGTTCATGTGGTATCTATTACTGTTTGTGCCCTAGAGATAACACTAGTATATTTTAGATTAAGACATTTGAATTATTAAAGTTTAAGTTCTATCGATCGATTGTTCCTTTTTATAATTTTATGTCTTTATTTACCATGATATGAATGTTAGATTATAAATGTCCTTGGGAATTGATATGCATTCTATATCTCTAAGTACGTTACTTAAAAAAGAGATTATGAGAATAGTATCAATATTCAAAGTCCCTCGTCGAGTATTATTAATGGATAATAATAATGTATTAAAACTACTGTATTTTTTGACTGATGATCACATCTCATTGATCACAGGTATAGTGATACTAAAGTAAAAAATACAGGCAGGTGTAAATGTGCATGATGCTGGATAGACCCAATGTGAGATTCTATATGTCTGTTGTGTCATAATTAATTCTCACAGTGATAATGATGCAATGATCCTTATACTTGAAATTATTATATTTCTATACAAAAAAATTTTTACTTTGATTATATTAAAAATTATCTTTGATCGGGTAATGATAAAAGTTAAAAGTGTATCTCGAGTATATTATGAATCTTATGAGAAATATGAATGATCTAAAAAGGGTTTAACCCCCATATTTTATGAGTGGTATTATTGGCCTCTTATGTGAGTTAGACTATGAAATGCGTGGCAACACTCAAATATTAATTTTCTATAATATTTAACTCATTGATCAATGAAACTTGGATTATACTGACACATTACATGCCTCTAGTTTAATCTATAATATGTGGTTAAAGGGATCATACTACATTGTACATTATTCACGAAAATTTTATTCGATCACCGAATTATTTCTTATTACTTGGGTAATGCTAATGTATTACTTGATGTCGCTCATTGTTTACGATTTTAAATTAGACTTAAAATTCATCGCCAACGTAATAATAACCTATAGGGTCATACACAAATAATGCTTGAAGAATTGTTTAATTTAAATTAGATTTAAAATAAATTAAATTAATTCAAATAATTTAAAAAATTTATTAAGTTTAAATTAATTAATTAGATAATTAATTATATACAAATTTACTGATATTAATTCTGAATTTCAGTTGTTAAATAATTAAGTGAGACTTAATTATAATACTAAAAGGAATTTCGAATTAATAAACTCCTAATTAGTTAAGAATTATAATTCGTGTTTCTACTCTCTATATAATATCTCTTGTGGCTGATTTTTATAAAAAACTTTTAATTAAAAAAAGCCTAACCACCAAGAGAGAAGATGGAAAGAGAAAAAGAAATGATTTTGTGCTAGTACACATCCGATTCTTGAGTTCAAGCATTCATGTAGGCTGTGACAACTGATAGAATGTATATTGCGAGAACACGATATGCAGTGATTCGAATTTTTTTGAATCTCCATTAGTCAACCAATTCGTAAACTATGCTATTATATATAAAGAACTTAGGCTTTGGACTCATACCACTTGATATTTAAGTTATATTCCCCTATTTGTATTTAAAATTATAGAAACTTATAGGGAAGTTTGTATTTTGAATATCATTTGATATATTTATTGTGGAATAAAACTAAGGTTTATTAGTATTTAATGATGGGGTTGGTGAGCTTCGAACTTAAATGGTTTTTCTCAAGATGAGGACCGGTTGTCCTCGCAAGATGCCTACGTATCTCTGTGTTATAGAGAATTAAGCCAAAAATATAGTTTTAGGTTGAGGGGTAGAGCCATTTATATATTGGTGAGTCTAGGGTTAGACTTGTGTTGGGAGACTTGGTGGACAGGTTTCCTACTTAGATGGTAATTTGGACTCTTATAAGGCAAGGGATTCTAGATTCTTCCTTGTACAAGTCGGTGTCCATGTTGGATATTTAATGGTCCTAGTCCGTGAACAACTCATTTTCGTAGACCTTGATGACCACTACTAGTGGGCCTTGACTGTTTGGATTGTCTTTAGTATGTCACGAGCCTAGACCAGCCTGGTCTGTACTAGGCTTTAAAATAAGAAACCCAAGTGTTTTTAATATGATATTTAATGTATCTTTAGGATATATTTTCTATCCATATCATTTGCCACCCAACTTCCAGGGAAACTACACGAGTTTCCTCATATTTATAATAGTATATTCGTGAATCAGGGTACTTTCGGCCCTTCTCGGGTATCGGCCCTTCATGGGTATTGTCATTTTATCGTAAAGTGTGGAGTGACCTACACATTTATAACGATTTATATAATATGAGTATACACACTTAAGGTCATTGCACAGGCTAATTGAATAGTTTTGACACTAAATGGTCCTAATCGGAACTAAAAAGCGAACGTTTATCACCCCTTAACCTTCGTCAAGGTTAATTATAGCGTGAAAGCTGCTAACAGACCCTAATCGGGGCTAATTTCCATGTACAAGCTGCTAATTAGGCTTAAAATAACCTAATTTTAAGCTAGAACACGCTAATTGGCCTTAATTGAGGCTAATCCGCCCTAATCAGGGCTAATTTGTCTTAATCGAGATTAATTAGTATACACAAGCCACTAATTATCCCTAATCCATGCTAATCAAGTGAGTGAATAAGTTAAACTACCCTAATCAAGGTTAATTACATCACACGAACCACTAATTATATTTGATTCAAGTTAATTATGTGTAATATACACTAATCGACCATAATCGGGGCTAAATCTCACTAATCGTCCCTAATCCGGCTAAGTTTAAATTCTTGAAAATTTTTAAAAAAATCTGATTTTTTTTCCAATTGTTCTAAAAAAAATTCAAAACATTTCGCAAGAGGGTCACCGGAAAACCTCCAAGAGGTCCTAGACCAACCTCCCAAGAGGTCCTGCTCGGCTCAAGCCCCTCATGTTGTCTGCCCGTCCCCTCCGAGTCGGCTGGGGGTGAGCCTCCTGTTGACCGGAAGGTGAACGTCCTGTAATTTTTTTTCTATAGGAGGTTCTAATAGGCCCTAAGCCCCCATATAGAGGACTCGGCTCCTCCTGCTCTTGGTCGGCCATGTAGCCACCTCCATGGTGGTCCTGGTTGGTCGCGTCGTGGAGCCTCTCGAAACTTTTTTGTTCTTGTTCTGGTGAACGTTCTGTTCTTTTTCTAGTGAACGCCCTGTTCTTTTTCTAGTGAACGCTCTGTTCGTTATGAAACTTGTTTTCATGGACATTCTAGTCTTCACGAATCTTGTTCTCATGGGCTTAGCCTTCGTGAAACTTGTTCTCGTGGACGTTCTAGTCTTCAAAAAATGTGTTCTCGTTCAGAGCAAAATTTTCTAAAAATTTTCAAGAAACTTCCTAGGAGGGTCACCAGAAAACCTTCAGGAGGCCCTGGACCAACCTTATAGGAGGTTCTGGTTGGCCCTAAGCCCTCCATGTGGTCTACTCGGCCCATCCTATTCTTGGTCGGCCATAGAGCCACCTCCATGGTGGTCCTGGTCGGCCGGGAGGCGAACGTTCTCCGACCATTTTGTATTCGTCCTTGTGAATGTTTTAAGCTTGTTATGGTGAATGTCCTACTCTTTTTTGGTGGACGTTCTACTCTTTTTTGGTGGATGTTCTACTCTTTTTTTGTTAACGTTCTACTTTTATTCAAGTGAACGTTCTGTACTTGTTCTCATGAATGTTTTGTACTTGTTCCTGTGATCATTTTAATCTTCACGAAACTTGTTTCCCTCCATAAGGGTTCCAGTCGGCCTAACCCTTCTATGTGAAGGACTAGGCGTCACTGACTTTTGGTAGGCCAAAATCTCACCTCCTTGAGGGTTTTAATCGTCCTAACCCTTCAATGTGGAGGACTGGGCGTCACAGACTCTTGCTAGACAAAAATCTCACCTTCGTGAGCGTCCTACTCTTCGCGAAACTTGTCTCCGTGGATGTTCTAGTATTCAAAAAACTTGTTCTCGTGAACAATCTACTCTTCACGGAACTTGTTTCCGTGGACATTCTAGTCTTCACGAAACTTGTTCTCGTGAACATTCTATTCTTCACGAAACTTGTTTCTGTGGAAGTTCAGTTCTCGTTCTAGTGAATGTTCTCCACTTGTTCCAGTGAACGTTCTACTCTTCACGAAACTTATTTTTGTGGACGTTCTAGTATTCACAAAACTTGTTCTCGTGGATGTTCTACTCTTCACAAAACTTGTTTCCGTGGACGTTCTAGGCTTCATGAAACTTGTTCTCGTGAATAGCGGGCGCCAAATTTTCAAAAGACTTTCAAAAATTTCTTAGGAGGGCCACTGGAAATCCTTTATGAGGCTCTAGACCAACCTCAAAGGAGTTTCTAGTCGGACAAAGGCCTCCATATAAAGGACTCATAACCTCCTGCTCTTGGTTGGCCATAGAGCCAGCTCCATGGTGGTCCTGGTCGGTCGTGGAGGTGAACATTCTCTGAACTTTTTTGTATTCATTCTCGTGAACATTCTAAACTTGTTTTGGTGAACATTCTATACTTGTTCTCGTGAAAATTCTACTCTTTACAAAACTTGTTTATCAGAATGTTCCCGTAATCAAGTCGTGGTTATAGATGGCCAATGATGTTGGATTAAGAGCTTAACCTTGCTCCAAATCTAAGGTTTTCAGTAATCATTATGATTAGTATAAATAGTCTTGGATTAAGACTAATACCTTAGCCTTTTCTATCTTTTCTGTTCGAGGATTGCCTTGTTGGGTGGGGGCCTCGTTCGAGGACCCTTTAGACGGACGAAGACCTTCATGGATCGCTACTCGGCCTCCTCTGGTCAGCCAAAGGGTCAATTCTTGACCCTTTGGTCGGTCGGGGGAAACATTATTCGCTTTATTGAAGAACATATCTCAGTCACGTTCGTGACGGGCCTCGAACATAAACTATCATGTTCATGTTCGTGATGGGTCTTCACAATTCAAAGGAAGCTTGTTGAAGCTGACCTTGGAAGCTTTTCTATTGAGGGTACCTATCTTTCTCCTAATTTACCCTTGTCTAAATTTTTTTTTATTAGGCGAATAACTCCTTGAAGTAGAGATATGTCGGGATCATGCCTTATATCTGGTACATTTCTTCTTTTTAGTTTTCTCAATACTTCAAATTTATTGATCATGGAGGAGCCTGGCTGGCTTAAGGCCTCCCTTGGAGGACGATCAGCTGGAGTCCTTTCCGAGGATGTCCGACCGGTCAAAGGCCTTCTTTAGGGGCTGATCGACCTTCTTTGACCGGCTGGAGTCTATAGTGTAGATTTTAGTCAACCAAATGCATTTCTTGAAGTTAGTTCTCTAATATCTTTTTCTTATTAGGTCAACGCCTACTTCGTAGCTTCTTTCACTAAGAGTGCAAGATTAAGAAGTGAACGCATGGACTTGGAGGTATTGATGAAGAAACTTAAGAAAAAGTTTTTAAATTATGATTTCTGAGCTCTCTTGGTGTTTATCAACAGTCTGAAGACTTTCTCAAGCTGATGGACACCCATGATGACGAGATGCATTCTATAAACATGTCCATTAGCTCTGTTTATAGCTCTTACTGGGACGTGGTGGATCCGTGAGGCTTTTCTATCCTTTGGGTTATTTTTTAGGTTGCCACTATAGGCCAATCATCTGATTCTGGACTCTAGATTGCCCGTCAGTGTTTTGGCCTTGCATGGCTTCGTTTGTCGTGTGTGGCTTCTATTCAATAGTTATTTATTTTCGGTCCATCATATACTTGAACATTTTTGGTGTGCCTCCTAATTGTCCATCTTGACTAAATTTATGATCCTTCAGGATCTCCTATATTATGAATTTGTAGTTTGATTTCATATTCGTCTTTTATTTTCGGTACATTGTCCTTCGGGACTTTCATTCATTAGATGCTCGTATATTG
The DNA here is from genome assembly GCF_009905375.1 of Apium graveolens. NCBI lineage: Eukaryota > Viridiplantae > Streptophyta > Magnoliopsida > Apiales > Apiaceae > Apium > Apium graveolens. Next base: position 205,463,954 of record NC_133649.1, on the reverse strand, counting down.
GTCATACTTATTCCTCCATCTACTACTAAGTACTAGGAGCATGTCTTACACGTCCTAAATGTAATAAACCTTCAGGTTTGAAGCATCCCAAGTATGAGGCACTTCATCACTGTTCAAGGTCTCCAACTTGTAAGATCCCCGTCCTAATGTCAACCTGACCTTAGAAGGCCATTCCCAGTTTGGGGCTACTTTTCCTCTTTCCCTAACTCATGATGCATCAATCTTCCTTAAGACCATGTATCCTTAATGAAAGAACCTTTCATTAACCCTTCTATTGTAATAGAGGGAGGCTCTTTGTTGATGCTCTGTATTGTGGGCGTTGGCCTCATCTCTGACCTCGTCAATGAGATTGAAAGCGAGTCGCATGCCTTCTTTATTAGTTTCTGGTTCATAAGCTTTGACCCTAGGTGATTCATGGGTGATTTCTAAGGTTACCATAACTTCAGCTCCGTAAGCTAGCATGAACGGGGTAGCTTCAGTTGTCACTTTGCAGGTGGTTCGATATGCCCAAAGTATAGGCAGTAACTCATCCGCCTAAATGTTCCTTGAGCGTTCGACCCTTTTCTTTAGTACAACAAGGATAATCCGGTTAGTAACTTTTGCCTGTCCATTTTTCTGTGGATGGGAAACCGAGGTAAAGAAAAGCTCTATGCTATTATCTTCACAGTTATCCTTGAACTCTGCATTATCAAATTGTCGCCCATTATCCGTGACAAGGATGCGTGGGGTACCAAACCGGCATATCACATTTTCCCAGAAAAATTAGGTAATTTGCTTGGTGGTTATCTTGGCTAGTGCCTTCGCCTCAATCCACTTTGTGAAGTAGTCTATGGCTACCACAATGAACTTCCTCTTTCCCGATGCCACAGTAAATGGACCAAGTATATCCATTCCCCACATTGCAAAATGGATGGGTGTGTTAATGGGTGTAAGCCTCTCTGGGGTTGTCATACTATTGGAGCATGCCTCTGGAATCTATCATATTTCTTTGTATAAGCCTTTGCATCGGCTAACATTGTTGGCCATTAGAACCCTAATCGAGTTATCTTGTGAGCGAGGGCCCTGGCCCCCAAGTGCTATCCATAAATCCCCTCATAGCCTTCCTTAAGTGCCTCATCTGCTTTAAGAGGTCTCAGGCACTTCAAGTACGAAATAACAATAGACCTTTTGTACAGAAGAACTTCAATCAACGAATATCTCAATGCTCCTACCGACAACTTACTTGCCTCTTGTGCATCTTCGGGGATCCATACAGTCTCAAGATGAGTTTTGATTGGATCTATCCAACAACTCACCACGCCAATTGGTTCTATTAAGTTTATAACATATATATTAGGGGTCTTGAGGACTTGAAAGTAGATACTTCTCGGGTAGTCCTTGATTTATGATGAGGCAAACTTAGATAGAGCATTGGTCATAGTGTTCTCCTCTCATGGAACATGTTTAGCGTACCATTCATCAAACTGAGTCAGTATTCCCTTCACGACTCTCAGGTACTTGGCCATTATATCATCCTTGGCTTCAAACTCTCCATTGACTTGAGTAACTACACGTCTTGAATCTTCACAAACCTTAAGGTTTTTAGCCCTCACGGCTTTAGCCAGGCCTAAGCCAGCTATCAAAGCTTCATATTCTGCTTTATTTTTCATAGTTGGGAAATCCAATTTCAAAGCATACTCAATCATGAACCCTTCGGGGCTTTGCAAGACCAGTCTTGCTCCAGTAGATTTTGTTTTAGACGCTCCGTCAAAATGGAGAAGCCAATACTCTTTCAGAGTTGCACATTTATATTTCCCTTTCTCTTTTCCTTCTGGGGTAACTATCTCTTGCCCCCCGACTTCTTGGTTGCTAATGGTGTATTTGACCAAGAAATCTACTACGGCCTGAGCCTTGATGGTTGTTCGAGACTTGTACTTGATGTCAAATTCTCCTAATTCAATTTCCCACTTTATGAGTCGGCCACTTGCCTTCGGGCTGTGAAAAATGTTCCTCAAAGGTTGGTCCATCAGGACTTCGATCTTGTGGTCCTAAAAGTAATGTGTTAACTTCCTCGAGGCTGTGAGGAGGGCAAGTGCAAACTTCTTAGTAGTGGAATAGTTCAATTCCACTCTGTGGAGTACTTTACTCACATAGTAGACCGGCTTATGGAGCTTCTGTTCCTCCTTTACCAGGACGACACTCACAACTTGTAAAGATATTATGAGGTATAAGTAAAGGATGTCCTCCGAACTAGGTTTGGCCAGCAATGGGGCCTCGGTCATGTACTTCTTCAGCTATCCACTCAAAGTTTTTCACCTTCTTGAGCTGTGATTCTTCCTGTCAGCTTCTAAATATCCCTGATGGAGTGTGGTGGCCCCATGTATAGGATGGCTTTGATCTTGTCGGGGTTGGCCTTGATTCCCCTCCTCGAGACCATGTGGCCAAAAAAAATTCGGACCTAACACCAAAAGCACACTTGGTTGGGTTTAACAGCATCATGTGGTGGCTCAGCACTTCAAATGCCTCTCTTAGGTGATTAATATGACCGGCCTTGGATAGGATTTTGACTAACATGTCATCAACATAGACCTCCATGGTCTTTCTAAATAGATGGGCAAATATCTTATTTATCAAACTCTGGTAAGTAGCTCCTGCATTCTTAAATCCAAAAGACATAACAAGATAACAAAAGACACCAAAATCAGTTATGAAAGATACCTTGGGGATGTCATCTTTGTGTATTTTGATCTGATTGCAATCGCTAAAGCCATCCATAAAACTCACCATCTCGTGTCCATCGGTGGAATTGATCAGGGTATTAATCCTTGGTAGGGGGTAGTAGTCTTTAGGACACGCATCATTCAAGTCAATGAAGTCGATACACATTCTCCACATCCCATTGGTCTTCTTGTCCATTATGGGGTTGGCCAACCACTCAGGGAATTGCACTTCCTCTATGAATCCAGCTTCTAGGAGTTTCTTGACCTCCTATTTAATGGCTTCCATCCTGTCAGTGGTGTAAGTTTTGTTCTTCTCCTTCACGGACTTCCGAGTTGGATCGACATTCAACTTATGAGTTATAAGGTTGGTGTCAATCTCAAGCATATAAGCCGTCGTCCAAGAAAATATATCACTATTCTCTTGAAAGAAAGTTGTCAATTGGCCCTTCAGGGGCTTCTTCAAAGATGAACCAATGTATTTGACCTTCTAGGGGTCTAAGGAGTCTAGGGGAATTGGGACTAAGTCCTCTGCTGGCTTCCCTCGAAGTTCTTCATTCTCACGGACATCCATGTCTTCTATGGGGAGGACCTGCCCCCCAGTTCCATCGGGCATAATTTTTTTAAAATAGCAACTGTGGACCATTTTCTGATCTCATTTTGCCTCACTGACACCGTTCCTAATCAGGAACTTCATTATCATGTGGTAACTTGAGGGCACGACTTTAAACACATGGATCCCAGTTCTTCCCATGATAGTGTTTTAAGTAGAGGCTTCATTCACAACCTGAAAGTTTAACATCCATGTGGCCTCTCCGGGCTCTTCTCCAATAGTCAGGGGAAGTTGTATCACTCCTTTAACTTTGCATTCCACTTGGTTAAACTCGTAGATGGGTGCGTCGAACGGAGTTAACTAGTAGTCATTTTACCCCATCCTTAGGAACGTGTCATGGAACAGAATATCCACAGAAGATCCATTGTCTACTAAGACCCTCATAACAGGACAATTTCCAATTATTAGAGTGATAACTATAGGGTCGTCCTGAGGAAATTTCAAACCTTCAAGGTCGAGGTCACCGAACTCAAGCGTCATCTCTGACTTAGAACACTTAGACGGCTCCCAAACTATACTCATTACTTCTCTTGCATAAGCTTTTCGAGAGTTCCTTGTAGTCCCAGGTGTTGTCGGGCCTCCCGAGATCATATTGATTACTGGCCCTCAGGGCTGTGTATAATAACCCCAATTTTTGAAATTTTTGAAACCCTTATGAATAGTGTTTTGCTGATTATGTTGAATAAGAAAACTTTTCATGTCACACTATGTAGGGGCTCTTTTATTGATCTTCTGGGATATTATTAGTACTCTATATGATAAATAAGTGTATGTAAAGATCGTCAGAATCCAAATTCGAATACTTTGATTTTTCAAGAAAATCTACCAGATACAGAAAGAATTGAGTATAAGGTAACAGAATAAAAAGGATTTAAATTCAAGGATTAAAAGAGAGGATCATGAAAGGAATATAATGTATTGAGAAAGGTTAAAGAAACCTAAGTAATAAGATCCCGGGTATGATCCCTCAAACGATAAACGAAAACGAAAGTTAAGCGAACCGTATAACAGATCAGCGGTCATTAGGCAAGCAATTAAGAGTTAATCAAGGAGGTTAGGGATGATGATGTCATCAAACCAACAAGAAGAGGACAAGTGTGGAGGGTGACATCACATGATGATCAAAGCATGACATAAGGGAAAGAAGTGTGGTTGATTTATAACCACACAATTGATAGGGATAAATAAATTATGATTGTATAATTAAATACTGCATTAATTGTACAAGTTGTGGGCTGCTAGGCCCAATAAAAAGATATATGAAACTCAGACCAGAAAGGTTAAGCCTGATGGAGCAGATCAGGCCTGATGGAATAAAAAAGGCCCAAAAGCCCTAATTATTAATTAATTTCGTAATTAATTAATAAGGGAAAAATCAGCTATTGAGAAGAGTCCCGATAAGGATATAAATCCTTATAGATTAGCCTCAAGGGGACCTAAAAGGATAAGGAATCAGCTTCCTACTTCCTAGGACTCCTAAGTCTATCCTAATTCAGAGGCTTGATCAGAGTCCTGATCGATACAAAAGAGAATCCTGGTCGATATATTATTCGAACAGAAGGGAAGAAATCCCCTAAATCCGATCAGAGTCCTGATCGATACAAAAGAGAATCCTGGTCGATATATTATTCGAACAGAAGGGAAGAAATCCCCTAAGATCGATCAGAGTCCTGATCGATACCAAAGAGAATCCTGGTCGATATATTATTCGAACAGGAGGGAAGAAATCCCCTAAGATCGATCAGAGTCCTGATCGACACAGAAGAAAATCCTGATCGATATTCCATTCGATCAGAATGATAGAAAATCACTTAATTCGATCAGAGTCCTGATCGAAATCGATCAGGAATCCTGATCGATTAAGCACGTGTAACAGTCGACTAGGGTGTCACTTTGAAGATCAATTCGATCAGAGCCCTGATCGAAATCGATCAGGAATCCTGTCGACCAGAGTGTAAGATCCTGAGTTAATTCGATCAGGATCCTGATCGAAATCGAGCAGGAATTCTGATCGATTTGGCTGAATCCTGATCAATTTCTTCTGCATCCTAATCAATTTTGTATGCATTTTAAACCAGAAATTACGGATAAATCCAGAAAATTGCGGATAAATCCAGAAAATTACGGATAAATCCAGAAAATTGCGGATAAATCCAGAAAATTACGGATAAATCCAGAAAATTGCGGATAAATCCAGAAAATTGCGGATAAATCCAGAAAATTACGGATAAATCCCAGAAGTTAAGGGAAAATCCTAGAAAATTAGGGATAAATCCCAGAAATTAAGGGAAAATTCCAGAAATTAAGGATAAATCCCAGAAATTAAGGGAAAAATCCGGAAATTAAGGAATAAATCCAGAAATTAAGGATAAATCCCAGAAATTAAGGGAAAATTCCAGAAATTAAGGATAAATCCCAGAAATTAAGGGAAAAATCCAGAAATTAAGGGAAAAATCCAGAAATTAAGGATAAATCCCAGAAAAATAAGGAAAAATCCCAGAAAAATTAGGGAAAATCCCAAAAAAATTAGGGAAAAATCCAGAAATTAGGGAAAAATCCTGGAAATAAGGGAAAAATTCCTGGAAATCAAAATAATTCCTAAATAAAAGGAAAAATTCGTTGTAAACGTGTAGGTCGCTCCACACTTTACGGAAAAACGAAACCCTGTAAGGGAACAAATAGACTTAACTTCTGCGAAACCTATTCAATGTTTCCCAAAAGTTGGGGGGCAAATGATAGGGATAAATAAATTATGATTGTATAATTAAATACTGCATTAATTGTACAAGTTGTGGGCTGCTAGGCCCAATAAAAAGATATATGAAACTCAGACCAGAAAGGTTAAGCCTGATGGACCAGATCAGGCCTGGTGGAATAAAAAAGGCCCAAAAGCCCTGATTATTAATTAATTGGCGCCGTCTGTGGGAAGGAACAACAACCATGGAGAGAACACGGAGAACAACCAGCACTCTGGAGGAGGGAACACCATCAGGGACAACCCAGGTGATTTCATCAACCGTGGAGGTTCCTCCCCATTCAACTTATGCATCTACTCAGGGGGAAGCCCAGACAGGGGCAACTCAACCTCAGCCACAAGGGACAACTCCCCCGACTATTCAAGGTACGAATCCTCAAGTTCAACAAGTACATATACCTGTGAATTCTCGACCCGTCGGGTATGAATATTCAACTGTTGTTACTACTAACCCCCCTTATGGGATGCCCCTTCACCCTGAGGTTGGAGGAAGCGGATATGCTGGGCGAAGTGAAGCACGAGGGAGGTCGCCCCCCTATATACGAGGTTTGGATCCTATCCCTGAGGATCGGGAATTTTCTGGTCCGTACACTGAGAGAGACTCCGAATCTTCGGATGATGAAGTGGCCCCGAGAAGGAGGCGTCCTGGAAAAGAGCCAATGGCCGATGGAAGGCAACGCCCCCAAAGCACCCCAGGGGCGAATCCCCAAGAAGTGCAGGAAAAGATCAGGGCTCATGAGGCTGAAATCCAAAGGCTGAGGCGTGACTTGGAGGCTCACCAAGCCACCAGAACCCACATACCACCTAGGGGGAGAAATCCTCCTCCTATCATAGACCTGGATGGTCCGGTAAGAAGAAGGGCTGCTGTCCCAAGAACTGATCCAAGCAATCTCCTTCCCCTTGGAGATCCTGATGATCCAACTCCACCCTTCACAGAAGAGATAATGAATGCCCATATCTCAAGGAAATTCAAGATGCCCACTATCAAAGCCTATGATGGCACGGGAGACCCCGCTAATCATGTTAGGACATTCTCTAATGCACTGCTGCTGCAACCCGTGAATGATGCTATAAAATGTCGGGCCTTTCCTCAAACCCTGTCGGGTATGGCTCAAAGATGGTACAGTCGCCTACCCCCAAATTCTATTGGATCATTCAGAGAATTAAGTCAGGCTTTTATTAAGCAATTCATCAGTGGAAGAGTCCATGAGAAAAGTTCAGCATCTCTTATGAGTCTTGTGCAGGGAACTAAGGAATCCTTAAGAGATTACCTGAATCGTTTTACAAAGGAGGCTTTAAAAGTCCCAGACCTTGATGATAAGGTAGCCATGATAGCACTGCAACAAGGAACTAGGGATGAGTTTTTTAAGATGTCTTTGGCCAAACGACCCCCTGAGAGCATGTTGCAGCTCCAAGAGAGGGCAGGGAAGTATATCAAGGTTGAAGAAAGTATGAGGAAGACCGTAGTAAGTAATGAGCCCACTGGAGGCAAGAAACGAAAAACTGATTTGGAGTATATCGCTAAGGACAAATATCCTAGAACCGAACAAAACCCTGATTCAACCCCCAAGAAGGGAGGACCTGGGCAAAAGTTCACTGAATACGCTAAGCTGAATGCTCCCGGAAGTCAGATTTTGAGGAGATCAAAAAATGGCTAGAAGCTGTTATGTGGCCTCTTTGAGGGCAGATGGAGTCGGGGGGCAGGTTCTTCCTATTGAAGATATGGATGTTCGAGAAAATGATGAGAATAGAGGAAGGCCAGTAGAAGAATTGGTTTCGGTTCCTTTAGATCCCAATAATCCTGAGAGGATGACTTTCATTGGAGCCACATTAGAGGAGCCCCTTAGAGGGAAGTTAGTGAAATTTTTGCAAGAAAATAGTGATGTGTTTGCATGGTCAGCAGCTGATATGCCAGACATAGACCCGGAGTTAATTACTCACAAGCTAAACGTAGATCCAAGCCGGAAGACAGTGAAACAAAAGAAAAGAAATTTTGCCCCGGAAAGACAAGAGGCTATAAAGCAGGAAGTGGAAAAGCTCTTAGAGGCTGGATTCATTGAGGAGATTCAATTTTCGGAGTGGTTAGCAAACCCTGTAATGGTGAAGAAGGCTAATGGAAAGTGGAGGATGTGTATAGACTTCACCGATCTGAATGATGCATGCCCCAAAGACTGTTTTCCGCTGCCTAGAATTGATACTTTGATTGATGTCACCGCTGGACATGAAATGCTGAGTTTCATGGATGGGTTTAGCGGATACAACCAGATCAAAATGCATAAGGATGACGTTCCAAAGGTATCATTTATCACTGACTTTGGCGTTTATTGTTATCTTGTTATGGCGTTTGGTCTCAAGAATGCAGGAGCCACCTATCAAAGGTTGGTGAATAAAATTTTTAAGGATCTTATTGGGAAGACTATGGAAGTTTATGTTGATGACATGCTAGTCAAGAGTCTAGTAAAGACTGATCATATAACCCATTTGAGGGAAGCTTTTGAGGTCCTGAGGTACCACAAGATGATGTTGAATCCCACGAAGTGTGCTTTCGGAGTAGGATCTGGAAAATTCTTGGGATTGATGGTCTCAAAGAGGGGAATTGAGGCTAACCCCGATAAAATAAAGGCAATCCTGGACATGGAACCCCCAAAAACTGTCAAGGATGTTCAGAAACTCACAGGAAGGGTTGCTGCGCTAGGACGATTCATCTCCAAGTCAGGAGACAAGTGCTTGTCATTCTTCAAGTCATTAAAGAACGTTAAAGACTTTGTATGGAGTGAGGAAAATCAGAAGGCATTTGAAGAGTTAAAGAAGTATATGGGCCAGGCCCCGTTGTTGGCCAAGCCAGTTCTGGGTGAAGTTTTATTCTTGTACTTGGCTGTTTCAGAAAGCGCCTTGAGCGCGGTGTTGGTTAAGGAGGAACTAAAAGTCCAGAAACCCGTATACTATGTCAGCAAAATTTTGCATGGTGCTGAGTTGAATTATTCAGCCATTGAGAAATTCGCTTTAGCCTTGATAATGGCTTCAAGAAAGCTGCGTCCTTATTTTCAAGCTCACCAAATTGAAGTGTTAACAAATCAGCCACTGAGAAATATCATTCACAGTCCCAAGGCAAGTGGGAGACTGATTAAGTGGGCAATAGAATTGGGAGAGTTCGATCTCAAGTATAAGCCACGTATGGCCATAAAAGCCCAGGCACTAGCTGACTTCGTGGTGGAATGTACCATACCCAACCAAGAAGTCGGGGGGCAGGAAGATACCACACCTCAAGACAAGGGAGTCGACAATGGGGACAAGGAGAAAGAATATTGGGTTCTCTATTTTGATGGAGCATCAAAAACAAATTCCAGTGGAGCAGGGTTGGTTTTGCAAAGCCCAGATGGATTCTTAATTGAGTATGCCATGAAGCTAGACTTCCCAACAACAAACAATGAGGCAGAGCATGAAGCCCTGATTGCTGGCCTTGGCCTAGCTGGGACACTTAGAGTCAAAAACTTAAAGGTCCGTGGAGACTCGAAGCTGATCATATCCCAGGTAAAGGGAGAATTTGAGGCAAGAGATGATACGATGGCTAAGTATGTTCGCCTAGTAAGGGCTGTGATGACCCAATTTAATGAATGCCATGTTGAACACATTCCAAGGGAAGAAAATGCTAAGGCAGATGCGCTATCAAAGTTTGCTTCATCTGAGATTGAAGAAAGTTCAGGGAGTGTGTACTTCCGTGTTTTGAAGACACGAAGCATAGATGTTAAGCTTGTGGCTCCCGTAGATTTGGGGACGTCATGGATTGATCCCATCAAGGCTCACATTCAGACCGGTTGGTTGCCAAGCGATGCAATTAAGGCACGGAAGTTAACTGTTCAAGCACTAAGGTACTCTTTGATAGATGGGATTCTATATAAAAGATCTTTCGTGGTTCCTTACTTGAGGTGTCTCAGGCCCGATGAGGCACGCTTAGCTCTTGAGGAAGTGCATGGAGGTATTTGTGGGCAACACTTGGGGGGCAGGGCCTTGGCTCATAAGATAACTCGTTTAGGCTTCTATTGGCCAGAAATGATGGCTGATGCCAAAGAATATGTAAAGAAGTGTGATCGTTGTCAGAAGCATGCACCAGTCGCCAGACAACCCCCCGAGATGCTGACCTCTATCAACTCACCTATTCCCTTTGCTATGTGGGGGATGGATATTCTAGGGCCTTTTCCTATGGCCACAGCACAAAGGAAGTTTCTGATTGTAGCCATTGATTATTTCACCAAGTGAATCGAAGCCAAACCTTTGGCCAAAATCACAACTAAGCAGGTTGCACAATTCCTGTGGGAAAACATTATGTGCCGATATGGAATTCCCCGTATCCTCGTCACTGACAATGGAACACAATTCAACAACGAGGAATTCAAGAAGTATTGCGAAGAAAATGAAATTGAGTTACGGTTCACCTCTGTGGCTCACCCGCAAGCCAATGGGCAAGCGGAGGTAGCAAATCGGATAATCCTGGATGGACTAAAGAAGAGGATCGAGAAGTCAAGAAATAATTGGGTAGATGAGATACTTCCAATATTATGGGCCTACAGGACTACTTGTAGAGTCACGACAGATGCAACTCCTTTCATGTTGGCATATGGGGCGGAAGCAGTAGTTCCCGTGGAGATATCACATTCCTCTCCAAGGATTCAGGCCTTCGATGAGAAAGAAAATGAGGAAGGGCAGAGATTAGCCCTGGATTTAATTGATGAAGTGCGAGATAAAGCACACGCAAAGATAGTAGAATATCAGAAAAAGGCTTCATTCTACTACAACCTAAGGGTTAAAGAGAGGTTTTTCAAACAAGGTGACCTAGTCTTGAGAAAAATAGAGGCTTCTGGTGTCGGACAGAAAGGAAAGCTTGCCCCAAATTGGGAATGGCCGTATAGAGTCAAGAGCGTTCAGGGTAGAGGAACCTACAAGCTGGAGACTATGGATGGTTTTGAAGTCCCGAGAACCTGGCACGCACAAAACCTGAAGGTTTACTACGTGTAAGATGGTCGAAGTACGATTCTCACTTGTCATTATGACAAGTAGGTTTAAAAGCACCTTGAAGCTTTGTTAGCTATTATAGATCAGGGTCGAACCCATATTATGTAAGGTTTTGGAAAACCAGACTTGAAATTGAAGAGTTCGAAATTATTTCAACCTATGGATGTTTGAGTTGTGATAATACTTGTGTGGCCCATTAAGCCAAGTTTGAATATTAAAGTATCCGAAAAATGAAGGACAGAATGCAAATAAGGAAAGTAGCATAGCCCCGCAGGGTAATAAGTTTTAATACAAACAAAAGTCCAGACATAAATTAAGGATAAAATTACAAAATAGAAAAACTACTCCTCCATGTGGGAGCCTTCATTCTCTTCCTCCTTATCAGCGCCTTCAGCGTCCTTCGCAGGAGAAGCGGGAGGAGAAGCAGTGTTAGGATCCAAGATGCGATCATCTGGATGAGGAGAGTCGAAGAGGGCGTCTATGCTGTCCTCTGACTCAGCCTGCTCAGGACTTATAAAGTCCTTAGGGTCGACTAAGCCCTGGTACTTCTCAGAAACAGCCTTCACGGCCGCATCCCATCCCTGAGTGAACTGTAGGGAGTAAAGACCCTCATCATGAATCTCCATGAGATTCTTAAACTTGTCAGAATCCATGTAGTCATCAATGAGCTTATCCTTATCGCTCCTGAGTTTCACCAGCTCGGAATGAGCCTTAGCCAGCTCCTCTTTCTTCGTGTCCAGCTTCTTCTCCAGGACCTTGGCTCTCTCCTCCCACTTCTTCATCTCCTTCTCAAAAACATCAGAGTTACCCTTCCAAGATCTAGCCTGATGTAGGGCCGCCTGGAAATAGGTATTACTCTGCAAAGAAATATGTATGAGTTGGCGCAAATTCATTGGGATACAAGAAAAGTTGAAATTCACAAAAGGAAGAGAAGAAAAAAGAAAATTACCGCAGCTTGGGCTTGAGAACCCAGAAGCTCAATAGTCTCGACATCACTCCCCGTAACAATGTCAGTGAAATCATGGGGAGTGATGGAATGGTACGACCAATCCTTGGCATGTTTGGTGGATCCAACCACCGTATCGCTCCTCCTGAAGCCCCAGTTAGGCCTGAAGGAATGTGCCTTAAGTGGAGGATCCACATCGTCCCCTAGCTCGACCACCGGGACGTGGGGCTTAAGGAAAGTAGGACCGTCAGGTTTGCTCCTGGGGTCCCTGTTTAACTTGGCCCTCTTCTGGCGGCCAGATTCCCCCTCCTTGGGCCTATTGACATTATTAATAGCCTCACAAGCTGAAAGGAAAAGCAGAAGGAATATTAAAATCCAGAAAAAAGAAAAAGTGTGATTAATGAGAAGGAAAAATAATTACGCAGGTATAAATTTACCCTTATCACTGGCCTGGGAGAGACCAACTTTCTTCAAGGAAAATTCCTCTAAAAGGGTCCAGGTGTCTGTTTTCCCATCATCTGAAATTAAGGCTTGGTAGGCCACCTCCTCCTCATCAGTTAATCTGATGCTACCAGGACTACCATCTGATACTTTGCAAAATGGCCTACGGAAGAGTGTGGCCCAATCACCCCCAGCCCAGGTCAGCCTGACAAACTCATCCCTCCATTTAGGGTTGTTCTCAACTATAGAGTTACTGTCAAAGATATGGGGAATTTTGGGCCGTTGGCGAATTAAAACCCAGCCCGGCTGACTCATGGAACTATTATAGAATTGGAAAACTTTCCTAAAGACTGCTACGGAAAGAGGAAAGCTATTCCTGAGACAAAGGACCATAAAACAGATAATGTTCCTCCAGGCGTTAGGAGGGAGTTGACAAGGGTTGATTCGTACATCGGCTAGTAAACGAGGAATAAATTCGTGAAATGGGAACCTAAGACCTGCGGTCAGGGCTCCTCGATAAATGAACAGGGTATCCCCCTCCCAATTACAAGTCCTATCCCCAGGGGCGGCTGGAGTGATCCTAAGGTGGGGTGGAAGTCTGTACAGGGTATTCATAGACTCTATCCTACCATCTAACTCATGAAAAGTGTTACCATGATTATACGAATCTAACTCAGACAGAGAAGGATATTCATCACCTCTCGAGTTAATCATATCAATGAGGGAAGTATATGGAGATTGAATTTGGATGTTTGTACCTCTCTTAGAGACATTCATCTTCTGCAAACGAGCTAGGTCACGGTCCGCCATTAATATGCTTCGGTTGAAGGCTTGAAACCCAGAAATACTTGAGAATGGAAGAGCTGCGGTGGCTTTGGTCGCCGGAAATCGCCTTCAAAAAGGAGAACTTTAGAGAAAAATGTGAGATGAAATGAGAAGTGGGAAGTGAAGTGAGGATTCTCACTCCACACTACACTTATATAGGCGAAAAGCTCGGAATACGAGGCGTTTTTAGGCCCATTTAGCCAGGCCCAACCTAAAGGCCCATCTACAAGAAGTATCAGGAACAATCTAGAAGCTCCTGTGGAATTTAAAAAGTCAAAAATCGACCAGAACCTTAATATGGTTCGATCAGAGTCCTGATCGATGCAAAAGAGAGTCCTGATCGATATCTTATTCGAACAGAAGGGAAGAAATCTCCTAAGATCGATCAGAGTCCTGATCGACAGAGAAGAGAGTCCTGATCGATATGCTATTCGAACAGAAGGGAAGAAATCTCCTAAGATCGATCAGAGTCCTGATCGACAGAGAAGAGAGTCCTGATCGATATGCTATTCGAACAGAAGGGAAGAAATCTCCTAAGATCGATCAGAGTCCTGATCGACAGAGAAGAGAGTCCTGATCGATATGCTATTCGAACAGGAGGGAAGAAATCCCCTAAGATCGATCAGAGTCCTGATCGACACAGAAGAGAGCCTTGATCGATATCTTATTCGAACAGGAGGGAAGAAATCCCCTAAGATCGACCAGAGTCCTGATCGACGGAAAACAGCATCCTGATCGATATTCCATTCGATCAGAATGGTCGAGAGCCATTTAATTCATTCAGAGTCCTGATCGAAACCGATCAGGAATCCTGGTCGATTAAGCCCGTGTAGCAATCGACTAGGGTGTCACTTTGAAGGCCAATTCGGTCAGAATCCTGATCGAAATCGATCAGGAATCCTGTCGACCAGAGTGTAAGATCCTGAGCTAATTCGATCAGGATCCTGATCGATTTTGGCTGCATCCTGATCGATTTTGGCTGCATCCTGATCGATTTCGAATGCATTCTGATCGATTTTAAGCCAGAAAATTAAAGGATAAATCCCAGAAATTAAGGGAAAAATCCAGAAATTAAGGGAAAAATCCAGAAATTAAGGATAAATCCCAGAAATTAAGGGAAAATTCCAGAAATTAAGGATAAATCCCAGAAATTAAGGGAAAAATCCATAAATTAAGGAATAAATCTAGAAATTAAGGATAAATCCCAGAAATTAAGGGAAAATTCCAGAAATTAAGGATAAATCCCAGAAATTAAGGGAAAAATCCAGAAATTAAGGAATAAATCCAGAAATTAAGGATAAATCCCAGAAATTAAGAGAAAATTCCAGAAATTAAGGATAAATCCCAGAAATTAAGGGAAAAATCAAGAAATTAAGGGAAAAATCCAGAAATTAAGGATAAATCCCAGAAATTAAGGGAAAATTCCAGAAATTAAGGATAAATCCCAGAAATTAAGGGAAAAATCCAGAAAATAAGGGGAAAATCCAGAAATTAAGGATAAATCCCAGAAAAATAAGGAAAAATACCAGAAAAATTAGGGAAAATCCCAGAAAAATTAGGGAAAAATCCAGAAATTAGGGAAAAATCCCGGAAATAAGGGAAAAATTCCTGGAAATCAAAATAATTCCTAAATAAAAGGAAAAATTCGTTGTAAACGTGTAGGTCGCTCCACACTTTACGGAAAAACGAAACCCTGTAAGGGAACAAATAGACTTAACTTCTGCGAAACCTATTCAATGTTTCCCAAAAGTTGGGGGGCAAATGATAGGGATAAATAAATTATGATTGTATAATTAAATACTGCATTAATTGTACAAGTTGTGGGCTGCTAGGCCCAATAAAAAGATATATGAAACTCAGACCAGAAAGGTTAAGCCTGATGGACCAGATCAGGCCTGATGGAATAAAAAAGGCCCAAAAGCCCTAATTATTAATTAATTTCGTAATTAATTAATAAGGGAAAAATCAGCTATTGAGAAGAGTCCCGATAAGGATATAAATCCTTATAGATTAGCCTCAAGGGGACCTAAAAGGATAAGGAATCAGCTTCCTACTTCCTAGGACTCCTAAGTCTATCCTAATTCAGAGGCTTGTCCACCAAGTCTCCTATACCAAGTCCAATTCAAGGACTCCCACATCTATATAAGGGGTCTCACCCCCACCAATCAGAACTACGTTTTTTGGCTTGATTCTCTAATTCACAGAGATACGTAGGCATCTCGTAAAGGCAGATTGAGTCACGAAACACGAGGGCAGCCATTAAAGGCCTTGAGCTCCCGAATCTTAGTATTAAATACAGCAAGTAATACCTTGGTTTTTTATCCATAACAACAATTTTTTTTTCATGGTTAAAAATGATTAAAACAAAACAAAAGTCAACCAACCAAGGCAAATCAAAACAAATCATAAAAAAACACAAAAGCTCTTCCCTTTTCTTCATCAAGCTCTCGGCCAAAATAAACACAGCAACTTCAAACTGCCATATCTCCTTCAATACTCACTCAAATGTTGTGTTCTATAGCTCGTTGGAAAGGTATTGAGATGGCCTACAACTCTTGTTCACAAGTCTCGTCCAAATAAGTATGGTAAGACCCTCATTGTTACAGTTCTTTCAATCGGACTTTTAGAAACTTTAAAGCCTAACTTTGTGTTCTTGATTTCTTTGGAAAGATCAAGCTTGTAGGAGGCTCCATAAGGCTTCCTAGTAACTTTCCACCCTCCAAGAAAGGTATAAATCTTCACAGCCTTTAGTTATAAGTTTGAATGTTGAAGTTTGGAGATGGTTTGGATGGATGAGTAGTAATTTGAATGATAAGCATGATTCGAGCTTAATTGTTAAGTAGTTTAGTTGAATTTGGAGATGTTATAATATATGATTGGATTGAGGTCCTTGAGCTTATTATGACTGAAATCAGTAGCATTGATGTGTAGCTTGAGTTGTTGTTGATTGGTAGTTGGATTGATATGATTTGGAATGGTAAAAATTTGGGAAATCGCGTAAACATAGCCGTCGTAATGTCCGATTTACTTTAGACTGTTTTTGCTCTTAATATCAGGACCCGATAACTGCCTGTTAGGTTTTGACCATTGCCATGATTAGATAGTTCATGTTACGAGCTTCGTTTTGATATGTGGTTCGTTTGAATTCGATGTACGGTTTAGGAGAAACGACCATTTTATGTAACAACGTTTCGCGACCGAACCATTACCCCTCGCCTTACTTTGAAACCTTGGTTAAGGACTTTAAATGACTATTTGGGGTATGAAACATTTATGTAAAGTGGATTAGGCAGTTGGTAAGGTGCTCGCGAAAGAATCGCCTTAAAACTCTTAATGGCTAATTTATTAAAAATGGTGGAGCCGAGGGTACTCGAGCGACTTAAGTGAATCGTTAAGCGCGAAAGCGAACGTTAGGACTCTAAATGGTTAAAGTCTAGTTTCTTAAGCGACCGGGGTTTAATTCCGACTTATGTTGTTGTTCATAGGTTATCGGACCCACTCTAAGCTTAAGTCTATCCGGGAGCACTCATGCAAGTTTTCTACCCGTTATACTGTTGTTGTGATGTATATATGTATATGCATTATCTTGTGATAAGTGCATGATTGTTATTAGCAAATTCTTGCGATATATTGGAGCATGTTGATATGATATATATGCATGCCTGTTTCGTATTCTTGATTTATATATCTGTTGGTTCAAATGCTTATTAGTTGCATAATACCTATGCTAGAGATAAGCAGTAGTTGCGTATACCCTGAGTGTAGGGGACCCAAAGGTGAACCCTTTTCTAAAACCGGGAGTAGATGTTCCCGAGTATATTATATATATATATTTATATATATATATATTGATGTAGTTTTCAAAACTATTTATCGAATAAGGTTTATTCGATAACTTTATATTATTTAATGAATATTATTTCGAATATTCATTCGGGGGCTTATGACTCCTTTTATTTTATTTAATGAATATTATTTCGAATATTCATTCGGGGGCTTATGACTCCTTTTATTTTATTTGATGAATATTATTTCAAATATTCATTCGGGGGCTTATGACTCCTTTTATTTTATTTAATGAATATTATTTCGAATATTCATTCGGGGGCTTATGACTCCTTTTTTTATTGAATATTATTCGAATATTCATTCGAGGGCTTATGACTCCTTTTATTTTATTTAATGAATATTATTTTGAATATTCATTCGAGGGCTTATGACTCTGTTTATTTTATTAACTGAATATTATCTGAATATTCATTCGGGGACTTATGACTCAGTTTATATTATTTAATGAATATTATTTGAATATCCATTTGAGGACCTATGACTCCGATTATTTACTGAAATATATTCTTTATTTTATTAAAGAATAAGGTGTCGATAATCAAACTTATTTTTGATTATTCAAATAAAGATAGTACTTTCGTATAAGTATATCTTTGGTTATTTAATACTCATTTCAAGTATAAGTTTTACAACTTCTACTTCAATTATTTGTATAAAGATTATTCTTTATGGGAATATTATTTAAATAATAATATTCAGATATTTTCTAATATATTGGGACTGATTTACTTTATTAAATCAGCATTACTCCAAACACTCTTTAAAGTGTTTTTGAGTCTTTAAAATGATTTTTAAAAGTTAGAGCGGATCCCAAAACTCATTTTTTATATATTTAAGATCTTCCTTTTAAAGGGGATTTAAATACTCGCTCAAAACCAGAGGGATCCGGCTCTGTGGTGTATTTTATATTCGCAACAAGGTTGCGGTTTTGGTAAATGAATTGATTACTTACCCAATATTCGGGAAGTAAGTCCATCTATTTGAGTCGGCATAAGCAACATGGGCTCAGTGGGCGTCCATGAAAGTGTAAGTGGCTCAGTGGGCGTCCATGAAAGTGTAAGTGGCTCAGTGGGAGTCCATCAAATGCGTAAGTGGCTGAGTGGCAGTCCAGCATAAGGTCCTATTGCGACCAGGGTGATGACCAGTGGGAAATTCGTCCGTCTACTAGTAGAAAAGGTTACTTATTGGTATCTTTGCCTGATCAGCAAGATATCAGGTTTATGCCAAGGTTTTCTTCTTTCCAAAATTCATTGGATATTGCAACTCTGTTTATAATTTTCATAACAGAGGTTTTCAAGGAGTGTATGAAATGTATATATATAGGTGTATATATATATATCGGGACTTAATGACGTATCTCGTAACTTCATTATTTATAATGATATTTCAAGGATTAAATCTATTCAAGTCTTATCTTGTAGTCTCATCTGGGTGAGGAACTTTTGAAACTGACTATAACTTGAACGGTGGTAGTTCAAACAGTATTCGGATATAAGTATATTGGAGTATCTTGTAACTTCATCTTTTAAACTTATATCTAGTAAATGATTATCTTGTGCATGTCAAAGATTTTCGTAAAAACGTTGAGACAAGGTTAGATATAGGAGATCACCTTGCAACGATATTTTATACAGTTATAAACTGGAACTCTGTGTATATTATACATGTCAGAGGATTTCAAAGATTGTAAAAAGTATATATGTATATATATACTGAATATTTTGCGACTTGGTCGCATTAAGATATCAGCTTGGTTCATTTCTTCTTGACCAAGACTTTCATGAGTACTATGAGAATGCTCATATATTGTTAATTATTATACATATTATTTCGGTGGGCTTGTTGCTCACCCTTGCTTTCTTCTTTCATCACACAACATCAGATAGACAAGATGAACAGGACCAAGCTCCCAATTCGCGAGCGGATAGGAAACGTTCCGCAGTTTCCTATAGGCGTTGATGTCGCTGTAGCTGAGGTAGGAACTACCAATAGGCTAGGCTTTCAACTTTTGATGTACCAGACTTATGTATCTCTATCAATTGTAATAATGGCAAAGAAATGTAAATTTATTCAGAAACCCTTTTAAGGTGTATTGGCATATAATTGTGGAATAAAACGACTTGTGATTATTTTTGGATATTCATCTCTGAGACTATAACTTGTGGTGTGTGTGTTTATGATGGGGTCACATTACAGAATAGTTGATTATTTATTAAGATTGGGTGTTATTAAGGGAAATAGAACTCGTGACAACCCGGATCCCCGACCCCGGATTTGGGGGTGTTACAGAAATGGTATCAGAGCTAAGCGTTATAAACCTCAGAGATGATATGACGTTAAAATAATAAGTTCACTAAGATAATAAGAACTCTTGCCAAGTTCATAGTCGGGCTACCTAACGTAGTACTGACAGTTAAAACCCTTATAGGAACCCTTATAAATATCGTGATAGAAGCATAGTTCATTATCGTAGATGGTAGCGGGACTCCGAACCCTGAGGTTTAGGAACAACAGCGCGATGATGTTTTATTACTAATTGGAGGTCGGATTACGGATCCGATAGAGCGTCCTAACGCAAGACCGGATGATGTTCATATTGAGGATGTAGTGGTTGAGGATGTTGTCCTAGATGGGATTGTTGCTGAGGAGGATCTCGTGGAGGATCCTAACAAGAATAAATAAAGGATCACTGAAGAATTGATGACCATGGTTAGGGCGACTATCAGAGGTAGGATTGGCCGGTCACTACCAGAGGTTCGTTCAAGTTTGTAAAGATAGTAGCCCCTTTAAGCGGCTTACTCATAAGACTGAGAAGTTCGAATGGACAGAGAAATGCGAGAACAGCTTTTAAGAACTGAAGCAATGATTGGTGACGGCCCCTATGATGGCATTGCCGGATGGAAAAGGAGATTTTGTGATCTGTAGTGACGCTTCGCATAAGGAATTAAGGTGCTTCTTATACAGCACATCAAAGTAATCGTGTACGCGTCAAGACAATTAAGGAAATATAAAATTCGATATCCCCACCCATGAGCTTGGGCTCGTGGCAATAGTTTTGCCCTAAAGATTTGAGGCACTACTTGTCTGGAGAGAAGTGCGAGATTTACCTAAGCCATAAGTGCTCTAGTACATTTTCACACAAAAAGAGCTCAACATGCGCCAAATAAGGTGGTTAGAGCTAATCAAGGATTACGATTATGAGATTCTTTATCATTTGGGGAAAGCCAATGTGGTGGCTGATGCCCTTAGTAAAAAGGATAGACTCAAGATGATAATGTCTTTGAGAGAGTTTATAAGAGGTTTTGAGAAAATGGAAATAGAAGTGAAGGTAACCGGAGCCGGTACCGAAAAGCTGTTTGAGATTGCAATACAGTCTGAATTATTGGAAAAGAACAGATTGTGCCAGAAAAAGTGATGAATGAAGGCAGAGAGCCAACAAATAGATAAGAGATTAATACCGAAAAAGATGATAAGGGAATAATAAGGTATTCCTACAGAATTTGGGTTCCAAATGTTCAAGAGCTTAAAGATGAGATCTTAGATGAAAGCTAGTTTGAGGAATAACATTTAGAGCAAACCCTGAACGTGATAGTCAGGGAGGTCGCCATCAAGATAAAAGGAACCCATAACATGATGAAGTGGAAAATGAGGATTTAAAATATGTAGGATGACCCCGATTATGGGGAGGAGGAAGGAATGTTCAGACTAAGGAAACAGAAGTCGAATAAGGAAAGGAGACCCGAGACGGTACTCCTATACGGAAATTTATGGACCTTTCTAGACAGAACTTAGACTATTATCCCCAACCACCACCCTGAGGAAACAATGCGGTGAGAAATTCTTTCAGGACCTTTAAGTCACTAAGCCCTTAGAGTTCCAAGGAACAAGCTAACCCAGTCGAGGCAAGAGCCTGGCTAAAGAAAATATAGGAATCATTTGAGATTCTAAATGATGGACGAATCACAAAAGACTATTTTTGTCACTTACCCTCCTAAGAGAAGGGCCACCACTGGTGAAAGTCCAAGAAAGGCACGGAGCCAGAGGTTAGAATAAACTGATTAAAGTTCAGTCAATTGTTTTTGAGAAAGTAATTCCCAAGGTTATGGAGATAGTGTAAAAGCTTTAGAGTCAGAACAAAGGCGGACGAGTATGATGAAATATGAAGCTAAGTTGTAAAAGTTGTCAAGATTCATTCTGATGACAAGAATCCCAGAACGATGTGATGCTTGAAGTCAATGATTAGTGGGTTCATGAAATAATGATAAGAGAAAGGAAAATAAAAAGAAACTGAAGTGGAAAGGAATACAAAGACAATAGAGTTTGAGGAATGATAAGGGAGTTGGGTATGAGGAAACCCTAAAGACTCGTAGAAATAGAAATAGAAAAGTATGTAATCGTCAGGATGAGGGTGATTCACCATGAGTTAAAGTTGATGATTGAAGGAATAAGAGATACATATATGTTATTCCCAGTGGACTAACAATGAGATTTACAGAAGGGGGGTTGAATGTAAATCTCAAAACTTTTTCAAGTTTTGAGCAGTTTCTAAGGCTAAGTGTTTGAGTGATCAAATGTGTGTGAATTGCTTGAAGCTGATGCAGACAGATATATATTCAAACACAAATGTAATGAGCACAAAGAACTTAAAAACTTTTCTGGTGGATTTGTTGTTCCACCAGAGATGTGTTATTTCAGAAAGTCTGTGATTCAAAGAATTAAATCACAGCTGCTTCCTAGTACAAACTAGATGATTTTCTCTTTTGATATTTCTAAACAGCTCAGGAAAATTCATATCTAATTACTAGCTGCTACTTGGTTTATATATCACCAAGTTTAAAAGTGAAGACAAACTGTAAAATACAATTGAAAAGATTCTTCACATGTTTCTTCTTCATTTCTCTATCCAATGCAATCTAGGATAATCTATAAATCTTTGAATACTTCCTTGTTTGCATCACAATGGAAATGCTGCATTTTCTTGATTCCTCCTAGAGGCTTCCACATTCCAGTATGTCTCTTTCAACCCATGTGCCTCTGTCAGCTTGTGAATTGTCACTATCAACTGTTAATGAACTAAGCATCCGTTGAAGCTTTCATCCGTTGATGCCTTATCCATTGAGGCTTTATCCGTTGAAGCTTTATCCGTTAATGCATTATCAGTTGAAGTCTTTATCCGTTGAAGCACTTATCCGTTGATGGATATTATCCGTTGAAGCATTAGAGACATCCGTTGAAGCTTTGTTTCTTATCCGTTGAAGGTCTTCAATATCCGTTGACACTTCTTCACTTATATAAAATTACAAGGCATGAAATATTTACAATTAGCCCTCCTATTTGTACATCCATTAGTAGTCAACATGACAGATTATTTCCTAACAACATCTAAGAATTACAGCTTGAAACCAGAGAGTGAAATGTGCTACAATAATAAACTTATTGCTAAGTACAGCTACTCCTTCAACGGATAGCCAAGATGGTCTTATCCGTTGAGGCTACAAACACTAGATTTCTACTTAAGTGTTTTGCTTAACTTATCATCAAACTAATACACATATTCCTAACAATCTCCCCCTATTTATGTCTACTAGAACTGTAGGCATAAATTTGGATTTAGCTTGATGATAACAAAACACTTAACAAATTTTTAAACTGTAATAAAGCAGAAATTCAAAAGTGCTACAAAAATGTATATGCTGAGATGGAATTGAAGAATTACATTGTTTCCAAGGGTGCTCCTTTAGCCTGAGCAAATTACTTTCTTTTCCTTTGATCCCTGGTTTTCTTTCCTAGCCTCCTGTCATTCTCCTCTATTTGAAGTTGAAGTTGTCTGTAGAATTCAGCTTCATCTTCTTCATTGATATCTAACTTAGATTGCATATCCTTGAGAGTTTCATTACTGGCAATCTTTAGCTGATCTTCAATTCTGAAAAATCTTCTGACTCCTTTGTTGTCTCTGAACTCCATCAACCAATGAGGTGATTTGTGAATTGTAATTCCTCTTTCTCGAATGAGTAAAGTTCTAGGCAAAGCATTGGGCTCCCTCCAAGTTTTCCTTATGTTGGCAATCTTGTTGAGAATCTCAGTCTTGGCAGTCCTGGTAAAGCCATAATCCCTTTGTATGGCTGAGTAGACTCTGATCAAGGTAGAGTAGCCTTCATTCAGAATTCTGTGAAGAGGCCATGTTCTTTCCCCAGCTCCTTTGTATTTGAACACTAGTCTTTCTGGTAGCTGTCTGTAGGCAGCTATTCCCCTTACATCCTCCAGCTCATCCAGATAGAGTTCAATGTCTGAAAATTCTTTTATGTCACAGATGTGAACATAATCATCTTTAGAGGTTTGAGGTTTAGGCTTAGGCTTCTGTGTGAATTTGATTGAGGCTTTAGAGGGTGTTGATTTGATTCTTCTTTTCTGCTTCTTTGATGGTGGAGAAGAGGTTAGGAAGGTGGGCAATTTGATGGTGTCCCAATCAATTGGTTCCTCCTTGGGAATGATTGTTTCACCATGAATGTTCATGAAGGGGTCAGGTACAATGGGTTCAGGAATAGAGGGTAGTGGTTTGGATATTGATTGGGTTTCTTCAGTCTTATCTACCTTCTTTCTCTTTACATTGACCTTCTTTCTTTCCCCTTTCTTCCATTCTTCCTTACTTCTTTCCTCCATCTCAGTACCAACCATGTCCCCCATAGCTTCATCTTCACCTTTGTCTTCAATTTCTTTCTGTTCCTCAGCTTGACTTGACTTTAGCTATTTTTCAAGCTTTGCTTGTGCTCTTTTGTCAGCCTTTAGCTGTTTGGCTTCTTCCTTCAACCTTTTGGTTTCTTCCCTCTTGGCTATTGAGAATTTGGGATGTCCTTGCATCACACATATGCTCTTTCCCTCTCTGAAGATAATAGCCATATTTCTCCTTACAGCCTCATCCATGGTCTCTTTGAGATATGCAATACTTCTACCTAAAAGCTTGTCCTCATCAGGTTTTGGAAGAGGAAAATCCACCTCTTTTAGAGGATTCTTTATAGAGTCCTTATTGGATCTGTTGTTGGGCTTGAGAACTATAGGTTGCAGATCTTTGGAAGAAGTTTCTCCATCCTTATGCCTCCCTACTGGCTTGAGTTCCATAATAATTGATTCCACTTTTGTGCTATGCTTCACAGATCGTGATTGAGAAGTTGTAGAACCAAATATTAGTTGCATCTTTTCATCAATCTTCTTCCTTTGCTCTTTGACTTGCAATTCAGCTGCTGCTATCTGGATTAGATCAATTCCATCTAGCTTTCCTTTGACTTGAATAGTTGGAGAAGTTGTGATGACATGAACTAGCACTTGAGAAATCTGAATTATTGTAGATGGCTCTCCTTCCCCTTCCCCTTTATTCTCCCCCTTTTTGTTATCATCAAGGGTAGGGGTCAAGTCTTGTGCTTTTGCCAGCTGCATGAGTAGATTTGTTTGAGTTTGTTGATTCTGAAGAATGGTGACCATAGAGTCTTCAATGATTTGAACCCTATCTTCCAATCTGGCCAGCCTCTTGTCAGCATCAGATGCTTTCCTCAGTCTCCCAAACAAATCTTGCATAGTACCATAGGGTATAACTGAATCCAATTTCTCAGCATTGTAGGATTTCAGATCAGCAATGTCCTGCTTGAGCTCATCCACACTTAGATTTTGCTGGTAATGCTGCAACTGCAAGAGATGCAGAGATTCCAGATGAGCTTGAAGAATTGCCTTGGTACCAGCATCTTGAGTCTCCTGAAGGGCCTTCTGAATTGTCATGACTTGTCTGACCAAAGTGACACCAAACTCACCTGGTGTTGATAGTTTTGCCCATGCCCATTCAGGAAGATCAGGAACAGAACTTGGGCCTGCTACTCCCCCTAAGTTCATGCTCTCATTCAAAGAATTAGAGTCATCATCATTAGAATTTACTCCAAATTCTTCAGATGGCTCACCAGCTTGAGAAGGCAGCCTGTTAACAGCAGCTTTGTCTCTGAGAAGAGATATTGAAGTGTGTACAATGTGTAGTGTCTGTTCTGCCTCCACATTGCCCTGTGCAGCCAATAATTGATAGGCTGGAACAGGGTGAGTAAAAGTGTCAGCATCCAAGGAAATGTTATCAATGACAGCTTTGTAATGTTGTTGAAATTGTCTTTCCTTTTCTGCATCATCCACTTTCATTAACTCACTAGCAATGGTTGGATCCACCCTTATAGCTTCTGTACCTGCCTTTCTCTCAATTTCTCTCTGTTCTTGCATCAGAGGCTCCCCCTGGCTCACACACACCCTCACACCCTCACCCTCACCTTCTAAGGTGGCACTCCTCTCACTCACTTTTTCCATGCTGGAAGAAATAGCATGCATATGGTGACTCTCAACCTCTCCTTTTGCCTGGGAGCAACCCAGCCTCTCACTCAAAAGATCACTCCCTTCCCTCAAACCTAAAAGTGATTGTACAGTTGCCAGGTCCTCTACAGTTGGAATTGTTTCTGTTAAGTGTGTATAGACCATCAACGGATAGGGAATATCCGTTGAAGTGGAAACTGATGGCATCAACGGATAACTGCTGTTAAGCTTATCCGTTGAAGAACAACCACTTGTCAACGGATGAGAGATATCCGTTGAAGAAGGAAAAGATGTAGATATAGAAAGTGACATAATTGTTGAATCTGTGTGAATTGATTTTAAGTGTGGTGACACAGATTCTGCAACTACATCTGAAATAATTGGCTGATGATCCAACAAATCATCTAAAAGATGATGATCACCAGGTTTTGAATAGGGCTCCTCCCTGAGTTTTAATGAGGGAGAATCAGGAATTGATGTGAATATCATATCCACATCCAGAGAGGGTGTTGGAGAGTTTGATGAATGGTGTGTTTCTATATTGAGAGAATGGGGCTCTGATTCCATATTTGCTGGAATCACATCAAGCTGAATTTGAGAAGGCACAGATACAGGTGGATGTATCTGTGCTGTGTGTGTCCCTTGTGTGGAAACTAGGGTCTTGGCCTTCTTCTTCCTTGAAAAGGCTTTAAATGGTGAATGTGTGGCTTCAGTGTCCCTCCCTCTTTTGTTCTGTGTCCCTGGTTGGGGACTATTTTCAATAGTTACAACCTTTTGGGAGGATGCAACTAGGGATGTGTTGGACTCCTTTTGAACCACCACAGTTTTTTGAGAGACTGTGGCTTGGCTGGTTTGGGTACCACTCACCTCTCCCACCTTATCCTGAGGGGCTTTTTGATGTTCACCCCTCCCCTCACCACTCACACCCTGTTCACTCCCTTCAGGGTTTATGGTAGTTGTTACAACTGTTGTCTTTTGAGAAACAACAGAGGTAGGTTTCTTTGACTTGACTTTGGAAACTTTAGATTTGGTGGCTTTAGTAGGAGCTTGTTTGGACAAAGACACAGGTTCCATAGCCACCCTAGAAGGCAAAGAAACATTGGGGTTGGAAATAGTAGGAGTTATAGAAGTATTTACCTCACTTACCTGTGGTGCATTCATGATTGGAAAGTATACCAATGGCACCTGGCTTTTGAGGTTCATTCTCAAAAGGTCTGCAAGGACCCTTTTCTCTTGTGCCCAGCATTTGAGTTTATTATTCTCATTGGATATAACCAAACCTTCAGCAACATGGTTAGCCAATAACATAAAGAATCTAGCATAGTAGATGTTATGTGGTCTATTAGCTTTGTTACCTAATCTGGAACCTAATTCTAGCATAACACAGTTGCTAAAATTAAAGTACCTATCAGAAACTAGCATATAGAGCATATTAACAAGAGATGAAGTGATAACATCAAAATTGCTAATCTTCCCAGAGAAAACCTTAATAAAGGCATCTCCAAGAAAACTCCATTCTTTCCTAAGGCCTTTCCTTCTAATACTACCTAAACTAGCAGAATCAAAAGCATAGCCTATGGAATCTAGCATAGCAGAGACATCTTTATCAGTGTGTGGTGTCATGGCATTATTCTCAGGCAACTTAAAGCAAGATTGTATATCATCACAATTAATGCAATAATCCTTAACTTTGAGAGAGAAGGCAATAGTCATATCTGTGGAGTTGAACTCTGCAGTTGTCCAAATCTCCTCAATCACCTCACAGTAGATGGTTGGGGCTTCCAGCATTGCATAGCTTAGTTTGCAGTTCTTGATGAAGTCCATCATCTTGTGATAATCAGAATGGGCTTCATTCTTTTCAACCAAGGCTATGAAATTATTCTTTTCATAAACAAATCCTGTTTGAGACATAATTTTTACTACTGGTGCCATTGTTGTGAGTAGAGGTTGCAGAGAAAAACTTGAGAATTTAGAGAGAAAGAGAATAAGAATTGCAAGAAAGCGTAAAGTGAGAATAAGAGTTCAATTGGGCTTTTATACTTTCTTGAATTAAAATGTAAATAAAATGATTAAATGATACTTTTAAGTAAGTTACAGCCGTTCAAGAATAAATAAAACTGTAGAAATTCTGAAAACTACCTTAAATACAAATACATACAACACTGTATATATGTATCAACGGTTGAGTTAAAGAATCAACGGCTGTGACTCACTTATAGTAACTGACGTGACACTTCAACGGATAAGGGAAATAGTTATCCGTTGATGAACAACACCATTTTATCCGTTGAAGGATAAAATTACCAGAAATGTATTTGTCTTTCAACGGATAATGAACATCCGTTGATAGAACAATTTTGGCTTTCAACGGATAGAGAATATCCGTTGATAGGATAAGTCTTAATTAAAGCCAGCTTTGTTCTTGCAACAAATTCATTTCAGGCTTCAAGACAGATTATATAGATGACATAGATTATGAATAATTAAGCATACCTAACTCACTTACTAATCTTGTGAATGTTGATTCATCAAGTGGCTTGGTAAATATGTCTGCAATCTGCTTTTCACTTGGAACAAAATGAAGTTCCACTGTACCTTTCATCACATGTTCCCTAATGAAGTGGTACTTGATATCAATGTGCTTGGTTCTTGAGTGCTGCACTGGATTTTCAGTAATGGCAATGGCACTTGTGTTGTCACAGAATATTGGAATTTTGTCAACAGTCAGACCATAGTCAAATAGTTGATTCCTCATCCATAGTATCTGTGCACAGCAACTACCAGCAGCAATGTACTCAGCTTCAGCTGTTGATGTGGAAACAGAATTCCGCTTCTTGCTGAACCATGATACAAGCTTGTTCCCTAAAAATTGACAGGTGTCTGTTGTGCTTTTCCTTTCTATTTTGCAACCTGCATAATCTGCATCTGAGTAGCCAATTAGATCAAAACCAGACTCTCTAGGGTACCAAATTCCTAGATTTGGAGTCCCCTTGAGATACCTGAAAATTCTTTTAATAGCCACTAAGTGAGATTCTTTAGGGTCAGCTTGAAATCTAGCACAGAGACATGTAGAAAACATTATATCAGGTCTACTAGCAGTTAAATATAAAAGTGAGCCAACCATGCCTCTATAACTTGTAATATCCACAGACTTTTCAGCCTTGTTTAATTCAAGCTTAGTGGCATTGGCCATGGGAGTTTTTGCAGGTGAACAATCCATTAAGTCAAACTTCTTTAAAAGATCATAAATATATTTAGTTTGACTAATGAAAATTCCACCACTAACTTGTTTAACTTGTAAACCAAGAAAGTAAGTTAGCTCTCCCATCATGCTCATTTCATATTTACTTTGCATTAATTTAGCAAACTTTTTACAAAGCTTATCATCTGTAGATCCAAATATAATATCATCTACATAAATTTGTACAAGTATCTTAGAGCCATTAACATTTCTAAAGAAGAGAGTTTTGTCAACAGTACCTCTTGTGAAGTGATTATCTAGAAGGAACTTTGACAAAGTCTCATACCAGGCTCTAGGTGCTTGCTTTAGTCCATAGAGTGCTTTCATCAGATAATACACATAGTCTGGAAAATTTGGATCTTCAAAACCTGGAGGTTGGCTTACATAAACTTCTTCCTCCAATTCTCCATTTAGAAATGCACTCTTGCCATCCATTTGATAGACTTTGAAATTGGCATTAGCTGCATAGGCTAGAAAGATTCTGATGGCTTCAAGTCTGGCAACTGGAGCAAATATTTCATCAAAATCTATTCCCTCTTGTTGAGAATAGCCTTTAGCAACCAATCTGGCTTTATTCCTTATGACAATGCCATTTTCATCCATCTCGTTTCTGAATACCCATTTTGTGTCAATAGAACTCTTGTTCTTTGGCTGGGGTACCAACTTCCATACTTTGTTCCTCTCAAATTGGTTTAGCTCCTCTTGCATTGCTAAAATCCAATCTGGATCCAATAGAGCTTCTTCCACTCGCTTAGGTTCCTCCTGTGATAGAAAGCTACTATACAGACATTCATCTTATGTAGCCCTTCTAGTTTGTACTTTTGATGTAGCATCACCAATGATAAGTTCAAAAGGGTGATTCTTGGTCCATTTTCTTTGAGGTGGTAGATTAGCCCTAGATGAGGTTGCCTCAGTATTGTCATGATGTGAGATAGAATGTTGATTTGTTGAAACTCCCCCTGAGTTGCTGATCCTTTGAAAGGAATTGGGAGCTCTATCAACTGATGAAATGAATTGATTATCCGTTGACAGACTGTGATCAACGGATGCTTCATTATGAACTTCAACGGATGATGCACTTTGTCTTTCAACGGATGCTGCATTGCTTCTTTCAACGGAAGCTGAATTATGACTTTCAACGGATGCAGCATTCTATGCATTATCCAAAGGCGGATTCTGAATTCTTCTTGAGATGCCTTCTTTATCATTCTCATCTTCACTATCATCACAGTATATCTCAATGTTGTCAAATTTGAGTCCTTCATGATGTCCCTCATCTGTTAGTCCATCAATCTTTTTATCATCAAACACAACATGTACAGATTCCATGACAATGTTGGTTCTTAGATTGTAGACCCTATATGATTTTCCAGCAGAATAACCAACAAATATTCCTTCATCAGCCTTTGCATCAAACTTCCCTTTGTGATCAGATTGATTCCTTAAGATGTAGCATTTGCAACCAAAGACATGTAGAAAGTTTAAAGTTGGTTTTCTTCTTTTGAATAATTGATAGGGAGTCATGCATTTTGCCTGATTGATTAGAGAAATATTCTGAGTGTAACATGCACAGTTAACAACCTCAGCCCAAAAATAAGTTGGGAGTTTTGACTCTTCAAGCATTGTCCTTGCAGCTTCAATTAGTGATCTGTTCTTCCTTTCCACCACACTATTTTGTTGTGGAGTTCTTGGAGCTGAGAACTCATGCATGATCCCACTTTCTTCACAGAACAACTTCATGGTTGAATTCTTGAACTCAGTTCCATTGTCACTCCTAATATTCCTTACTTTGAAATCAGGATGATTGTTGACTTGCTTGATATGATTGATGATGATTTCATTAACTTCATCCTTTGATCCAAGAAAATAAATCCATGAAAACTTTGAGAAATCATCTACAATCACTAGGCAGTATCTTTTCCTTGAAATTGACAATACATTGACTGGTCCAAAAAGATCCATGTGTAGAAGTTGTAGTGGTTCATCAATTGCAGATTCAAGCTTCTTACTGAATGATACTTTCTTTTGCTTTCCTTTCTGACAAGCATCACACAGTCCATCCCTTGTGAATTCCACTAGAGGCATTCCTCTAACTAAGTCCTTTTTGACTAGATCATTCATTGTCTTGAAATTCAAATGGGACAGCTTCTTGTGCCATAGCCAACTTTCAACTGGACTTGCTTTGCTGAGAAGACAAGTAATGGATTCTGCATCTGTAGAGTTGAAATCAGCTAAGTACACATTCCCTTTTCTAACTCCAGTTAGAACCACTTTATTGTCCTTTTTACTTGTGACAATACAGGCTTCAGAATTGAAGGAAACAGTATTCCCTCTGTCACATAGTTGACTGATGCTCAATAAATTGTGTTTGAGACCATCAACCAATGCAACTTCATCAATGATGACATTTTCTTTTGAAATCAAGCCATATCCC
This sequence comes from Apium graveolens, assembly GCF_009905375.1. Taxonomy (NCBI): domain Eukaryota; kingdom Viridiplantae; phylum Streptophyta; class Magnoliopsida; order Apiales; family Apiaceae; genus Apium; species Apium graveolens. Next base: position 205,432,810 of record NC_133649.1, on the reverse strand, counting down.
ATAGTGAATCCTTTGTTGTCATCTCCAAAGGTTATGCTAGGGCCAGCTCTCTCCTTAAACTCTGTGAGCAGGGTGAAATCTCCTGTCATGTGTCTTGAACAACCACTGTCCAACTACCATAGACTCCTTCTTTGTCCCTGCACACAACAAAATCAATCAAGTTGATTTTGGTACCCAAGTTTCCTTGGGTCCAGCCATGTTAGTCTTTTTCCTAGACTTCGTTCCTCCTGCATCTTTTGACTTAGGTAACATTGGGTCAACCTTGGTCTCAGATGTGGTTGGTTGAAGTGTAGGGTTAGTCACAGAATCATTTAACACATTTGATTGAATTTGATAAGGCATAGGTTATGCAAACATGTTATTCCACATAGGCATATTGTATGGCATTTGAGGCATACTAAATGCAGTAAAATAAGGATTGTTAATATATGGCATGTTTGCAAAATGTGCATGGGGATTCTGGTGAGACATAACAGGCATAGCATGCAGAGGTGACATAGACATGTTAGGCATGGAGGGATTTGAAGGCATGGGAGCATTTTTAACAGATTTGCAATTATCAGATAGGTGATTAACACTTTTACAATGCACACAGCTTTTTCTAGGAGCATACCTATCAGGTGTGTAATTGTTATGTTTATTAATCCCTACCTTCCCATTTCTTTTAGATTTTCTTTTAGTTTGCTTCTTATCCTCAACCAACTGAAGCCTATCTTTTAGCTGATCTAAAGTCATGTGTCCTATATTCACCTTACTGACATCTCTGGATGTGCTAGCTCCTTCTTTGACAAAGTTCTTGAGAGTTGAATCATTCTTTTTATTGAGATTTTTATTTTTAAAAGAACTTACCTGTTTTAATTGATGAGCCTTCAACAGATGCTCCTTTTCTTCCTTCAACGGATAACTTTCATCATCCGTTGATTCCACATCCGTTGAGAATCCATCAATTAATTCTAACTCCTTTTTGTTTTTCTTCCAGGCATCCTCACAGAATGATTCAATTCCCTGAACCTTTACAATCTGAACACTAACATCCCTAGATGTTTTCCAGGCCTTGATTACCTCTTGCTCACTTTCTAACTGTGTAGAAAGAATTTCTACTTTCTTAACAGCTTCTGCTAGTTCATTCTCAACAGTCAAGCATTTAAGTTTTATCTTTTCAAGCTCAATTACCTGATCCTCTAACACAGCATTCCTATCACTTAAAAACACATTATTCTCCTTGATCCTAGTGTTTTCTTTTGCTAGTGATTTAAGGGAAACACGCAAATGATATAATTCATTGGTCATATCATTTATGGCTTCATTGCATTCATGTTTAGAAAGCTGAGAGAGATCAGTAGTAATTACCTGGTTGCTTGATGAACTAGTTTCATTTTCATCAGAATTAGCCATCAGGGCTAGGTTGACATATTCCACATCATCATCTTCATTTACCCCATCTGCTGCCCAATCATCTTGAGTGAGAAAAGCTCTTTCCTTTTGTTTGAGCAAATCAAAATACTTCTTTTTGTAATCAACTTGCTCAAATTTCTTTTTCTCAGAATTTGGCTTCCTACACTCACTTGCAAAGTGTCCACTAATGCCACAGTTGTAACATTTGAACTTTGATCTGTCCACCATGTTTTTGTTTGGCTTAGTGAACTTTGTGTCTGAACTTCATTTTTGCAAACCTCCTGGACAGAAAGGCCAAATGTTCTTTAATATCATCAGATTCATCCTGACTGGAATTATCTTCATCCTCAGCAACTTGCTCTTTACCCTTGCTTGATTCTGATTTGCTTGTGCCAATTTTGAGACTTGGCATTATCTTCTCCTCATTCCTGGCTTCCATCTTCTCACTGTCAGCTACAAGAGCAACTGTTCCTCCTTTTTTCTTTCCCTTTTCCAATAGCTCATCCTGCTCCATTTCAAGTTCATAAGTCTTCAGAATTCCATATAATCTTTCAAGTGTGAAGTTCTTATAATCTTGAGAATTTCTCAAAGAGACAGTCATGGGCTTCCATTCCTTTGGCAGAGACCTAAGAAATTTTAAGTTGGAATCCTTGACTTGGTACACTCTACCATATAGCTTCAATCCATTCAACAGTTTCTGAAACCTGTTGAAGGTATCATTTAATGATTCACCTTCTTCAAAGTGAAAATATTCATACTGTTGAATAAGAAGCTGCAGCTTGTTCTCTCTGACCTGCTCAGTACCTTCACAGATGATTTGTACAGTATCCCAAACTTCCTTTGCAGTTTGGCTATTGATGACATTGTCAAACATATCTTGATCTAAGCCATTAAACAAAATGTTCTTGGCTCTCTTATCCTTGCGAATTTCTACCATGTCTTCAATAGTCCATTCGGCTTTTGGCTTGGGAATGGACTGTCCAACAGCAACTGTTGCAGTAGTAGCTATGGCTACTTTGTGAGGGATGTGAGGACCATTTTCAATACAGTTGATGTAGCTTTCATCTTAAGAAAGAAGATGTAAATGCATCTTCACTTTCCAGTGATGATAATTATCTTTTTCCAGGACTTGGATTTTTACACCAATATCCTTCCTACTCATGATGGTAGCAGGAGGATTCTTCTGTGCACTCATGATATTAGCAGAATAGATCTTTAAACTCCTTGTATGTTAAGAGCTTGCTCTGATACCAATTGTTATTCCCAGTGGACTAACAATGAGATTTACAGAAGGGGGGTTGAATGTAAATCTCAAAACTTTTTCAAGTTTTGAGCAGTTTCTAAGGCTAAGTGTTTGAGTGATCAAATGTGTGTGAATTGCTTGAAGCTGATGCAGACAGATATATATTCAAACACAAATGTAATGAGCACAAAGAACTTAAAAACTTTTCTGGTGAATTTGTTGTTCCACCAGAGATGTGTTATTTCAGAAAGTCTGTGATTCAAAGAATTAAATCACAGCTGCTTCCTAGTACAAACTAGATGATTTTCTCTTTTGATATTTCTAAACAGCTCAGGAAAATTCATATCTAATTACTAGCTGCTACTTGGTTTATATATCACCAAGTTTACAAGTGAAGACAAACTGTAAAATATAATTAAAAAGATTCTTCACATATTTCTTCTTCATTTCTCTATCCAATGCAATCTAGGATAATCTGTAAATCTTTGAATACTTCCTAGTTTGCATCAGAATGGAAATGCTGCATTTTCTTGATTCCTCCTAGAGGCTTCCACATTCTAGTATGTCTCTGTCAACCCATGTGCCTCTGTCAGCTTGTGAATTGTCACTATCAACTGTTAATGAACTAAGCATCCGTTGAAGCTTTCATCCGTTGATGCCTTATCCGTTGAGGCTTTATCCGTTGAAGCTTTATCCGTTGATGCATTATCAGTTGAAGTCTTTATCCGTTGAAGCACTTATCCGTTGATGGATATTATCCATTGAAGCATTAGAGACATCCGTTGAAGCTTTGTTTCTTATCCGTTGAAGGTCTTCAATATCCGTTGACACTTCTTCACTTATACAAAATTACAAGGCATGAAATATTTACAATTAGCCCTCCTATTTGTACATCCATTAGTAGTCAACATGACTGATTATTTCCTAACAACATCTAAGAATTACAGTTTGAAACCAGAGAGTGAAATGTGCTACAATACTAAACTTATTGCTAAGTACAGCTACTCCTTCAACGGATAGCCAAGATGGTCTTATCCGTTGAGGCTACAAACACTAGATTTCTACTTAAGTGTTTTGCTTAACTTATCATCAAACTAATACACATATTCCTAACAATATATTTTATCCCCTGTAAGTTGGGAGGATTTGAGGAAACCTTGAGATAGTTCGAAGGATAAATATTGAGACGCGGATAGACTGAGGAGACAAGGAAGTAAGAAATTAGGAAAATTGGATGAAGGAAGTGACCTTCAAGAATGTGAAGTGTAAGACCGGTGGCTTGATACCCAGGAAGGGAGACGCCAGGTATGAGAGATATCCCAACATTGAGATGACTGTTGAGATAAACAACAAAAGTAAATACATAATTATTAAGAAGAAGTTCACATTGAACACGACCAATATCTTCCAGAACATCCATGTTATCGTTACCAAATCAAGCAAGAAAAGTAGATAACCGTAGTTATCTTTTGGATGCCATATTGATTGACCTCATTTTGAATACAGATGTTATTATGAAATTAGGCATATACTATCAAGGTGGGAATGATTGAATAAGACACCCTTATCAGGGATATATGACTTGATTTATCCATGGAAGGATGCATGTACCTTTTTAAAGGTGGCATTAAAGATAGAACATCGATAACTTAAAATGAATCCTAGGGGAATGCATAAAGGTTGGAATTTCACCCTTAATAGGGATAGTATGAGTTTTGACAGTATGAATTGGAAAGGATTAAGGTAATAACAACCTTTAAGTATCAGTGGGGAAATTTTTCAGAAACATATAGACAATGGTTCTAGTATTAGTAAAGGGTATTTCGATATGCCCTGTATCTAGGGAATACAGGAGGAACGATTCAAGGATAACTTTAGAGGTTTTACAAGGAGAAAGGTAATATTCAAAATTCTCAAGAGTAAAAATGTTGATAAAGGAAATATGACGTAATTATAATGATGCCAAGTGGGGCACGTGTTAAACCACGAGAAAGTATGGATCGAACCAGTAAAGGTCGAAATTGTTCAGGGCCATTAGGGCCTAAGATAAAAGATGTTCTAAGTATGATTGAGAGTCAGTCGTGGCAATGTTCACATCTAATGACTAAGGCAATGACTTATGGAAAAAAATGGTGATTTTTTTTCTTCTCACCAGGACTTAAGAAAAGCATTTTCACATAAGCAGTGATTGAAATGAGGTAGAAAATTTAGTTGGAGGTGGTTAAAATGACATTGATTGTAAGGAAATTTTACTATCAGGAAAGGCCAAAGAGGTGGCCGACACTTTAAATGTAAGAGGATAATTATAGGCGCTCGTGCGAGAGGAATACAGAGATGATGGTTGAAGCCGGGAAGGTTGTATTACGGTTCAGAAGATTGACATTCCTTCTGATGACTGTGCAATACTCAACCGTAATAGTAGTTGGGTAAAGGTTTAATTAGTGTAATCGCCATGAGCGGGCTATCTATCTTAGAAGGTACTATCTTGAGATAAGCCAGGACCATGTTTTAAGAAGGACTAAACGAACCTTTGAGTTAAGTCTTCTATTGAAGGCATATGATTAAGAAGGGTATTAACCTGCTATCGTTGCTTTGATTGAAACTCTTCTGCAATTTTATCTGCTTCATGTCATGAATGTACGCCAGGATCTGGAGTGTTCTTCATGAATTATGAATGATGATTATGTTAACTCCTTAGAAGAATTCGATAAGGTAGGTATGGACTTTGTATGGTTAGATATGAAGATTTCATGGAAAATGAATGACTATAGTAGGTCGGTGGTAGACCATAGTAATGCTCCAATGAGTCTATGAATAATGAGACAATGACAACTGTGAGAGTTGTACTGTAATGAATGTTGAGATTGAGTACCACTATCGGGCCATGGTGATGTATAAGTTATCATTGAATAGACTAATTAAGTAGATTATTTACCTATTGAATATTTATTCCTCCTTATCAATAGAGGGTCGTATGACTATACGAGGAAGGTTGCGATGCAAGCATAGAATTCTAGTAACGATGATTTCTAGAATGAGATCCCAGATTTGATTTTCAATGTCGAGGGAGTTTCAAAGGTGATTGTGTATAAGCTCGAGGAAGAGCATGGGTCCATAGAATGATGGACGGAATAGCAAAAATATTTAAGCATGTGAAATGTGATGCAATAATACTTGATGTTGATATATATACGTATATGATTTGTTCTCCTATGACAAACCTCTATAGTTCAGAGGTAGATTCGAAGCCAGATATTTTGTGGCAGTATATTTTATATATATACAATTCTCTTCAGTTCATTCTTTTCTCTCCTTTTCATTTCATATAAGCTGAGAAGAACAACCCTTCCAGAAGGGGAGGTATTGCCGAATGACTATCTATCTGTGTGATAGAAGCCTAGTAGGATACCATCTATTGTTTAATTGCTTGTCAAGTACTAAAGGCTGGCCACCTTCTGTACTAACTATGCGATATAACAAGTGTTCATGATCATAGTGATCTCTCAATAAATTCTTTTACTTCTATATGAAGGACCAAGCTTTCGAAGATGGAAGCAGCTAAAGGAAGTAATATCAGTACGGTGGTATTCCGATTCTAACGCGTTCGTGATACTAAGGTTGACGTGGTTATTAAAAGGTTATAGAATGCTAACGAGCAAAAGTGTAACCAGTATAGTATTATGTACGGAAGATAGTAATGACTACAAACTGGAAAAGAATGGGTATTGAGAAGCAAAAGCCATAGTGCTAGAAGCTATGATGAGAGTCTGTGCAATAGACTTGAATGAATTTAGAATGATCATTTAACACGGATTGAGTTTTCTTATGAAAATAGATCATATGTCATTATCGATATGTCGCCTTATAAGATCCTTGAGGGAAGACAATGTCGATCTCCCTTATGATATGATGATGTTGCAGAGCGCAAGATGCTTAGACCAGCAGTGGTCCAAAGGACCAAGGATATCATAGATTTAATTAGAGGACGGCTGGTAGTAGCCCAAGATGGGCACACGAAGTATGTTGATTTGATATGAAAGGACAAGGAATAGGAAGTAGGGGACCTAGTGCTATTATAGGTATTCCCTTAGAAAGGATGGATGAGGTTCGGAAAGAAAAGAAAGATAAGCCCACGAATTGTTGGACCCTTTGAGGTATTAAGACGTATTGGGAAGTTAGCATATGAGCTAGCCCTACCCCCGAACATGTAGCAAGTTCATAACGTGTTCCACGTATCAATATTAAGGAAGTATAATTCGGATGCCAGACAAATAAGGGCATATGAGCGCATAGACATGCAACACGACGTAACCTATATGGAGCAACCAGGAAGGGTTATAGATTGAAAAAGGAACAAGTGCTTAGAAGAAGGGTTATCAAACTATTCAGAGTTTGATGGAAGAACCACAATGTGGGAAAATTTACTTGAGAATTAGAAAGTGCAATGCTAAGAAAGTATCCCTATTCATTTTCTATCTGATTCCGCGACGGAATTCTTTTAAGGAGGGGAGACTGTAATAACCCCAATTTTTGGAATTTTTGAAACCCTTATGAATAGTGTTTTGCTGATTATGTTGAACAAGAAAACTTTTCATGTCATACTATGTAGGGGCTGTTTTATTGATCTTCTGGGATATTATTAGTACTCTATATGATAAATAAGTGTATGTAAAGATCGTCAGAATCCAAATTCGAACACTTTGATTTTTCCCGAAAATCTACCAGATACAGAAAGAATTGAGTATAAGGTAACAGAATAAAAAAGATTTAAATTCAAGGATTAAAAGAGAGGATCATGAAAGGAATATAATGTATTGAGAAAGGTTAAAGAAACCTAAGTAATAAGATCCCGGGTATGATCCCTCAAACGATAAACGAAAACGAAAGTTAAGCGAACCGTATAACAAATCAGCGGTCATTAGGCAAGCAATTAAGAGTTAATCAAGGAGGTTAGGGATGATGATGTCATCAAACCAACAAGAAGAGGACAAGTGTGGAGGGTGACATCACATGATGACCAAAGCATGACATAAGGGAAAGAAGTGTGGTTGATTTATAACCACACAATTTTTTTTTATGGTTAAAAATGATTAAAACAAAACAAAAGTCAACCAACCAAGGCAAATCAAAACAAATCATAAAAAACACAAAAGCTCTTCCCTTTTCTTCATCAAGCTCTCGGCCAAAATAAACACAGCAACTTCAAACTGCCATATCTCCTTCAATACTCACTCAAATATTGTGTTCTATAGCTCGTTGGAAAGGTATTGAGATGGCCTACAATTCTTGTTCACAAGTCTTGTCCAAATAAGCATGGTAAGACCCTCATTTTTACAGTTCTTTCAATCGGACTTTTAGAAACTTTAAAGCCTAACTTTGTGTTCTTGATTTCTTTGGAAAGATCAAGCTTGTAGGAGGCTCCATAAGGCTTCCTAGTAACTTTCCACCGTCAAAGAAAGGTATAAATCTTCAAACCCTTTAGTAATAAGTTTGAATGTTGAAGTTTGGACATGGTTTGGATGGATGAGTAGTAATTTGAATGATAAGCATGATTCGAGCTTAATTGCTAAGTAGTTTAGTTGAATTTGGAGATGTTATAATATATGATTGGATTGAGGTCCTTGATCTTATTATGACTGAAATCAGTAGCATTGATGTGTATCTTGAGTTGTTGTTGATTGGTAGTTGGATTGATATGATTTGGAATGGTAAAAATTTGGGAAATCGCGTAAACATGGCCGTCGTAATGTCCGATTTACTTTAGACTGTTTTTTCTCTTAATATCAGGACCCGAGAACTCCCTGTTAGGTTTTTACCATTGCCATGATTAGATAGTTCATGTTACGAGCTTCATTTTGATATATGGTTCGTTTGAATCCGATGTACGGTTTAGGAGAAACAACCGTTTTATGTAACGGCATTTCGCGACCGAACCATACCCCTCGCCTTACTTTGAAACCTTGGTTAAGGACTTTAAATGACTATTTGGGGTATGAAACATTTATGTAAAGTGGATTAGGCAGTTCGTAAGGTGCTCGCGAAAGAATCGCCTTAAAACTCTTAATGGCTAATTTATTAAAAATGGTGGAGCCGAGGGTACTCGAGCGACTTAAGTGAATAGTTAAGCGCGAAAGCGAACGTTAGGACTCTAAATGGTTAAAGTCTAGTTTCTTAAGCGACCGGGGTTTAATTCCGACTTATGTTGTTGTTCATAGGTTATCAGACCCACTCTAAGCTTAAGTCTATCCGGGAGCACTCAGGCAAGTTTTCTACCCGTTATACTGTTATTGTGATGTATATATGTATATGCATTATCTTGTGATAAGTGCATGATTGTTATTAGCAAATTCTTGCGATATATTGGAGCATGTTGATATGATATATATGCATGCCTGTTTCATATTCTTGATTTATATATCTGTTGGTTCAAATGCTTATTAGTTGCATAATACCTATGCTAGAGATAAGCAGTAGTTACGTATACCCTGAGTGTAGGGGACCCAAAGGTGAACCCTTTTCTAAAACCGGGAGTAGATGTTCCCGAATATATTATATATATATTTATATATATATTGATGTAGTTTTCAAAACTATTAATCGAATAAGGTTTATTCGATAACTTTATATTATTTAATGAACATTATTTCGAATATTCATTCGGGGGCTTATGACTCCTTTTATTTTATTTAATGAATATTATTTCGAATATTCATTCGGGGGCTTATGACTCCTTTTATTTTATTTAATGAATATTATTTCGAATATTCATTCGGGGGCTTATGACTCCTTTTATTTTATTTAATGAATATTATTTCGAATATTCATTCGGGGGCTTATGACTCCTTTTTTTATTGAATATTATTCAAATATTCATTCGAGGGCTTATGACTCCTTTTATTTTATATAATGAATATTATTTCGAATATTCATTCGAGGGCTTATGACTCAGTTTATTTTATTAACTGAATATTATCTGAATATTCATTCCGGGACTTATGACTCAGTTTATATTATTTAATGAATATTATTTGAATATCCATTTGAGGACCTATGACTCTGATTATTTACTGAAATATATTCTTTATTTTATTAAAGAATAAGGTGTCGATAATCAAACTTATTTTTGATTATTCAAATAAAGATAGTACTTTCGTATAAGTATATCTTTGGTTATTTAATACTCATTTCAAGTATAAGTTTTACAACTTCTACTTCAATTATTTGTATAAAGATTATTCTTTATGGGAATATTATTTAAATAATAATATTCAGATATTTTCTAATATATTGGGACTGATTTACTTTATTAAATCAACATTACTCAACATTACTTTATTAAAACCAGAGGGATCCGGCTCTGTGGTATATTTTATATTCGCAACAAGGTTGCGGTTTTGGTAAATGAATTGATTACTTACCCAACGTTTGGGAAGTAAGTCCATTTATTTGAGTCGGCATAAGAAACATGGGCTCAGTGGGCGTCCATGAAAGTGTAAGTGGCTCAGTGGGAGTCCATCAAATGCGTATGTGGCTGAGTGGCAGTCCAGCATAAGGTCCTATTGCGACCAGGGTGATGACCAGTGGGGAATCCGTCCGTTTACTAGTAGAAAAGGTTACTTATTGGTATCTTTGCCTGATCAGCAAGATATCAGGTTTATGCCAAGGTTTTCTCCTTTCCAAAATTCATTGGATATTGCAACTCTGTTTATAATTTTCATAACAGAGGTTTTCAAGGAGTGTATGAAATGTATATATATAGGTGTATATATATATATCGGGACTTAATGAAGTATCTCGTAACTTTATTATTTATAATGATATTTCAAGAATTGAATCTATTCAAGTCTTATCTTGTAGTCTCATCTGGGTGAGGAACTTTTGAAACTGATTATAACTTGAACGGTGGTAGTTCAAGCAGTATTCGGATATAAGTATATTGGAGTATCTTGTAACTTCATCTTTTAAACTTATATCTAGTAAATGATTATCTTGTGCATGTCAAAGATTTTCGGAAAAACATTGAGACAAGGTTAGATATAGGAGATCACCTTGCAACGATATTTTATACAGTTATAAACTGGAACTCTGTGTATATTATACATGTCAGAGGATTTCAAAGATTGTGAAAAGTATATATGTATATATATACTGAATATTTTGCGACTTGGTCGCGTTAAGATATCAGTTTGGTTCATTTCTTCTTGACCAAGACTTTCATGAGTACTATGAGAATGCTCATATATTTTTAATTATTATACATATTATTTCGGTGGGCTTGTTGCTCACCCTTGCTTTCTTCTTTCATTACACAACAATAGATAGATAAGATGAACAGGACCAAACTCCCAATTCGTGAGCGGATAGGAAACGTTCCGCAGTTTCCTGTAGGCGTTGATGCCATTGTAGCTGAGGTAGGAACTACCAATAGGCTAGGCTTTCAACTTTTGTTGTACCAGACTTACGTATCTCTATCAATTGTAATAATGGCAAAGAAATGTAAATTTATTCAGAAACCCTTTTAAGGTGTATTGGCATATAATTGTGGAATAAAACGACTTGTGATTATTTTTGGATATTCATCTCTGAGACTATAACTTGTGGTGTGTGTGTTTATGGTGGGGTCACATTACAAAATAGTTGATTATTTATTAAGATTGGGTGTTATTAAGGGAAATGGAACTCGTGACAACCCGGATCCCCGACCCCGGATTTGGGGGTGTTACACTGTGGGTTATGATCCCTATCGTTACCCCTTTGATCATCATCTCTTCGATCATTATCTATTTTTTGGCCTCCAGCCTCTCCACCCTTGGTGAAGCGTCCGAACTTTCCTCTTCAGATCAAGTACTCAATTTCATCAATGTGTTGCCTACAATCATCAGTATCGTGACCAATATCTTTTCCAGTTTGAGGATACTTGTCCTTGGCATCATACTAATGATCCGTCTTCCGCTTCTTTTTTCTACGAGCTCATTATTTACCACCATCTTCTTCATACTCTTCTCCACCTTGATATACTTTCTGGACCTATTCTGGAGCTGTAACATGCTTTTAGGAGGGCGTTTGGCAAGGGACATCTTGAAATAAATTATCTCTAGTCCCTTGCTGTAGGGCTATCATAGCTATATTTTCGTCAAGATCTGGGACCTTCAGGGCCTCTGTTGTGAAAGACATGCCTGTATAATAACAAGACTAAGTCACATTGAAAATCCTAAGATTAAGTTGTATGATAATCTATATCTGTATTATGTATTGTATTTCTTGAGTCTGTAAAAAAGGTTAGCATATTAGACAGGGGGATTTTTCTGTGAAAAGTTTCAAGCTAAGGAATAAACTCTGGAAGAAGATCAAGTCATAATCATGCGTCAGAGAAAAGTGTAAAAGCTTGGAGTTGAATAAAGTTGTTCTAGGAAAAATGCTCTAAGTCAAGATATCGACAAGTCACAGATCAAGTTATATCGAGAAGTCATTCGAGAAGTCCAAAATGACTAGTAGAGAAGTCCAAAATGGCTTATAGAGAAGTCTCAGAGATATCGACAAGTCCAATGAAGACGTACAGAATTGGAGATATCGACAAGTCATTTCTGCATGTAGAGATCTTAGAGATATCAACAAGTCAAATGAAGATGTAAAGAATTGGAGATATCAACAAGTCAATTTCTCATATTGAGATCTCAAAGATATCGACAAGTCAAATTGTGTATATAGAGATCTTAGAGATATCGACAAGTCATTTCACATGCAAGGAACTAGAGACCTCGATAAGTCAAGTATACCTATAGAAAACTCAGAGATATCGATAAGTCATTATACTTATATGTTACTTCTCTATAAAATAATTTGGAGATCTCGATATACTATCTCAAATTCAGAATACAGACAAGTTTAAGATTCAAGATTATCAGTCAACAAAAATTCATTAACTGAATTAGAAAGTCTACAAAGCAGCTTGAAGAATACAAGATCAAGGGCCAAGATTAACTGGACAAAGGGTGGTCACATTGTTGCAAGATTTTACACATATTTTTTAACATTAGAAAAGGAATTAGAAAAGGTTGCTTTAGAAATTGGTTTAGTACATTTTAGTGCAAGTTTTGTAAACCCTTGCGGCTAGTTTATAAAGCATGCACGGGTCCTTAGTTCACAACTAACAAACAGATCTAGAATTTCTTGTATTATTTCAAGATGGAAGCCGAGTTCTTATTTTCTTAAGAACACAGATTTGTAGCAAGACAAACTTGATTAATACAATTAAGTGCGTTTTTGATATATTATGTTTATGCTTGTGTTCGTTCTGTAAAACATAATATATATACTTCTTAACTGCTTTGTTCAAACCATTGTCCATAAAGCTTAAAAACCAATGAAGAGGTATCTGAGCAAAATATCTAACACGTTCACCCCCCTGTGTTATATTTCATAGCATTTAATATCTAACAAGTGGTATCAAAGCAAAATCTGAAAGTAAAAAAATAAAGATCTTGGAAGAATGAGTGCTCATAAATTGACAAGCATCAAGATACCAGCATTTGACAAGGTTAACTACACACTGTGGAAAAATAAAATGATGTTGTTCATAAGGATGGCCAACCCCATGTATGTTCTGATTCTCAAGAATGGACCTTTGATTCCTATGGTGAGAGTTTCTGAATCTAAAGAAGAAAATATGGTCATACCAACACATTACACATCTAAAGACCCCTCAACCTACATAGAGCCTGAAAAGGAAAAGGTTGCACTGGATAGCAGTCTGCAACTCATATTAATTGAGTCTCTTGACAATGTGATATGCAACAACATTATCAACTGTGATTCTGCTAAATAAATATGGGAAAAGATTGAGATACTCTGTGAGGGGATAGAGGAAGTTAGATCTAACCATAGGAGAATCTTGGTGTCACAATATTAGGGTTTCATGGCTAAACCTAAAGAAGGAATTACTGAAGTTTTTGAAAGATTCAACAAATTGATTAATGACTTACAACTTCATGATAAATATTATGAAGCTGAGGAGGTTAACCTAAAGTTTTTGCTTACCATTCCTGACCATCTGGAATATAAGATATCTGATATTAGAGAAGGAAAAGACTTGAGCAGAATGACATTGGAGGTTTTATATGGGATTTTAAAAACATATGAGCTTTAGAGAAAGTCATTGAAGGCAAACCAAGGACATGTGGTTGATGGATCTAGTGCCTTAACGGTAAATGATAGTACAATGCTTGAAGATGAACAAGAAGCTCAAACTTCAGTCACTCATGCAGTTGAGCAAAAGAACAAGGAACCCTAGAAAAAAGTCATATTGGAGCTAGAAAAGGATGAATATACCCTTGATGAACTATATGAGATGGATCAATCAATGGCTTACCTTTCTAGAAAATTTTCTAACATTAGGGTGAAAAATCCAAAGTACTTTAAGAGCAAGGGACAAATCTCTAACAACAACAACTGGAAAGGAAAAATTTAGTACAACTCAGGTGGAAAAGGTGGCTACAAGACTGCATCTGTTGACAGATCAAAAATAAAGTGCTATAATTGTGATAAGTTAGGCCACTTTGTAACTGAGTGTAGGAAGCCAAAGAAAGTAAAGAAGGTCAAAGCTTACTTGGAGTTGGAACCAAAGTATGAAGCTCTCTTGAGAAAATAATAGGGAAAGGCTTATATAGCTGAAGGCAAGAGTTGGGATGATACTGATGAAGATGATGATAATAAAGAATTTGGAAATTATGCACTTATGGCTTTAGAGCAAGGAAAATCATCCTCATTAAAATCAGAAGTACCAACTCTAACTATAATTGATTTAAATACAATCCAATATAAAGAAACTGTTGAAAAGATACGTATAGATATGTTTCACATCCACACAAGCATGGTGGCAGCTACTGAGGAACTTAGTAGACTGTCAAAGATTAATGAAAAGCTTGAGATTGAAAAGCAAGAATTGGAGTTGCAGCTTATTGAGCTTGAAACAGTCGAACAAGAAAATGAATATCTGAAAAACAAGCTCAAGTGTGCAAGTGAAATTGATGCAGTGCTAAGGGAAAATTTGGAAAAGAATGAAGTGAAATTGAAGTCCTTTAAAAATACATCTCAGTTGGTTGGACAATACCATGAGAAAAAAACCATTTGCTAATATAGCTATTGGTTTGGACTATGATGCCTTGAACAGGAACAAGAAAAATGAAGGTGACAAAGGAAAAACAATTGCAGATCAAGATATCCCAGTTATGCTGAGAAAAGTATATACAGCTTTGTTCAAGGCATGTGAGGTAAATTTCAGTGAGGTTGAGTTGGTCATCAAGCAAGAACTTACAGATAAAGACAATGAAAAAAAGGATGCAAAAACCACAACCACAAATGAACCTGAAAAGAAACCAATAGTCTATCAAGTTATCAAGGCACCAACCAAGGAGGTTAAAGCTGAGAATGCTGGGAAAAAGAAAAAGAACAGGAATGGAAAAATAGGTGTGAACAAGAGCAACAACTATGCCTTTGTTGCAGAAGCTCCCAGGAAGCAGTGTCAAAGATGTGGCTCAACAAATCACCTAACTCACCTTTGTAAAAAGGCTGTTAGTGAGTCAAAGTTGGGAGCCTAAAATACAATGAGGCATTGGCTGAAGATCCCTATTCATTCTGTGACAAATTCGATTACATTTCTTACAATATGAAAGTGATGACAAGCTATCATAAACTGAGTGTAGACCTTAAAAAGTTAATCTCGGATCTATAGCTAAAAAAGAAAATGCAAATCAATCAATAAAGATTGTTCTTTTTGAATCATCAACTTCTACTTCTGCTACTTCAATGAAAAAGAAGAAAGTACCCATCATTGCTTGGGTAGCTAAACACATTTAATCCTTATTATGTGTAGGGCAAGATGAAGAGAGTCATATGGATCATTGACAGTGGATGCTCCAGACATATGACCGGT
The DNA here is from genome assembly GCF_009905375.1 of Apium graveolens. NCBI lineage: Eukaryota > Viridiplantae > Streptophyta > Magnoliopsida > Apiales > Apiaceae > Apium > Apium graveolens. The sequence goes on along the minus strand of NC_133649.1, from coordinate 205,417,241 downwards.
GATCAGGCCTTGCTTTCACAATTTGAGGAGATGGCTAGCCCATTGGTGACTTTTGGAGACAACAACAGAGGATTCAAAATGGGATATGGAAAGTTGGTTGCAGAAAATGTTGTCATAGAAGTTATATCATTGGTTTCTATACTTGAAGTAAATCTTCTAAGTGTCGGCCAATTTACTGACAAGGGATTCAAGGTGAACTTTGAAAAAGAAGACTGCTCAATTATCAGCAAAAAGACTGGTGAAACTGCTCTGAAAGGAGTAAGAAAAGGAAGCTTATTTGTTACAAATTTGAGTTCAGCAAACAAGGATGAAATTTTTTGCTTCTTGCCAAAGCATCAATTGATCAAGGCAAGCTGTGGCACAAGAAACTCTCACCTGAATTATAAAGCAATTAATAACTTGGTGAAAAAGGAATTAGTGAGAGATATGACAAATTTGGAATTTGCTCAAGATAAAGTTTGTGAGGCTTGTTAAAAAGACAAAATGAAAAGGTCCAGTCACAAAAGCAAAACTGTGAATTCCATAAGTGCACCATTGCAACTTATTCACATGGACCTATTTGGACCAGTTAATGTCTTATCTATTTCTAGAAAGTAATATATATGCACTGGTGATGATGGATGACTATGCAAGGTATACATGGGTAGAGTTTATGCATTCCAAAAGATGAAACTCCACAGATCATTATTGAACACATAAAGAAAGTTGAAAAGCAGGCTGAAAATCAAAACTCTGTAAAGAGATTGAGGAGTGATAATGGCACATAATTCAGGAATGCAGCATTGAGTGAATTCTGCAAAGACAAAGGCATTGTTCAAGAATTTTCAGATGCAAGAACACCTCAACAAAATGGTGTTGTTGAGAGGAAAAACAAAACTCTAGTTGAAGCTGCTAGAACAATGCTGCAAGATGCCAATCTGCCAACAAGTTTTTGGGAAGAAGCTGTGAATACTGCATGCTATACTCAAAATAGATATTTGATTAACAAAAACCATGGAAAATCAACTTACTCAATTCTATCAAAAAGAAAACCTATTGTGAAGCATCTACATGTGTTTGAAAGCAAGTGCTTTGTGCTAAAAGACAACTATGAATATATGAGAAAATTTGACTAAGGTTTTTGAAGCAATTAATTTGGGATATTCATTGGAGAGAACTGCCTAAAGAGTTTATATGCTTGAACAGAAGAAAATTATGGAAAGCACATATGTGACTTTTGATGATGACAAGTGTCCGGACTTGGAATGCCTTGATGAAAATGAAGCTGAAACTTTAAAGTTTGAAAATCTCAATATAGACTATGATTCTAAGGATAATGCTGAGATCAACACAGAAAATAGAATGGAGCAAGAAACAACTGAATAAGTGATCCATGAATATGAAGAATCTAATCAAGAAATAATTTCATCTGAGTTTGATGGCACAAACTCACGGGGAGAAGAAGATGATAATTTTCGAAGTCATGCCAATGATGATAACAATTCTAGTCAATAAGATCACACTAGGAAATGGTATAGAAGTCACACTGGAGATACAATAATTGGTGATCCCAATGATGGAGTAAGAACAAGAAGTGCTAATGCAAATCAATGTTTGCATGCATGTTTTCTGTCTCAAATTGAGCCAATGAAAGCTGAAGAGACCTTGCTTGATCCTGACTGGATAACTGCCATACAGGAAGAATTAAATTAGTTTAAGAGAAATAAAGTTTTGTAATTGGTTACCGCACCAAGAAACAGAAGCATTATTAGAACAAAATGGGTGTATAGGAACAAGATGGATGAAAATGGAATTGTGAAAAGAAAAAAAGCAAGACTGGTTACTAAAGGCTACTCACATGAAGAAGGAATTGACTATGATAAAACTTTTACTCCAGTTGCAAGACTTGAAGCAATAAGAATATTCCTTGCATTTGCTGCACACTCAAACTTTAAGGTGTATCAAAATGGATGTGAAGAGTACACTCCTCAATAGTGAATTGGAAGAGGAAGTCTATGTGCAACAGCCACCTAGCTTTGAAGATCCAAAATTTTTAGACTTTGTTTATAAATTTTGAAAGCTCACAATGGTTTAAAGCAAGCACCTAGAGCATCATATGACACATTATCAGAATTCTTGATCAAATATGGATTTACTAGAGGAACTATTGATAAGACTCTATTCTATAAGAAGCATGGTGATGATATTATCATAGTTCAAATCTATGTGGATGATATCATTTTTGGTTCTATTAATGAGAAGTTATGTCAAATATTTTCAAGACTCATGCAAAGTGAATATGAGATGAGCATGACGGGAGAGCTCAGTTACTTCTTTGGCCTTTAAGTTAATCAAAGAAGTGATGGCATCTTCATCAGTCAAACCAAATATATCAAAGATTTATTAAAGAAGTTTGGAATGGTTGGCTGCTCACCTGCATCTACACCAATGCCTACAGCTACCAAGTTGGATGAAGATAAGAAAGGAAAAAGTGTAGACATACATGTTTATAGAGGAATGATTAGATCTTTGCTATACTTAACTACTAGTAGACCAGACATTACGTTTGCAACATGTTTGTGTGTTAGATTTAAAACAAATCCCAAAGAATCACATTTGATGGTAGTAAAGAGAGTTTTCAGATATTTGAAGGGAATAACAAACTTGGGATTGTGATATCCTAAGGGAATTGGTTTTGAAGATATTGGATACACAGATGCAGATTTTCCTCGATGTAGGGTTGACAGGAAGAGTACTAGTGGAAGCTGTCAATTTCTTGGACAAAGACTTGTATTGTAATAACTCGAATTTTTGAGACTTTGTAAAACACTTAATGAATAGTAACCCTGAAAATAGGGGAAAAACTTTTTAGCCCACACTATATTGTCCATGAAAATTTTAGTTTTCGGGTCGATAATATGATTATACGTACCAAATAAGTGTATGTAAACGCTATTAGTTTTCAAAGAAAACGAACTTTGAAAAATGATTATTTCTACAAACCATCAAGGATTACGAAAATCACAATATAATTACAAATTTAAAATCCTAAAAATTCGAATCCATGTACGAGAATTCAAAACGTAAAGAACATATAAGAAATGATTTACACCGTGAACCATTTACGAGGGTTTATTACGAAAACAAATAAGGGACTGAGCGAACGTGTAAACGAATAAATAAACGTATCAAGCCAAGCTAACAATACAAGCTAACTAGATTAAGAAACTAACCATGGTTAGTAATCAAATAGTAACCTAGATAAATAGGAATGATAACCTAGCTAGCAAATAGTAACCATGAATAGTGCAAGGGAGTACTTAGCTAGCAACCTAGCTTTGAAATTTTCCAAGCTAGCAAGATATGTACTAAGATATGCCTATCTAGGATGATATACACACACAAGCACATCACTTATGCAAGAAGCATTCCAAAACACAACACAAAAACTCTCTTCTCTCCCTTGAAGATCCATTTGGCCAAAATAAGAAAAGAAGAAATCAAATTTCAAACACCCACTTCTAGCCATGAAAAAATCCTTTGAATAGTAATGAATAGTAACTTTTCTTGATTTCTTGATTTTTATGCCTTGATCTAGGTTCCTTAAACTCAACCAAGAATCCCTAAGACTCTACCATCAGCAAGAACATATCAAAATCTTGCAAGAAAGGTATAAATCCTTGACCAAACTTTGTTTAAGGTTTAAGTTTCAAGAAATTTTGAGATCTTAGCTATAAACCTAGTTTTAGTAATTGATTTGCTATTATCTTGATGTTTAGTTAGTTAGTGTTAAGGTTGTAGATTTTTTCCTCAAGAACATGATGTTCTTGAGATGAGTTAGTGTTGATATGATGATATGATGGTTGTTGATGATTCAACAATGGTTTAAGGTATAAACGAAACTCGTATCGTAATCTGGTTAAAACGAACAAAACATAATTTAAAGTTTCTGCAGACGTTCCTGAATATATGAACTGTAGTTTCTTGAAATATAAGACTTGATTATGATAGAAAATATTATGAGGATCGTTTAGGCTCTTGAATCGCTTAATTTTGATTTACGGATCAAATGTTATGACTGTTTTAGTAAAAGTGATTTATGCAATAAAAACAGCTACGAATTACGACTTTGAAAATAGAAATGACCGAGTTAAAAATATTCAAAAATCATGAAATTTGTACAGAGAGTAAGACATAGAGTTTAGTAGCTTCTATAAAAATTTCAAGTGAATATAAAGATTTCTCAATTTTATAAAAATTTCGGAGCCGAGACCGCGCGATTTGAAAACCATTAAGAATCATAAGCGGAGCCCATGATCGAAATGTAAAAGGCATAAACAGACATAAGGAATTTCGGAAAGAAAGAGAACATAACGATTACTTGTGCTTAAAGGAATAATAAGATTAAAGTGAATTCCGAGAATGATTAATAAGTAGCGTGTATGTACGAGTCGCCATAAATAAGAGCGAGATCTAATGGAACAATATATGTTTTTTATTATAGATTTTCGAGCGAACCCCAGAGCATCGTCCACCTCCAAGTACCCAGGAAAGTTTACGGACCTAACTCCATATACTGTTGTGTTGTGAAAAGATTGTTTTACTGTCTTTTACATAAATGCCATGCTTGCCATTCTACTAGTATTTTGAATTTTAAGCAGCAATAACGATTGTGTTATGATGTATATATTGTAGAATATTTTAGCGCTACCATAAGCGTGATGTATAAATCATAAGACCAATATTCGATCGGAGTTTTAAAATGAAAATCCGGGAATCATCCCTATGATGTTTTGGACGATAAAAAATATGTACTTATTTATTTCGAAGGACTCGATGTCCACTTGCAAAGTATTAAATATCTCGAATTTATTTAAAATGATTTCCAAAGATAGTATTCCCTCAACTATATTTAATTACTCGAACAATGAATATTATATCAATTATTTATCTAATATAGGAGAATTATTCTCTAACGATTATTTATTTCAAACTCGATTAATTATATTATTAAAGATTACTTTAATTATTTAAACATAAATTAGTTGAGGAATATTATTTCAAATATTCTTTTAAAATGGAATTATTCGAGGTTTAATTATTTAATTATGGTATATTTGTTAAATAATTTAATATGATTTAAAAATCATAAGACCTATTTTAAAAATACTTTCTGAGTTTCAGAAAGTCATGTGAATACTTTCAAATCGTCGAAAAATATTATCTCGACGTATTTTAAATATTTTGAATATAGTTTCAAAAGAAACTCCCCCTTATTTAATTATCTGTTGACAACGGTCAACTCACACTATCTTAGTACTTCCTCCAAAAATTCTCGGAAGTACATATATATATACATAAGAGCTAATATGCTTTTATTAACAAGCGAAACACTTGGGGAACTTCGATGTGGTTCGAG